>NW_020838002.1:3116285-3132827 GCF_003676395.1 Aethalodelphis obliquidens | reverse complement strand
TTTATTTATTTATTTATTTATTTATTTATTTATTTATTTATTTATTTATTTTAGGTACGCGGGCCTCTCACTGTTGCAGCCTCTCCGATTGCGGAGCACAGGCTCCGCGGCCATGACTCACAGGTCCAGCCGCTCCGCGGCATGTGGGATCTTCCCAGACCGGGGCACGAACCCATATTCTCTGCCTTGGCAGGCGGTCTCTCAACCACTGCGCCACCAGGGAAGCCCGGTCAACTTATCTTTGATAAAGGAGGCAGGAATGTACAGTGGAGAAAGGACAGCCTCTTCAATAAGTGGTGCTGGGAAAACTGGACAGGTACATGTAAAAGTATGAGATTAGATCACTCCCTAACACCATACACAAAAATAAGCTCAAAATGGATTAAAGACATAAATGTAAGGCCGGAAACTATCAAACTCTTAGAGGAAAACATAAGCAGAACACTCTATGACATAAATCACAGCAAGGTCCTTTTTGACCCACCCCCTAGAGAAATGGAAATAAAAACAAAAATAAACAAATGGGACCTAATGAAACTTCAAAACTTTTGTACAGCAAAGGAAACCATAAACAAGACCAAAAGGCAACTCTCAAAATGGGAGAAAATATTTGCAAATGAATCAACTGACAAAGTATTAATCTCCAAAATTTACAAGCAGCTCATGCAGCTCAATATCAAAAAAACAATCAACCCAATCCAAAAATGGGCAGAAGACCTAAATAGACATTTCTCCAAAGAAGATATACAGACTGCCAACAAGCACATGAAAGAATGCTCAACATCATTAATCATTAGAGAAATGCAAATCAAAACTACAATGAGATATCATCTCACTGCAGTCAGAATTGCCATCATCAAAAAATCTGGAAACAATAAATGCTGGAGAGGGTGTGGAGAAAGGGAACACTCTTGCACTGCTGGTGGGAATGTGAATTGGTTCAGCCACTATGGAGAACAGTATGGAGGTTCCTTAAAAAACTACAAATAGAACTACCATGTGACCCAGCAATCCCACTACTGGGCATATATCCTGAGAAAACCGTAATTCAAAAAGAGTCATGTACCAAAATGTTCATTGTAGCTCTATTTACAATAGCCAGGAAATGGAAGCAACCTAAGCGTCCATCATCGGATGAATGGATAAAGAAGATATGGCACATATATACAATGGAATATTACTCAGCCATAAAAAGAAACGAAATTGAGTTGTTTTTAGTTAGGTGGATGGACCTAGAGCCTGTCATACAAAGTGAAGTAAGTCAGAAAGAGAAAGACAAATATCGTATGCTAACACATATATATGGAATTTAAGAAAAAAAATGTCATGAAGAACTTATGGGTAAGACAGGAATAAAGATACAGACCTACTAGAGAATGGACTTGAGGATATGGTGAGGGGGATGGGTAAGCTGTGACAAAGTGAGAGAGTGGCATGGGCATATATACACTACCAAATTTAAAATAGATAGCTAGTGGGAAGCAGCTGCATAGCACAGGGAGATCAGCTTGGTGCTTTGTGACCACCTAGAGGGGTATGATAGGAAGGGTGGGAGGGAGGGAGACACAAGAGGGAAGAGATATGGGAACATATGTATAACTGATTCACTTTGTTATAAAGCAGAAACTAACACACCATTGTAAAGCTATTATACCCCAATAAAGATGTAAAAAAAAAAAAAAAGTGGCAGGAGAATTGGTAGAGTTAAAGAGAAAGTTCAAAGGAAGCAGCCTTGGAGAACTAATTAAAATCATACAAACATAAGTGAAGTAAAATTTCAAGTAGTAATGTTTGCTTGAAGGAAAGCTTTAAGGATTCATTAAAACCTCACATACTGGTTTAAACATCACTTCAATTAGGCATGAATGACATAGAGCACAAGGCTGCAGAAGGCTAAGGTTTTACCTAAGGTTTACTGACATAAAAGAACCAGAAGGAACATTTACATGAGAAACAGAACAATTTGAGGAAGGGTAATTATTTCATGTAAAAAATTGGGTTTTATTCGTTCCTATTAGTTAAATGAAGAAAGATGTATCAGGATGGATTTATTCATTACTTGTAATGTACAGGGAAAAATACAAGATTGGGAATGAGGAGATCTATGACTATCATTAAGGTTACAGTGACTATTAGATATGAGGCTCTATCTTCTGAAAGAAATATGTTTCAGCCATGGCACACCTCTCCTGAACACAAGAAACTAAGAAAACAAATTTTGGCAAGTGTGATGGTTAATTTATGTTTAAACTTGGCTGGGCCATGAGGTACCCAGATATTGGTCAAACATTATTGTGGGTGTTTTCAGATGGGATTAACATTTAAATCTGTGTAAGTTGAGTAAAGCAGATGCTCTCCAGGATGTGAGTGGGTCTCATCCAATCAGTTGAAGGCCTGAATAGAACAAAAGGATTGACATCCCCTGAGGAAGAGACTCCAGCAGACTTCCTTCAGACTTCATTTACAACATCTGCTCTTCCTGATTGTACAGCAGACAACCTTCAGAAACAAACTGGAACTGTGGCTTTTCTGTGTCTTCAGCCTGCTTGTCCACTCTGTGGATTTTGGACTTAACCAGCCTCCATAATCACGTGAACCAATTCCTTATAATAAATCTCTTTGTACACATACATACACACCATACAGTTTCTGTTTTTCTGGAGAACCCTGACTAATACATGAGATAGATAAGCAAAAAATTACTTATGATGTTAGAAGCTTGGATATAGCCAGTGAGATTATAGGAATGAAGGTTTATTTATTGGTTTATTTGTTTGTTTACTTTTCTTGTTCATACATGTTAAAATGCAAGTCTAAAAATGGAAAGTAGTGGTAAAAATTATCACATTTTGGGCTTCCCTAGTGGCGCAGTTGTTGAGAGTCCTCCTGCTGATGCAGGGAACACGGGTTCATGCCCCGGTCTGGGAAGATCCCACATGCCGTGGAGCGGCTGGGCCCGTAAGCCATGGCTGCTGAGCCTGCTCATCCGGATCCTGTGCTCTGCAGCGGGAGAGGCCACAACAGTGAGAGGCCCGTGTACAGCAAAAAAAAAAAAAAAAAAAATTATCACATTTTTTCTACTCAATATAATTTTGAGATTTTTTAAAACACATAACACAGCAATAGAAATTGTTTATAGATCTTATCTATATTTTAAATGTCAAAAAGCAAGCATGAGAATTATATACACCAACATCAGGACATTTGCCCTGGAAAGGGAGGGAAGGAGGAAAGGAGGAATGAAGGCTTTAATCATATTTATAATGTTTCATTTATTTTAAACTAAGGAGATGTGAAAAGCAAAGAGTACAAACTATTAAAATCTCTTTAATCTCAAAAGGAGATGCATGAATGATTGTACTTTGTGGTTGATTATAATTACAATGAAAATTAAGTAAAATGAACAAGAATGAAACCAGAGTGGAAAATAGATTTGAATTTTTGTTTTTCTTCTGAGGAACACCTACAAAGAGAGGTATCCATTGATCAGCTATGCCCTTACTCTAAGTTGTGCTAAGTGTTAGAGATACAACCAACTGGCAAGACCAGTCTCCTATACTCAGAGGCCCAGTCTAGACAGTGAGACACAGATACATAGTAAAAGAGATATTCATAAACCAGAGGCATCAGACAATTGAGGAAATAATTTTGCCTGAGAGTAAGGGCAGGGAAGGCCTCATAGAAGTAATATCTGAGCATGAGTTTTAAAAATGGATGAGAATTTCCTGTAGTCAAGGCTTAGAAGAGGGTTCCTGAACTTGAGTGAGTTAAGGGAAAGAAATTACAATTTCACCATAGAATAAAATACAGATTGCATTATAATAGTAACCAAAGTTAATTTCTGAAGAGTTCAAAATTTGGCAGAAGTAGAACCAGTGCAAACTGGAATTAAAACCAGAAAAAAAAAGAAAATGCCAAATGGATGTCTAATAGGAGAGAAGGTTGTCTAATAGGAGAAGCCACCGCAGGATCAGGCTGTCAATTTATGATGTGAAGAGAAATTTAAGTATATAGAGTAAAGCCAAAGACTGAAACAAAATAATAACTATAAATAACAAAGTCATTAATGGAGGAACAAACCTTACAAAAGAAATTAAAACAACAGTAGAGAAAATAAAAAAAAATAAATAAGGGAAAAAACAACTTTCAAGGGAAAACCATATTAATGAGGGGAAAACTGAAAGGTCAAGCAGAAATGAATTCACTACCAAATAAACTGTTGAATATTATGAGGATTATTATGCAAATTGTGCTAGATCCACTTCCTGTACTGTTATGAAGCCATTATAAAAGGGGCTAGGAAATCCTTGCACTATAACATAAATATTTATTGTATATCAGGAGACACAATTGTTTGCACACCATGATTACAATTTGCGACTAATATGGAAGGGACAGCCCTGGCATGTGCAGACCCTGGATAAATTTTTTTTATGGGTCCTCGTTTATATAAATAATTTTATTTTAAACAGTTTTACAAAATTCAACTGTTCATGTGATATGTAGTGATTAATTGATGAAGATTTAGGATATTGGGTAAAGAAGAGGTTGCTACATATTTATAATTGTGTGATCAGTGCAAGTCCAGCTACCCCATCTCTTCCCATTCAGGTTCCAGGAACTATATCTTTGTGCTTTTCATTATCAAATTCACTCTTCTGGCTGCTTTTCCATCTCATCTTGTGAGGAAAATGTAGCAATGCTGTTATCGCTCACAATGCTTGCTGTGGTGGTGGACCCTCAGTGTCCCAGAGCTCTGGTCTCATTGAGTGATAGCATAAGAAAGTATAAAACTCATTGGTAAAGGTAAATATTTAGACAAATACAGAATACTGTGTTACTGTAACGGTAGTGGGTACATAACTTTTAATTCTAGTATAAAAGGTTAAAAGACAAAAGTATTAAAAATAACCATAACTAAATTATGTTAATGAATACACAAAATGATTAGATGTAAATTGTGACATCAATAACATATAATGTGAGCAGAGAAGGAAAAATGTACAGTTTTTGTATGCAAGTGAAATTGAATTGTTACCAGCTTAAAATAGGCGACTGTAACAATAAGATATTTTCTGTAAACCCCATGGTGATCTTTGTCCTTTATAATTTTCTTTAGTTTTTTTTTTCTTGCAAGGCTTTGACATTTTGTATCATACAGTACCCACACATATGACCTTTGGAAGATTTCTCAAAATCTCCAAATCAAGGTAATTTCTTGGATTTCCCTCATGTAACATTAACAGAATGATAGATACTAAAATTACATGGATCCTACATGTTCTATAGGGGGAAAGATTCATTCATTCAGTCTACATTCACTATTCTAGATATGATGAATACACCAAGGAAAACATTTTAAAAAACAAAAAATTTTGTGTGTGCCTGAGACTTATGTTTTATGGAGAGAGAGAGAGATGGGTCTTAAACATAAAATATTTTGACATGCAGACTCTGCACTGAGGAGACTTGCAGGGACACTGTGGCTATTTTTGACTTGAGGTTTCTGAATGTGGGAAGCCTGATGGAATAACACAAAAGAAGGGAAGAGGTTGTGGGCAAAATCCCTTCTAACTCAAGGTCTCTGGGCCTTTGGAGGCCATTGAAAAGAACCTGAGCAGTTCGTGTAGCTCCATGTAAGAGAACACTGGTCTGCCTAGGAAGTCATCAGTACAGGAAAGTGAATCTCCTACCCAAAGGACTGCTATTGGGTGAGAAACATGATGGTGGTCCACCAGTGATAGGCCAATGATCAAGGGATCTTTCTTCAAATCATATGAATTGATATTTCCCAACATCTCTTAAAATTTGGAATACTACTATAAAGCACAGAGACAAAGATTCTTATCCCAGTTTTAAATAAATCAATGGTAAAAGTATAAAGAAATTTTATTTCTCAAGCTCACCATTTTTATAGCAGGATAAAACTGGTGTCAATTATTTTCAAGTTCTGAAGCCAAACACAAAGGGAAACTTAAAAACAAACAAATAAACAGCAAAAGCAATGGTAGCAACAAAAAATTCCACTTGCTCCCATCTTTCAAAAACTTCTCAGAAAGAAAACAAAGGCATTACCTTAATTTGTCCTATTTATTGCTAGCTGTTCACAATATTATTAAAATATGAATCAAATATATTACACTGTCTGTTGTATAAAGCATGATTGAAGTAAGAGCTGATTTTTAACAATAAGCATTGGAACTTATGCGATCAATTGAGTGTTTACCCAGCCAAATAGTGTTTTGTAAGTGTTGTTTCTGAAATTCAGAATAATTTTGAAAATGCATTTCGGAAGTCCTTCTTGAGCCTGAAGAAAACTTTTAAGGAAATAAATTTATGACAATTTTTTTAACCTAGGAGAATAAACTTGACTTTGGTAAGCAGTTGAAAGTGACTTTTAGTCATATGGTTAAAGAGGTCAGTGATAAAGATGAATATACTATCTGAATAATTCTTCTTTGGGAAGCACTAATAATGGCAATGATGATGGTGATGATGTGCTTCCCAGAAGCAAGCTCTGAGCCAAACTCTATATACATTATTTCATTTACTACCTTTGATAAAACCTAGATTAGGTATTTTGTCATTATCCTTAGTTTGTTGCAGATGAAATTGAACTCTAAGGAAGCCATTGTGGCTAGACTCAGTGAATAAGGGACAAACTAATAGGAGATAAATCATAGAAGTAAAGCAAGGGATAAGAGGGGCAGATTTTATGGGGCATCATACCCCTTAGTAAGAACTTTGGCTTTTTGTCCTTTTCTCTGAATAGAAACACAATTATGACTTATGTTTTTAAGGAGATAAATGTGGCTACTATCAACTGAAAAAAAAATGCACAACCTAGAAGTAGAGCATTATGTTTTATTTGGGGCATCACTGAGGACTTGCACCAGGAAGACAGCCTCTCAGATAGCTCTGAGGGACTGTTTCAAAGAGGTAAGGGAGGACCCAGAATATAGAGGAGGAGTTTTTGCCAAAAAACACAGAGAGTAGAACATCAAAAGATTACTGCTAATTACAGAAAAAACAGACACTTTTCTATGTATTGGAAAATGCAAGAGCCTCAGCTTAATGAAATTATTCCTTCGATATGCACCTTAACTATCTAGGGCCAGTTTCCTGTTCTACTCCAGTTTGAATTCCCTCAGGGTGCACTGTTGGGGGTGGCTACAGTTGTTGGTGGCTTGATGGCTACAACATCCTTTGTTTACTGATATGCAGGCAACAATCTTTGTTCACACTACTGTTTTGAGTACAGGCTTCAGGGAGTACAATGACAGAAGCAGGGAGATCAGTAAGACCCTATTGCAATAATCATGGTGAGAAGTGATAGTGGCTTAGGTCAGAGTGATGGCAGTAGGGATGGTGGGAAATGGTCAAATAATAAATATTTTGAAAATTAGATATAACAAAATTTGCTGATGAACCAGTTGAAGAGTTTGAAAAAAAGTGAAGGATTAAAGATGATATCAAATATTTGGTGTAAGAAATTAGAAGAATGGAATAGGCATTAATAAATGTGGAACAGGGCTTCCCTGGTGGCGCAGTGGTTGAGAGTCCGCCTGCAGATGCAGGGGACGCGGGTTCGTGCCCCGGTCCGGGAAGATCCCACATGCCGCGGAGCGGCTGGGCCCGTGAACCATGGCCTCTGGGCCTGCATGTCCGGAGCCTGTGCTCCGCAACGGGAGAGGCCACAACAGTGCAAGGCCCGCGTACCGAGAAAATAAATGTGGAACAGTCCATGAAAAGCTATTTTTATGGGGGAGGAACTCCTCTGGAGCTCAATTTTGGACATGCTGAGTTTGCCAAGTCTACTAGGTGTCCAAATGGAGATGTAAAGCAAGCAACTGGATGCACAGAACTGTAGTTCAGAGAAGTAGTTTGAGCTAAAGGTGTAAAACTATGAGTCATCAGAGTGTAGATTATATGTGCTTTCAGTTTAGGTGTTAAATAATTTGTTCAACGCCCAAGTGGTGGAGTTGCCTGACTCTGAAGCTCATGATCTTTCCATTAAACCATGATACTACTATAGTAATATTAATATTTTTATTTGCAAATTCACCCTCTCTGTTAAATCATTCATTCAACAAGTATTTACCAGACCCTCCTGTGTGCTGGACACTCTGCAAGTTGCTGAGGATGAAGTGATGAAAACAAGCTGTGAGATTCCTTGTCTTAAAACTTGTACAGTCTAGTTGAGAGACAGTCTCAGGCAATTTAAGAAGATCACAGTTTAAAAGAGTCAATAAGCTTCTATTGCCTCAATGACAAAGAAGGCAGAAAAGAAGTGACTTTAGGCCAGCTGTTGTATTTTTGAGTCAGGATGTAAAATTAAAATTCAACACTTGTTTTGATTGAATCAAATAGATAAATTCCTAGCTGTGAATTGCTTTTGGGAAATAACCAAGCTATCATTAAATTTTACGTTAACTATTAAAACACAATGGTCATTCTTGAGTGAGATCCTTAACAAATACTAATATCAATATTTATTAGGTTAAAATAAACAGTTTTATCCATGAGAGGAGAATTTTCTTTGTTTGGGGATTAGTGCTGGGCCTTGGCATCTGGCCGAAACCTGTCTTCTCTCATGCCCACTTTCTAGCTCTGTTCCCACTTCCCTCCTACTCACTCTCAGGGACTCTTAAACTCACAATGGCTCTAGCTGCCCTCTTTCTATCAAAATCTGTTCCAAAGAGATGATGAACATTTATAATAAATACCTTAAAGTGCATTTAAGTCTTCCTCAGGATCCTCCTCCAGCTTCTCTGACTCCTGAGCGTGTGCCTGTCCCTCCATGGTGAAGACCTAACCACACATGGTCTGGACACACATGCCAACAAGGTCAAGGGCAACGAGAACTGACGCAAGTCTCAGTCCATCTTTGTGGGCCACAGCTCATGCTGTAGGTTCTATATCATTCTTTCTTTTTTTAAATAAACTTTTAATTTTAGAATGCTTTCAGATTTTCAAAATTATTGTGAAGTTAGGATTTCTATATACCACACACCCAATTTTCCCAATTATTATCTTACATTAGTATCGTATATTTGTCACAGTTAATAAACCAATATTGATATATTATATTAACTGAAATGCATACTTTATTCAGATTTCTTCACTTTTTTTCAGTAGTGTTATCTTTTTGCTTCCTGTTTGCAACCAGAATACCACAATTACACTTAGTAGTGATAAGTCCTTAGGCTCCTCTTGGTTATAACAGTTCTTCAAATTATCCTTGTTTTTGGTAACTTTAACAGTTTTGAGGATTATTGGTCAGGAATTTTGTAGAAATTCCTGTTATTTGAATTTTCTGATTTTTCTTTCTCATAATTATTCTAGAGTAACGAGATCTGGGGAAGAAGAACACAGAAGTAAAGTAGCATTCTCATCACATGATTTCAAGCATACAGACTTATCAACTGTTGTTAGCTTTTATATCCTGGCTTGTGGTAGTATTTGTCGAGCTTGTCCACTGTAAAGTTACTCTTTTTCCTTCTCCCTTCTACACTGTATTCTTTGAAAGAAGGCCACTAGTCTCAACTCAGACTTAGGAGTGCTAGTTAGGCTCTACCTCTTTCAATGCAGAAGAGCAACATCTATTATTTGGGATCCTTCTACATGAGAGATTTGTCTATTCTCCCTCATTTGTTTTTTGTTCAATAATTTACTTGTATTAGTATGGACTCATAAATATTTATTTTATTTTTGGGGTTATAATTCAATACCACTTTATTTTGTTGCCCAAAGTGTTCCAATGTTGTCTATCAGGAGCTCTTTCAGTGGCTCCTATATCTCTTTAACATATCTCCAACAGAGTGATTTTTGGGGAGAACTTTCTTATTTTTTGGAGTTAAAAGATACTTCAGGCTTGTATTGTATATTTTCTGCCCCAGTGCTAGAATAAGCCATTTTTCCAAGGAGCTCTGGTTACTTTTTTTTCTTTTTTTTTTTGCGGTACGTGGGCCTCTCACTGTTGTGGCCTCTTCAGTTGCGGAGCACAGGCTCCGGACGCGCAGGCTCAGCGGCCATGGCTCACAGGCCCAGCCGCTCCGTAGCATGTGGGATCTTCCTGGACCGGGGAACGAACCCATGTCCCCTGAATTGGCAGGCGGACTCTCAACAACTGCGCCACCAGGGAAGCCCTCTGGTTACTTTTATTAGAGAATGGTACTAGAAACCAAGATCTGGTTCCTAGGTGCCCTCCTTGCTACTGAGGTGTTTTTGCTTCTTGGCCCTCACAACTGATTGGGCCAGAAGATATTTGTGTATATACTAACCAGTATGTAGAGGCATATCTATAAATATTTCTATATGTAACCATCGTTATCTATATTAAGCTAAACATGAGTTCATATTGCTGTCACCAATGATCAGCTTGCTCTTGCTCTCACCCACCTTTCTTTCCCAACTGCCTGCCCTATGCACTTCAAAATCCAGCATCAGGTGGGAAGATAACAGCATTACAGAGACTATTAAACCAGCTTTCATAATTGTGTAAGGTCAAATACCTGTTACAAAAATAAATTCATCTATCTATCTATATCCATATCTATCTTTCTGTATATATGCAGTTGACCCTTAAACAATGTGGGGGTTAGGAGCACCAACCATCTGTGCAGTAGACAATCTGCAGATTCAACCAAACTTTTAGTACATATTTATTGAAAAAAACTCCACATATAAATGGACCTGTACTGTTCAAGGGTCAATTGTATATCTATGTAGAGAGAGAATGTATAGTCAATGCTCTTCAGCCAAAGACCACAGGAATACCTAATTTGAAGAAGTGTTTATTACTCATTGAAGTGAGAGAGACTATATACCATGGAAAAATGTGGGGTATCTCAGTAAGAAAATAAAGGAAATATCTATTGCAGGATTAGGGTTTTGGTTGAGTAAATTTGGGGAAGGTCTAAAGAAGCAGAGGTTCAAAATAAATCTCATGTTATTGGAAGGCAGAAGCAATTTTGGGGTGTATACAAATGGAGGGATTAAGCTCTCCTTAGTAAAGAAGTAGTAGTCACTTATTCAATGAGAGGGGAATGTTTGATATTTTGTGTTACACAGTGACCTTTTTGAAGTAGGTGTTCTGTGAGATTATGTCCAACATAACAATATGATTTAATTATAACCTTCAGATCAGTTTGTAATAACATTGAGGTTTAGTTATGAATGTCAGATCAGTTCCAAAAAATCAGGTTGCTTTAAAAGATTCTATTTGTCCTCTATCTATATCTAGCTAGCTAGCTAGCTAGCTATCATGTTTCTGCTTCTTGCACTGAAACTTGACTGCTATAATGTGAAAAGGAAAATCCCTGGACTCCTAGGTATTATATTCTTCAGCTTTCCTGAGATCCCTACATTTCCCTGATGAAAGACAAAACTAAACACAGACTACATGCAGAAAAATCTTGTGAGGGCAACAACTTACAGCAGGAGGTTTCGTAACCCAGCGCTAGAGCATATCAACCAGTGGCCAGGATTGGAATGGAGGTCCAGAAATCTCTCCTTGGCAAGTACATTGTGACACTACATTAGCATGGCATGTTCTGCCACAGAACCATATAAGAAAACATTTGTTCTCTTGTTTATTGGGATAGCGGGACAACTAAAAGCATTCGTTCTTGCAGCTCTGAAAGCTTTGGTCTTGAGACACCTGCTGGGTATCATCCGACAGGTTTTGCCCATGCAAAGAGGAAGTTTGAGTATTTTTAATTAGTGTGGAACTATGTGGCAAATCAGGTTTTCTGGGGGACATAATGTCATTTAGCAGAGAGAGGGCTGGGCTGGGAATTGTGAGGGGTAAAGATTAACTTTCACTCTCCTCAGCACCGTGTGAGAGATTATTTGAGCTCTCTGCACTTCTGTTGCCCTCAGCCCTAATGTGAAGGGACTTGGCTCATTTCTCACTTAGGTCTCTCTAACTCTGATTTTCTTGGTGTTTTTCAGATTGCCACAACTTATCAACTATAAAAATAAAATAAATATTCTAGATTTCATTTTATCTGTGGAGGAAGAAGCAGAATTTTAAGGTTAAAAACAAAAATATCAATATCAGGGTCATTCTGAGATATTTGGTAGGAAACTTAAAATTCTCATATTCCTAAAAAAGAATATTTGGGATTCCTAGCTATATCCCTGTCATATAAAACATTTTCAAGATGATTTTTATCCTTATAGGAAATATGAAAAGGAGGTAGGAAGTAGGAGAAGAAGGTTTATCCTTATGTTTTGTTTACAACTAATATATGTATTCTGTTGAAAAATTAGAATATACTCATAAATTGAAAATACACTTTTTATCAGTCTGTAACATTACCACCTGTTTAGTATATATTCATACATACACACACACACAAATACACATAGACATTTACACATTCAAATATATACTTTTTACTAAATATATACTACATAAACATTATGATTGTCTACTTTTCCCCCAAGAATTATTGTAGCTCTCTCTCCACATCAACAAATATAGAATTGTGTCATATTTTTAATGTCTGCTTAGCATTCAATCACATAGATGTGTGTGGTAACTTGGGTTCATAGCTAATCTTCACTTGTTACTATCTGTGATATCTTGGACAAATTTATTAACCTCCCTAAGTTTCAGTTATTTCATCTGCTAAAATAGGAATACTTCTTTCATTAAGAACTGTTGTAAAGATTAAATGAGTTCTTGTCAAATATGTGTAGTACTTCCCAAACTACTGTTTAGGAAAATGCTAGGGGAAAACTCTTAAGGATCTTAATGGGTATAGTAAGGCAAAATGAAAAAAAAGTCTATCCATGTGCAAATATATTTAACCATACTTTAACTGTATATATTTCACTGTAGGATTCCTCAGAACTTTTATTATGTCAACGTGTTTTAGTAATGAGTGCTTCCAAGCTTACTTATCAGGGAATTCTTTTTATAAAACACCATTTTTGATATATAATTCACATACCAAACAATTAACTGACTTACATTCACTGGTTTTTAGCATATTCACAGATGTGCACCCATCACCACAACTGATGTTAGAACATTTTCATTATCCCAAAAAGAAACCCCACAACAATGAGCTACCAGCCCCCACTCCTCCTGCCAATGTCGCCGTTTCCCCTGGCAATCACTAATCTACTTTCTGTCTTTCTAGATTTGCTTCTTCTGGACCTCTCATATAAATAGAATCATACAATATGTGGACCAGAGAATCTTTTGGACACTGAGAACAAATTAAAGCCTTTCAAAATAGTGATGGACAGGACACATTTTCATAAACCCTACCTTAGGATCTCTAACATCTGATGTGTAGTCAGCATTTAATAAATACTACTTTCTAGCATGTGTTCGACTTAAATTGTTAGGTAATGGTCAACAGTATATACATAAAATTATTTTTGCTTCTGAAAAATATGAAAGAAAGCTCTTTGTAGGAGGGGAGAGATGAGAGGAAAGAGGGATCTAATTAACCTTTGTTAAGAACTTACTAGGCAAGTGATAAGAAGATGGGAAAGGAGCATCTGAACTGGTACCTTAGGAGCCACACAGCACCTTAACCTTTCATTAGGAAGAGCTCTTTTGAGTGAAACATTAATGCTTCTTATGACCTGGCCATCCTGTCATATTTAAAGTTTTGATAGGCATAGGAATATGCAATATAGGAAATGGATAAGAGGAATCTTTGTGGATAGGGCACAATTTGAACCAGCAAGCACATTACTCAGAAATGGACAAACAATATCCATTCCATTGACTGTGAAGGGCTATCTTCCCAAAAGACAGTAAAACTGTGAGAATTAATGGCAGTTTATGATTATTTAGTTCTCTCTGCTTGCCCAGTGTTTAGATATATCACTAGACTGAGAAATGCCAAAAAGGAATGTGTGAACAATTTGCTAATAAAAGCAAATAGATGTGTAATCAATTAAGTAGAAGAATAAAGAGATTAAATTGTTGTTATGACATAATTTGGTGGTCATTGAGCTAAATTATTGTGTGCATTACCTAATTTTGGAATTAAACAATTTCTTTTACTCTACAAATTATTATCCAATACCCACTACACTATGGCAGGCAATGTTCTAGGCATTTGGAATGTATAAGTGAAGAAAAGAGACACAGATCTCTACTTTCAAAGAGATTACATTCCAGCAAAGTCATCTTGGATTTCCTCTTTCTTTCCTCAGTCCACATTCAAACTTTTAGATATAGCTTGTATTCATTATAAAGAGGTTCAAGACAAATCAGAGCTTCTTCACCCCATTTATGCTTGACAGTCACCTCTGAGGCTTTAATAAGTATATACACCAGGCCCTCTCTCTGGTGATTCTGACTGAGTAGGTGTGGCTGGTGTAGGTTTAAACATTTTCATGTTTTTAAAGTTCCCCCAGAACTTCTGAAGTGCAGCTGGGGTGAGGCCACTGTCATAAACATCTGCCACTGGCTCACCAGTGAAATCGTAAAGGAACAGGGCTGTTATATTTTTCTTCTATTCCTCCCTAATACCATGAGCATGGTCTTTTTTTTTTTTTTTTTTGCGTTACGTGGGCCTCTCACTGTTGTGGCCTCTCCCGTTGCGGAGCACAGGCTCCGGACGCACAGGCTCAGGGGCCATGGCTCACGGACCCAGCCACTCCATGGCATGTGGGATCCTCCCAGACCGGGACACGAACCCGTGTCCCCGGCATTGGCAGGCGGACTCTCAACCACTGCACCACCAGGGAAGCCTGAGCACGGTCTTTCAAACGCAACTTGGTTATTCTCCATATCAACATGTATTCAACAAGCATTTATTAGGTATATACAATGTGTTGCATACTCTGTTAGTAATTACATGCTGCTTTAAGTGTGGTGTGCAAACGTATTTTAAACTAGCTGACTCAGGTTTTGATTTAATGATTACTAGAAATTATTGAAAAAATTCTGTCTGCTTTACCAATGTAATAAGTAATGCAGGCTTTTTTAATGAAAGATATATATCATCTTTATTCTTCACCAAGGTTCCTAAATTTCTAATAAGAATGGAGTCATTACATCCAACTAACACACCATATCTTCCCCACCTATAGACAGACATCATCTTTTGGTCCCTTCAAATCCACCATTTTCACCCTGTTCTGTGCCCTGGGAGGCTGATCTCTGTGGACCATATGGGCTACCCTGGCCTCTGGCATTTGATTGAATGTCCATTTGAGAAGTAAGGAAATAAAGGAAGCGAGGGCAAGATAGCCCTGGCCACTCTCCCTGGACTCATTCAAGTTGACAGTGTCCCTTAAATGAAGGGGCTCTTATCAAGCAACTCTGTATACATAGCCATTTCGGAATCTGGGTTCCTATAAACACTCATTCCCTTTCCTGTCTGGGCCTAGGGTTAGTGACACTTCCTCCTGATTTTAATAACTCCTGGAACGTCATTAATCCTTTGTAAATAGTCACTTTATCAACCTTTCCTCAAATTACCCAGTTTAAGTGTGCCATCTATCTTATGGCAGTGCTGTGACTGATATGGCAATTCACATGGTTCTAGAATCCATCAACTTTCATGGAGCATAAAGACACAGACGTACTAGAGAATGGATTTGAGGCTATGGGGAGGGGGAAGGGTAAACGGTGACAAAGCGATAAAGAGGCATGGACACTACTTTTGGATACACTACCAAAAGTAAGGTAGTTAGCTAGTGGGAAGCAGCCGCATAGCACAGGGAGATCAGCTCGGTGCATTGTGACCGCCTGGAGGGGTGGGATAGGGAGGGTGGGAGGGAGGGAGACGCAAGCGGGAAGAGATATGGGAATATATGTATATATATAACTGATTCATTTTGTTGTGAAGCTGAAACTAACATACCATTGTAAAGCAATTATACTCCAATAAAGATGTTAAAAAAAAAAAAAAAAAAAAAGCAGACCAGAGATAAAAACTCTGGAATAGACAGAACTGTCTTTGATTCTCGGTCTGGCTCTCCCTAGATGTGACCTCTGCCAAATTATTTAGTCCTTGGAAGCATAAATTGCTTTGTAAAACTGAGATAATGATGGACTCTAACCCAAAGGTTTGTTGTGGCTATTAAAAGTGATAACAGGGTAGACGGGAGTATAGATAAACAGATCAGATATATGTTGATATTGTTTATGCTGGGTGATAGATATATAAGGATTCATTACAACCATTCTCTCTACTTTTATTTTTTGAATTGTTCATATATTTGAAAAGGAGGCAGTATATTCTTTTTAAAAAAATATTACTGGGACACTCTAAGAGCTGAGGTTGACCAAGTATAGAAAAGTCATCATTACAAAACTTTGGTTCAGTCTTTGTGTAACAAGAAGATGTCCATCAAAGGAGAGATGGCTTGGGGCTTCCCTGGTGGCACAGTGGTTGAGAGTCCACCTGCCGATGCAGGGTACATGGGATTGTGCCCTGGTCTGGGAGGATCCCACATGCCACGGAGCGGCTAGGCCTGTGAGCCATGGCCGCTGAGCCTGCGCATCCGGAGTCTGTGCTCCGCAATGGAAGAAGCCAGAACGGTGACAGGCCCGCATAC
>NW_020838002.1:3104600-3116185 GCF_003676395.1 Aethalodelphis obliquidens | reverse complement strand
TATTTGGCAGCAAAAAGGTGAATAAGCCCATGGTAAGTTTTGATCACCATATAGTGTAACTCACTATTAAATAGCATGAACAGTGCTATTCATACTGTTCACAGAGACTCTGTGGGGGTTATAGTGTACTTAGGGACTGTTTCTCTTCCATCATATAAAATTGTCATGAATTGTCTTCAATGTTCCACGTCTTGCAAGTTTTGCTAGTGTAAATCATTTTACAGCACTTGATCAACTTCAGAATTTTCGAAAGACTGAATCTAAGCCTTAACAACAGTGAGCATGACCTTGAGAAAGGTGGATTCATTTGCCCATGTGGCCAGCCAATCTTCCCTTATTGACTTCCTTGGTCTTTCACTGTGCTATTCTTTTTCCATTAGGAACTTCCCGTTTTATAAACCATTCAAGTAAGTCTCAAAGAATTTAAGTGACACATCAAAAGCCCTAAAGCTGGCAAGTGGGGAAGCAAAAAATGCTTGTCTGCCTTAGATTTTAGTGGAGACTATTCTTAGAAATAAAACCAGTCATCTGACTTGATTGAGTGAGTAGAAGTTCAGATGCTTCACTTTTGGAGTCACTAAATCTGCCACCTGCAGGTGATCAGTTTAATAATAATAAGTGGGTCCAAAATTAGAATACTTTAATAGTCTCACTGTATTATCAAAATGTTGAGAGAATGGGAAATTCAAATGGCCTGGAATGGATAGTTTCAGTGATGGATACTAGAGAAAGTTCAGCTTTCCTCTTGTCAAGTAAAATATAGGTCTCAATGTTGTCATTTTTACTGCACACTATAATACAAAAAAGTAAGCAGAGAATTGCTCATGAGTTACAAATGATGGCTCCTTATTTACACTCAACTTGTTCGACCATGTAGTGATAATTTTAGAATGAAGTCCCTCATATTGTCATTAATGCCACTATAATTATGTCATTACTGATACTATTATCATAACATAATTTTATTAGTTTTTCCTTCAGATCCAATGATGTTCCAGCATCACAGAGCATAATAGCTTAGTATAATGACTTTGAAACATAATTTTTGTTAATATCCTTCATTAAAAGGTCAAGAATATGCGAATACAATGACCTCATTTATTTCATGAGAATTTAAAATCCACACCTGTGTATAGGTTTGTGTTCCTTTGAAATGAATTGATAATACTTAAAAACTGAAAGTCTAAATTCCAGTATACTCGAGGATAGAAAATAGAAATCTCTCTATCTGCTCCAACCCCTATCATTCTCAGTTCATGACATGACACTGAGAAAGGGGTAACATGCAACGATAATTGAAAGAGTGCTGAGTGACAAGGACGAAGACCAAGACACATCATGTTATGCCATTTCTTGGTTGTATGACTGCAGGCTCATCCAGGGCAACCATCTGTCAAGAGTCTCAGTCTCGTGGCCTGGATCACTTTCTGAAGGCTGAATTCAGAAAGCATACCTGTATTACTCATTTTTAAAATTTGATTCTGAGTACCTGTCTGTGATATGGGCTCTCTTCAGTTAATTACATTTTCTACCACTGCTTTTTCTCTGACCCTTGAAAGCATTTAGGATTTGTGAGCCCTGAGTCTTTTGCAGTCATGGAAAGTTAGGAATTTTGGTTCCTGCTAGTACAACACACACACACACACACACACACACACACACACATATGTATATATATATTTTATTTATTTATTTATTTATTTGCAGTATGCGGGCCTCTGACTGTTGTGGCCTCTCCCGTTGCGGAGCACAGGCTCCGGACGCACAGGCTCAGAGGCCATGGGTCACAGGCCTAGCCACTCCGTGGCATGTGGGATCCTCCCGGACCGGGGCACGAACCCGTGTCCCCTGCATTGGCAGGCGGACTCTCAACCACTGTGCCACCAAAAAGCCCGGACAACATATATTTTTCAGCCTTTCTATATGTAAGCTTTAAATGTCTGAACACTCTGTTTTCCTCTGTTAGCCTTATTGTAGATTTTTTTCTCAGAAGCCCTGCACTCTCTTTATCGTAATATTTACCTCTTTTATTTTCATGGTGCTACGTAACTACCTCGCTTTTATGTAATAAATATTGACATAACGTATGCTTTTAGATTGTTACTACAGTTTAGGGCTTATGATCTTCAAATGGACTCATTTCCATATCTTCCACAGCTGTCTTTGTTAAGTAGCTATTACTTCATCACAGGCACATCTTTAGAACTTCCTACAACAGGCAGATACTATTGCAAAAACGTTTCATTTTGTTGATTTTGGTCTCTTTCTTCAGCCCACTCACAATCATCTCCAGGAACTATTGTTTACAGCAGCTCATGTGTCACACATGTGTTACCTCTCCACTGAGCTCCCAAACACACAAATATTAATTATTTAGAGGCTTCATTTCCACAAAAATTCTGAGTACTCATTCCATATTTTATGATAACTATAGCCTAAATTATAGTTGTGGTAGTTATACAGTACTTTTGCCTATGTTACCTTTTCTACCCTTCTCTCTAATGCCAAAGCCTTGTTTTCTGATGCTTAGATAAATAATAATCCCATTATAAACTTTTTCTTAGCTCAGTCTTTTAAAAAACTGTGTGTATTTAAAAGTTCTCTTTCATATAGAATATCTGAAACATGCAGACAATTTAAAAGATAACTGTAAAGCATAAAGACTAATTAGAAATCATTCAAGTATCTAATACCTAGCTTAAGAGCTAAGATATGCCCATTGCATATAAACTCTCTGTGCTCCTCATTCTGCCTTCTTAATAGAGATCATCAATGGCCTGGTCTTTGTGAGAACAAGGTTTATCTTGTATGTATATAACCTTAAAAATAGCTTGATTTTGCCTCTTTTAAAATTTTATGTAACTGAATCACTCTGGGTTATTTTGTGATCTGCTTTTTTCATTTAATGTTTTTTGTGAAATGCACTGATGATAAGGCATTAGTCATGGTGTATTTATTTTAATTCTATATAGTATCCCATTGCATGGATGTATCACACTTTTTGTATTTATCAAGTCTATTATTGATGTATACTTATGTTGTCCAATTTTGGCTTATTACAAACAATACTTCTATCAACATACTTTTATGCCTCACCCAATAAAGTTTTTCAAGAGTATCTCTCAGGGATATCCTAGAAGAGGAATTGTTGCATCCTAAGGCATGTGTCCCCTCAATTTTTCTAGATTATGGAAAATTGATTCTACATCTATATAGAATCAATTCTGCATAGAACTGCATTTCGCTGAGTATTAATGAGGCAGCATATTTAAAAGACATTCTAGTCATTCAGCTGGGAAATCTCCTGTTCCTTGGAACTTTGGCAACACATGTTCTACAATGTGCTGTTTTACTGTTTTCTTTTTCTGTCTTGTAATATACTTATTTGCTGAATGGTGTGATTCATGAGAGCAAAATGCAGGCTTTGCTCTCTTTGTATCCTCTGCAGTTTCTAACGCTCCCTGGTGGTGGGCTGTTATCTGCTGAATGAATCAATGAATGTCTGAAGGTAAGGATTGCAGAGCAGACATGGGATCGGGCTAACAATACAGGTTTTAACATCAGAGAGATTGGGGATAGTAGCTCTTCCACTTACTAGCTGTCTGATCTGGGAAATGTTATTCCATCTGAATAAATACAGTTTACCCTTCTGCAAATTCTAGATAACCGTAATGACATCCTTATAAGGCTGTTGAAAAAATTAAACAAGATAGTTTATGTAAATCATAATAGTACTTGCTCAATCTCTGGTAGCTGCTATTATTATTATTATTATTATTATTATTCAGATCTTGTTATAAAGATGTAGCTTAGAAATGTGAAATGTTTGATGTGTCCATTCTTTCAGTGTTGGAGGTCAGTCAAGATATCTTCCTTCTCTGATAGCCTTACATGAAGTGGGATCAAATAGCAGAACATGTGTGGAAATGGAATGGAGGAAATAATTTAGATCAGTCTTCTTTTCCATTATTCAAAATTATATGGGGAAGGGATTGGCAGGGATATAAAAGGACAGGAAAATGGACTGGGGAGGAAGAACTATGATAGACTTCTATCATCCTTTTCCTGCTAACACACCTGAGAGGATGTGAGATGCCATCACTTCAACCTACAAAGCCAGAGCATCAAAATCTCCCAAACCACTTCATAAAAGGTAGACAACTGGCACCTTTTAGAACCTAGTTGGGAGAGAAATATCAAAAGTGTTTGAGGGGACTTCAGAACACTTTGAAGTCAGAGAATATGTTGAAGAAAATGAATCAAACACTCAAATGAATATGCAAAAAATAATTGGGTAGAGCAATAACAGTGACAGGAATAGATCTGCATAATTCTAACAGCGTTTTAGGGAGAAATGTAAACTAAAGCCTCTAGTGCCTTGTTAAGCCAGAGTCAGTAAAACATAAGCCTTAGTAAATGAGCTATGTGTTTGCCAGTGATGGAATCATTGCAAACACTCAGAAAGAGGTTAACATTTAGGGATCTGGATTTTGATGTAAACGTATATGCTTTAAAATATTCCACAACAGTATTTGTAAAATGTTTTCAAAGTAGTTACACTGATAGCACTGGTATCATATAATTTACATGTACTTTTCCATAAAAATCTCTTGATGTGCAAATGTAAATAGCAAATTAGAAGCAGAAGTCTACCCCAACAACCATTTCAAGACATATGTAAAAATAAGCAGAATTTGTGGAGGTAGATTACCTCTCAGTTTAAAACGCTTCAAGGGTTCTCTTGTAACTTGCAGAATAAAGTCCAAATGCTTCAATATTAGCATAAACTCCTTCCAAGACACACTCTCATTCTTCAACTAAGTTCCCAGTCATTCTGCATGAACTTCACATATTATGCTTTAGTGACAACAATCTGATTGAAGTTTCGCCTACTTTATGCAATTCTCTCAATTGAAAAAAATCCATTCCAACTTTATTTGGCTAATTCTTAATTAATTTCCATAAATATACATTTTTAATGTGTATTTCTGTGAAACTTACTGAAAGCATCCAAATTTAGCTAACCATGCCCTGTACTCCATAATACCCAACATGGACTCTTATTTTTCTACTTAACTGTGTTGTATTTATAGTAACTGTTTATGTGTATGGCTCTTCCTCAAGTTTCTCTGCTCACCAAGACCAATCAGTCTATCTATTCACCTGTATAACCTGTGAGCCTGATGCATAGTAGGCACATTATAAATTATATACTTGTACTGAGTCTTCACAAGTCATTCCTAACTCAAATGTGTGAAATTATTTCTTCACTGTTATCAGTACAGAATGGCTACACTCAAAATTGGGCCTTTTCATATTGAGAACCTTCAGGGGTGAAGCATTAATGGATTTGAGAATAGAGCTTGTGAGAAGGGTGAGCTGAGCAGGACCCTGAAGAGACCACACTGCCAAAGCAAAACTGCTTACTCAGCTATATTGTTCAAGGAAGGACTCACTGCCACAGACTCGAGTTTGTGCAGAGGTTAGGATGATTAATATGGGGACCCAGCATTCTTCCCTGGGCAGCCATATTCCCAGTGGAGGCATGGGGTTATTTTCTAAGATCTGCCAGATGGAAAAGGGGAGGAAGCAGAGTTACTATGAATATGTGTTCTACCTCTGCTGAAATTGCCTGAGGTCAGCGTTTGGTTGGGAGCAGAGTCTGTGAAAGGGTGTGATCAGGAAACTGTTGGTTCTTTTATGAGCAGTATAAGGGTGCAAGGGCAAGAGAAATCAGGCCAAGAACAATGAAGGTTAATCTACTCTGCAAGTTGAGAAAATTTAAGCCTGTACTCTAATACTTCCAAGGCCACTAAGCTTGATAGCTTTTCATTTTCCAAAACACACTAACAACAATTACTTAATTTGAGCCCAACAATGCTGTGAATTAGATTTAGAGAATTTTGAGCTAGATACGACCTCAGAGTTCAGTGCTTTAAAATATATTTGGCTATAAAAGAATCTCACAAAAAGATCCAATATGAAAACATAAGATGCTGTGGGTGAAGCGAGGAAGACTGCTCAGGACCTTGTTGCATGTTAACTACACTTCCCCCCATCCCCCATCCCCTGAGCCTACTTTGCAGTTGAGGGTTCTGATTCAGAGTAGAGATTGAGAACCACTGATCCAGTAACATAATCTCAATTTTTAAGATGAAGATATTGAGGACCCAGAGGTGAAGTGATCCATCCAGGGTCCCACAAAGAATATACAGCCAAGCAAGCCATCTTTTTGAACTGAATTGAGTATGGAAATAGAGGCAACATATTATTAACGCCATTTGTCAGTGAAAACCCTAAACCTTGGGGCAACTATATGACTGCTTAAGGTCACAGGTTAATAAGTTCTTGGATGAGAATCAAGACATCTGAAGTTACATGTAATAGACCTATATGACGATCAATATTTATGAATTTATAATGGCCATTATATTATGCTGTAGTTCATAACCAATTAACCAGAATCAGCTGGAAGTTTTGTTTTCCACATGTGCATGTTAAGGTCGAATCATACTTGTACAAAGGCAAACTTTCCAGTGTTGGAACTTGAGTATGTGTGAGTTGAAAACCTCCCTGAGCTATTCAGATACAACCTCATGGTAAGAAGACTCAGTACACAGAGGTTTAGTGTCTGTTTCATAAAGAAAGCTTGGCTTTCAGAGAAGATGTTAGAGGGTTGTATGGACCAACACTTATAGAGGATTTTGCAGGTATGTGCCGTCTCAGTGCTGACTACCTTGGGCATAGAAGTGGAGAGCTGAGGACCACACACCATATTTTTATCCTCCCTCCCTCTCACTTTCAGCTGATTAGCAATGTTATAAAGTCTGCAATCAATATCTGGTCATCTGCGTCAGTAGCCAACAAAATACTCGTATTCTGACTGGAATCAATCATAATCAATTTGAATATATTCCCATTCTCAAAGAAAAGGGATCTCCTTTGCAATAAGGTCTCCAATATTGAAGTCCTTATTTTACAGAATATTTCACAGAACTTGTCATTCTATTAAATGTTGATTTATACTAAATTCTTATTAACTATTGATATAAAATTTAATATTATACATTTAAAATTATAAATTAATTATATAAAGTTAAAATATTATAGAACAAGTGGATGTTACTTTGACCACCAACCTCAATCCCACTCTCTTTCCCAGAGATAACCACTGTTATCAGTGAGGTACATTATCCTTACAGATTTTTCTATGCATTATGAAAATTCAATGCTGATGATAAACTGTAAAACATAGATGGCTCCTTGTTAGGAACTGTTGCCAATCGAGAATACTCATTTTTCACAAGCTCCTCATTAATTGATTTATGCTAAAATTCCCTCTCAGATTTTGGGAAACACTCAAAAACATGCAAGAGCAAGGTGGCAAGGCTGGGGCTCAGTTATAGACTTTGTAGCCTTTGCCTGAGAGTTGGAGGGATCAGAAGCTGCCCTGACAGGCCCCAAGACAATTTGACTCTCTTCAGAAGCAGATGACTCGTTGGCCTGAGGCTGACAGTGGAGAGGAAAGGCAGAGAGAGGTAACAAGCTGGCTGTTCCCATTTAAGAATTAGAGGAAAAACTTGGTCTTTATCTTGCAGGGTTTCCAGCCCACAGGTAAAAAATTTGAAGGATGGAAAAAATAGAAATTCAAAAGGATTTCTCTTTCAAATGTTGAGAATCCTACTAGAGCCTCACTTTTCTGAATTTTCCTAAAATGAAGGATATCAATATGTATTGCTAGTTAATACTTACGATGAGGTACCGAAGAATAAAACCTTCCTTTGTGAAGCAGAGAAACATTTTTGATAACATTTGTCCCTGCTCTCTGAACCATCAGTATAGGAAAGTAGAATTTCAAAAAATCAGTACATTCTATACCCTTTTGTATTATTTTTTTGGTCATGCATAATTCACACAGTTCAGCTCATATTTAATCCTCCATCCTACTCAAACCTATTTTTCAGGGATTGCCTGGATGTCAATGGTGATTTTGCACATTTTACAATCACTTGCATAAAGTGGTAAATGGAAAAGAATTCTATTTTCTGGCAGGTTTTATTTTTTCACTTCATTTGCAAAAATGTCCAAATCCAAAACTCACACTTTAGAGGTGCAATTTATGGTTCTAGCTGTATTTTTAAGAATTTACAGATGGAGTTAGTTGCTCATTCTATCCTTTCATTTTCTCTAAAGCAATATAATTCCTGGAGTGTGAATGAGCAAGATTGGAGCGACCTGGTGAAAGAAACAAATTCAGTTAAAATTTGTCCTCTTGAGTGTAAATTATATATTGTTATTCTGGTATTCTACTAACATTAACACAACCAGTGCAGAATTCTAAATGTATATGTTCCTCTGCCCTTTCATCTTAAAACCTTCTGAGGGAAGGAACTGCTATCTGATGATCTACAGACTTGCAGGTCTCTAAAAATCAAATTGCTCATCAAATTGACCAATGGAGCTTTTTAAAATATATTCATGCCAGGCCCTATCTACGAGTTCCTGACTTGGCTATCTCATGTTTAAAATTGTGTCCAGTGATTATAATACATAAAAGATCATTAGTTTGTATAACAAGGGCAAGTAAATGTATTAACTACACTGAGCCCTTTGTAGAAGAAGCATTATTTGATGGAACACTTCAATAATAAACCACATAATCCATTAAACTGAGATTCTTTGCACTTATTTTTAAGGTTGTAGGCTAGAATATGTACAACTCTAGGTCTCCTCCAAATATAACATTTTTAATTTTTCCCTGTCAAATGTCAGCATTTGTGCCAATCAGTTGCAATATTGATTGAGAAATCCAGGAAACTAGACTTGTGGATTAAGTATTCTCTTTAACTGAAATGCTTTCAAGTTGTTTGGGATATATGAGAAACATTGAATGAATCACTAAGAATATTCAAAATGGAAAATAAATCTTTCTTCCCTCCAACTAGAATAATGCCTCTGGATATATATTAATGCATCAAGTTGCATAAACTTGATGACAAAGTTATTATCATTATTTTCTTACTTATCTCCTGACTCTTCCTTTATGAATATATTACACTACAGGAATTCTATTTAATAGTAACCTAGCAACAGCATGCCTGAAGGAGGTTGTTATTTCACTGAAAACAGGAAGCTTTGCAATGGATAGACGGTGTAAGACTCACATTCTCTATGCACTAGAAGATCTCGTGGAAAAATCTTATCATCCCCCCTCCTCAAAAAGTAGTTAGGCTAGCTATGGAAAAAAAGATCTCAGTTCCCTCCATTTTACTATTTTGTTAATAATTTTGAAACATATGTGATAAAAATTCCAATTTTAAAAATTTAAGAAAACAACAATGAGCAACTGTTGTAGATTTTATTTTTATTTGTGAAAAACCAGATGCAAAAACCTAGTATGTGAATTTTGGTTACTTTCTGGGGTCAGTCTCTCCCTGACTCAAGCTCTGATTGACATGACTCCTGAAAAGTTCACAATTCTTGAGATTTTGACTTTCTATGGTAAATAACTGAACTGCATGGCTGTGTGGGTGAAAATATAGTTATTGTCTTCCATTCCTGAGACAATTTGCTAAGACAAGAGGTTGAATAATTCCTGCATTTATTATTAGTTGGAACATTTTATTGATCTTTATGATAAAACGTGCAATAAGAATGTAAAGTGTTATTAAAATAATACATCATTTTTTTCTTCTGTGACTTTATTTTTAAGCTTGATACACCAGGGCTGTTTTATTTTTTCACAAGATGAACATAACTTGATATCACCTTTAATATATAGTGCCCCAAGCAGAAAATCATCTCCAGAGAAACTTTGTTATTAACATACATATGGGATATGCAAATGCAAAAAAACTTTTTAAACAAAACTTTCTTTAAGGATTTAAAGAACCTATTTTCTACTAAGTCTTTAACACAGTCCTGAGATGTGGGGGAGAGTCAGTATGATTACATGCTTTATTTGTTCATTCAAAAGGTCCTTATTGGAAGACCTTCAAGATGGTGGAGGAGTAAGACGTGGAGATCACCTTCCTCCCCACAAATACATCAGAAATACATCTACATGTGGAACATCTCCTACAGAACACCTACTGAATGCTGGCAGAAGACCTCAGACTTCTCAAAAGGCAAGAAACTCCCCACAGACCTGGGTAGGGCAAAAGAAAAAAGGAAAAAATGAGAAAAAAGAATAAGGATGGGGAGCTTCCCTGGTGGCGCAGTGGTTAAGAGTCTGTCTGCCGATGCAGGGTACACGGGTTCGTGCCCCAGTCCGTGAGGATCCCACATGCTGTGGAGCGGCTGGGCCCGTGAGCCATGGCCGCTGAGCCTGTGCGTCTGGAGCCTGTGCTCCGCAACGGGAGAGGCCACAACAGTGAGAGGCCCGCGTACCGCAAAAAAAAAAAAGAAAGAATAGGGATGGGAGCTGCACCTCTTGGAGGGAGCTGTGAAGGAGGAAAACTTTCCACACACTAGGAAGCCCCTTCACTGGTGAAGATGGGGGGTGGTGATGGGGAGCCTTCTGAGCCATGGCGGAGAATGCAGCAATAGGGGTGCAGAGGGCAAAGCAGAGAGATTCCCTCACAGAGGATAGGTGCTGACCAGCACTCTTCAGCCTGAGAGGCTTGTCTGCTCACCCACTGGTGTGGGTGGGAGTTGGAAGCTGAAGCTCAGTCTTCAGAGGTCAGACCCCAGGGAGAGGGCTGGGGTTGGCTGCATGAACACAACCTGAAGGGGACTAGTGTGCCATAGCTAGACAGGAGGGAGTCCAGGAAAAAGTCTGGAACTGCCTAAGAGGCAAGAGACCATTGTTTCAGGGTGCACAAGGAGAGGGGATTCAGAGCACTGCCTAAATGAGCTCCAGAGAAGGGTGCGAGCCACAGCTATCAGTGCAGATACCAGAGGCAGACATGAAATGCTAAGGCTGCTGCTGCACTCACCAAGAAGCCTCTGTGCAAGCACAGGTCACTAACTACACCTCTCCTCCTGGGAAACTGTGCAAACTGCCGCTGCCAGGGTCCCATGATCCAGGGACAGCTTCCCTGGGAGAACACACTGCATGCCTCAGGCTGTTGCAACATCATGCCAGCCTCTGCTGCCGCAGGCTTCCCCAGCATTCTGTACCCTTCACTCCCCCCAGCCTGAGTAAGCCAAAGTCCCCTACTCAGCTGCTCCTTTAACCCTGTGCTATAGGGGTGGGGAACAGACACCCTCAGGCAACCTACATGCAGAGGCAGACCAAATCCAAAGCTGAACCCCAGGAGCTGAGCAAACAAAGAGAGAAAAGGAATTTCTCCCAGCAGCCTCAGTAGCAGCAGATTAAATCTCCACAATCAACTTGATGTACCCTGCATCTCTGGAATACCTGAATAGACAACAAATCATCCCAAAATTGACGCGATGGACTTTATGAATAACTGTAGATTTGGGGTTTGTTTTCTGCATCTAATTTGTTTCTGGTTTCATGTTTAACTTAGTTTAGTATTTAGAGTTTATTATCATTGGTAGATTTGTCTATTGATTGGGTTGCTTTCTTCCTTTTATATATATATATATATATATATATATATATATATATATATATATAT
>NW_020838002.1:3079997-3104500 GCF_003676395.1 Aethalodelphis obliquidens | reverse complement strand
TGTGTATGCTTCTTTGTGTGATTTTTGTCTGTATAGCTTTGCTTTTACCATTTGTCCTAGGGATCTGTCTGTCCTTTTTTTTTTTTTTTTTGTAGTATAGATTTTAGTGCTTGTTATCATTGGTAGATTTGTTTTTTGGTTTGGTGCCTCTCTTCCTTCTTTCTTTTTTTTATTACCTTTTAATTTTTAATAATTATTTTTTATTTTAAAAACTTTATTTTCTTTCTTTCTTTCTTTCTTTCTTTCTTTCTTTCTTTCTTTCTTTCTTTCTTTTCTCACTTTTCTTCTGAGCCTTGTGGCTGACAGGGCCTTGGTGCTCTGGCCAGGTGTCAGGCCTGTGCTTCTGAGGTGGGAAAGCCAAGTTCAGGACATTGGTCCACCAGAGACCTCTAAGCGCTACATAATATCAAATGGCGAAAGCTCTCTCAGAGATTTCCATCTCAATGCTAAGAACCAACTCCACTCAATGACCAGCAAGCTACAGTGCTAGACACCCTATGTCAAACAACAAGTAAGACAGGAAGACAACCCCACCCATTAGCAGAGAGGCTGCCTAAAATCATAATAAGGTCACAGGCACCCCAAAACACACCACCAGACGTGGTCCTGCCCACCAGAAACAAAAGATCCCGCTTCAGCCGCCAGAACACAGGCACTAGTCCACTCCACCAGGAAGCCTACACAACCCACTGAACCAACCATACCCATTGGGGGTAGACACCAAAAATAATGGGAACAATGAACCTGCAGCCTGTGTAAAGGAGACCCCAAACACAGTAAGTTAAGCAAAATGAGAAGAAACACACAGGAGATGAAGGAGCAAGGTAAAAACCCACCAGACCTAACAAACTAAGAGGAAATAGGCAGTCAACCTGAAAAAGAATTCAGAGCAATGATAGTAAAGATGATGCAAAATCATGGAAATAGAATGAAGAAAATACAAGATGTGTTTAACAAGGACCAGAAGAACCAAAGAGCAAACAAACAATGATGAACAACACAACAAATGAAATTAAAAATTCTCTGGAAGGAATCAATAGCAGAATAACTGAGGCAGAGGAACGGATAAGTGACCTGGAAGATAAAATAGTGAAAATAACTGCCAAAGAGCATAATAAAGAAAAAAGAATGGAAAGAATTGAGGACAGTCTCAGAGACTTCTGGGACAACATTAAATGCACCAATATTCGAATTATAAGTGTTCCAGAAGAAGAAGAGGAAAAGAAAGGGACTGAGAAAATATATGAAGAGATTATAGTTGAAAACTTGACTAATATGGGAAAGAAAAATAGTCAATAAACTCCAGGAAGCACACAGAGTCCCACACAGGATAAATGCAAGGAGCAACACACCAAGACACATATTAATCGAACTATCGAAAATTAAATAAAAAGAAAAAATTAAAAAGCAGCAAGGGAAAAACAACAAATAACATACAAGGGAATCCCCATAACATTAAAAGCTGATCTTTCAGCAGAAGCTCTGCAAGCCAGAAGGGAGTGGCAGGACATATTTAAAGTGATGAAAGGCAAAAAACTACAACCAAGATTACTCTACCCAGCAAGGATCTCATTCAGATTTGATGGAGAAATTAAAACCTTTACAGGCAAGTAAAAGCTAAGAGAATTCAGCACCAATAAACCAGCTTTACAACAAATGCTAAAAGAACTTCTCTAAGCAGGAAACACAAGAGAAGGAAAAGACCTACAATAACAAAACCAAAACAATTAAGAAAATGGTAATAGAACATACATATTGCTAATTACCTTAAATGTAAATGGATTAAATGCTCCAACCAAAAGACATAGACTGGCTGAATGGATACAAAAACAATACCTATACATATGCTGTCTACAAGAGACTCACTTCAGACCTAGGGACACATACAGACTGAAAGTGAGGGGGTGGAAAAATATATATTTCATGCAAATGGAAATCAAAACAAAGCTGGAGTAGTAATTCTCATATCAGACAAAATACACTTTAAAATAAAGACTATTACAAGAGACAAAGAAGGACACTACATAATGATTAAGGGATCAATCCAAGAAGACGATATAACTGTTGTAAATCTTTATGCACCAAACATAAGAGCACCTCAATACATAACTAAAAGTTAACAGCCACAAAAGGGGAAATCAACGGTAGCACAATCATAGTAGGGGACTTTAAAACCCACGTTCAACAATGGACAGATCATCCAAAATGAAAATAAATAAGGAAACACAAACTTTAAATGATACATTAAACAAGATGGACTGAACTGATATTTATAGGATATTCCATACAAAAACAACAGAATACACTTTCTTCTCAATTGCTCATGGAACAATCTCCAGGATAGATCATATCTTGGGTCAAAAATCAACACTCTGTAAATTTAAGAAAATTGAAATCGTATCAAGTATCTTTTCTGACCACAACACTATGAGACTAGATCTCAATTACAGGAGAAAATCTGTAAAAAATACAAACACATGGAGGTCTCACAATACACTACTAAATTACCAAGAGATCAGTGAAGAAATTAAAGAGGAAATCATAAAATACCTAGAAAAAAATAACAATGAAAACAAAAGACCCAAAACCTATGGGGTGTAGAAAAACAATTCAAAGAGGGAAGTTTACAGCAATACAGTCGTACCTCAAGAAACAAGAAACACCACAAAAAAAACAACCTAACCTTACACCTAAAGCAATTAGAGGCAGAAGAACAAAAAAAACCCAAAGTCAGCAGAAGGAAAGGAATCATAAAGATCAGATGAGAAATAAAAGAAAAAGAAATGAAAGAAACAATAGCAAAGATCAATAAACCTAAAAGCTGATTCTTTGAGAAGATAAACAAAATTGATAAACCATTAGCCAGACTCATCAAGAAAAAAAGGGAGAAGATCCAAATCAACAGATTTAGACATGGAAAAGGAGAAGTAACAACTGATGCTGCAGAAATACAAAGGATAATGATAGATTACTATAAGCAACTCTATGCCAATAAAATGGACAACCTGGATAAAATGGAAAAATTCTTACAAATGCACAACCTTCCGAGACTGAACAAGGAAGAAATAGAAAATATGAGCAGATCAATCACAAGCACTGAAATTGAAACTGTGATTAAAAATCTTCCAACAAACAGAAGCCCAGGACCAGATGGCTTCACAGGTGAATTCTATCAAACATTTAGAGAAGAGCTAACACCTATCCTTCTCAAACTCTTCCAAAATATAGCAGAGGGAGGAACATTCCCAAACTCATTCTATGAGGCCACCATGACCCTGATACCAAAACCAGACAAAGATACTACAAAAATGAAAATTCCAGACCAATATCACTGATGAATATAGATGCGAAAATCCTCAACAAAATTCTAGCAAACAGCTTCCAACAAGCACATGAAAAGGATCACACACCATGATCAATTGGGGTTTATCCCAGGAATGCAAGGATTCTTCAATATACACAAATCAAGCAATTTGATAAACCATATTAACAAACTGAAGGAGAAAAACCATATGATCTTCTCAATACATGCAGAAAAAGCTTTCAACAAAATTCAACATCCTTTTATGATAAAAACCCTCCAGAAAGTAGGCATAGAGGGAACTTACCTCAACATAATAAAGGCCATATATGACAAACGCACAGTCAGCATTGTTCTCAATGGTGAAAAATTGAAACCATTTCCTCTAAGATCAGGAACAAGACAAAGTTGTCCACTCTCACCACTACTATTAAACATAGCTTTGGATGTTTTAGCCATAGCATTCACAGAAGAAAAAGTAACTAAAGGAATCCAAATGGGAAAAGAAGAAGTAAATCTGTCACTGTTTACAGATGACATGATACTATACATAGAGAATCCTAAAGATGCTACCAGAAAACTACTAGAGCTAATCAATGCAATTGGTAAACTAGCAGGATACAAAATTAAGGCACAGAAATCTCTTGCATTGCTATACACTAATGATGAAATATCTGAAAGAGAAATTAAGGAAATACTCTAATTTACCATTGCAACAAAAAGAATAAAATACCTAGGAATAAACCTACCTAGGGAGACAAAAGCCCTGTATGCAGAAAACTGTAAGACACTGATGAAAGAAATTAAAGGTGATACCAACAGATAGAGAGATATACCATGTTCTTGGATTAGAGGAATCAACGTTGTGAAAATGACTGTACTACCCAAACCAATCTACAGATTCAATGCAATCCTTTTCAAACTATTAATGGCATTTTCACAGAACTAGAACAAAAAACTTCATGATTTGTATGGAAACACAAAAGACCCCGAATAGCCAAAGCAGCCTTGAGAAAGTAAAACGGAGCTGAAGGAATCAGGCTTCTGGACTTCAGACTATACTACAAAGCTACAGCAATCAAGACAGTATGGTACTGGCACAAAAACAGAAATATAGATCAATGGAACAGGATAGAAAGCCCAGAGATAAACCCACACACATATGGTCACCTTATTTTTCATAAAGGATGCAAGAATATACAATGGAGAAAAGAAAACCTCTTCAATAAATGGTGCTGGGAAAACTGGACAGCTACATGTAAAAGATTGAAATTAGAACACTTCCTAACACCATACACAAAAATAAACTCAAAATGGGTTAAAGACCTAAATGTAAGGCCAGACACTATAAAACTCTTAGAGGAAAACATAAGCAGAACACTCTATGATAAAAATCACAGCAAGATCCTTTTTGACCCACCTCCTAGGGAAATGGAGATAAAATCAAAAATAAACAAAAATAAACAAAAAGCTTAAAAGTTTTATCACAGCCAAGGAAACCATAAACAAGGTGAAAAGATAACCCTCATAATGGGAGAAAATACTTGCACACAAAGCAATTGACAAAAAATTAATCTCCAAAATGTACAAGCATCTCATGCAGTTCCATATCAAGAAACAAACAACCCAATCCAAAAATTGGCAGAAAACCTAAATGAACATTTGTCCAAAGAAGAAATACAGATTGCCAACAGACATAAAAAATATGCTCAATGTCACTAATCATCAGAGAAATGCAAATCAAAACTACAATGAGGTATCACCTCACACCAGTCACAATGGTCATCATCAAAAAATCTACAAACAATAAATCCTGGGAGGGTGTGGAGAAAAGCGAACTCTCTAGCACTGTTGATAAGAGTGTAAATTGATACAACCACTATGGAGAACATTATGGAGGTTCCTTGAGAAACTAAAAATAGAACTATCATATGACTCAGCAATCCATCTACTGGTCATGTACCCTGAGGAAACCATAATTCAAAAAGTGTCATGTACCACAATGTTCAATGCAGGTCTATGTACAATAGCTAGGACATGGAAGCAGCCTAATTGTTCATCAACAGATGAATGGATAAAGATGTGGCACATATATACCTTGGAATATTACTCAGCCATAAAAAGAAATGAAACTGAGTTATTTGTAGTGAGATGAGTGGACCAAGAGTCTGTCATACAGAGTGAAGTAAGTAAGAAAGAGAAAAACACTGTATGCTAACACATATATATGGAATCTAAAGAAAAAAAAAAAGTGGTTTTGAAGAACCAGGAGCAGGACAGGAAGAGACACAGACATAGAGAATGGACATGAGGACAAGGGGAATGGGAAGGGTAAGCTGGGACGAAGTGAGAGAGTGTCATGGACATCTACACACTACCAAATGTAAAAAGATAGGCTAGTGGGAAGCAGCCACATAGCACAGGGTGATCAGCTCAGTGCTTTGTGACCACCTAGAGGGGTAGGATTGGGAGGGTCAGAGGGAGACGCAAGAGGGAGGAGATATGGGGATATATGTATATGTATAGCTTATTCACTTTGTTATAAAGCAGAAATTAACACACCATTATAAAGCAATTGTACTACAATAAAGATTTTTAAATCACCCAAAAAACAAAAACAATAGGTCCTTATTATTTTTGATTATCAATTGAGAGATCTATTAGTATTAAACACTATTAACTTTTCCTAGGTTTTCAGAGGAGTTTATATAATTATGTACATTTATATATGACATATATATGTATCATACATTTAGTATGAATACAAGTATATAATATAGCATGTATATTTAAACGTGCATCTCATTATCCTATGTATATCTGTTAATATTTGTTGAAGAATTATTTTTTGTGGCTTACTTAAACATTACATTATATTATCTCTAGACCATAAGATGATTCAAATGATTTGAGTAATATTTCATGCAGAGCATTTGAAAAGATATGAAACTGTTAATTTTAAGTTAGTTTAGTTTAGGAAAGAGAATATGTTCCTCAATCATAAGTTTAAATAAATACTGACCTCAGAGTAGAAGGCTCTTTTTTTTTTTTCGGTATGCGGGCCTCTCACTGCTGTGGCCTCTCCCGTTGCGGAGCACAGGCTCTGGACGAGCAGGCTCAGCGGCCATGGCTCACTGGCCTAGCCGCTCCGCGGCATGTGGGATCTTCCCGGACCAGGGCACGAACCCGTGTCCCCTGCATCGGCAGGCAGACTCTCAACCACTGCGCCACCAGGGAAGCCCTAGAAGGCTCTTTTGAATGTGGACTTTTCATCAAGTTAGATGTGGCTTGCCAGAGTCAATAGCCACTTTTGGGTTTTGATCACTTGAAAGGGTTCTTTCCTTTCCTTCCCCAGAAAGTGCTGGAAAGATAGGGTCGGGCCTCAAGGTGTCATCTGAAAGGGATAGAAATTACATCAACTATAACAGCCTAGTTTGTAGATGAAGTTAAAGACCTCTTACCTAGGAAAAAAGAAACAGTTGGTTACTGGCTTCTCTTACACAGCCTAGTACATCAAAAGTGGCATGGTTATCCAAAGTGTCTGAATGTTTTCCCTTTAAGGTTGAGAAGAAGGGAAGGATATTTGTGTTTACCACTCCTCTCCAACGTAGTACTGTTGTTCTTAGCCAGTGCAATGAGGCAAAGAAAAGAAATAGAAGACATGTAGTTTAGAAATGAAGAAATAAAATTATCTCTACTTATAGTCACCATAATTATATATGTAGGAAATCCCAGGGACTATATTTTTTAAAATCCCTCCTAGAACTAACAAGTCAATTTAGCAAGGTCAAAGGATATAAAATCAACACACAAAAGTCGATTGTATTTCTATACACTAATGTACAAATAGAAAGCAAATTTTAAAAGAAAAAATAAAACCAATTACAATTACAACTCCAGAAAATTAAATATGTACATATCTCACAAAACATGTGCAGAATTTGAATGCTACAAACTAAAAAAATCCTGATGTTAGAAATCAAAAAGACCTCAATAGAGACACTTACAATATTTATGGATTTGAATGTTCAACATAGTAAACATGTCAGTTCTCTTCAGATTGATGCATACATTTAACACAATACTAACCAAAACTTCAGGAGATGATTTTGTAGATATTCACCAGGTGATTTTAAAAGTTATATGGAAAGGCAAAAGAACTGCAATAGCTACAATAATTTAGGAATAGAAGAAGTACGTGGGAGGAATCATATTACCAATGTTAAGACTTAATATAAAGGGCTACAATAATCAAAATATTGTGGTATTGCCAAAGGAATAAAGACGTAGATGAATGGAAGAGAATATTCTAGAAATAGACCCAAACAAATATGAGCAATTCATTTTTGACAAAGATGCAAAAACAAATCAATAAAGAAAGGTTAGTTGTTTTTTGTTTTTTTTTTTAACAAGAGGTGTTGGATCAACTGATCATACATATGTAAAAAAATAAACCTCAAATTAAACCTCACACCCATACAAAAATTAACTCAAAATTGATTATAAATATAAAACATAAGAATATAAAACACCTAGAAGGAGATTTAGGAGAAAAATCTTTGTGACTTAGGCTGAGGCAAAAAATTCTTCGATAACCAAAAGTATAGTCCATAAAAAATGATAAATTGGATTTCATCAAAATCAAATATTTTTCCTTGCAGAAAACATGTCTAAAGAATGAAGACAAGTGACCAAATCAGAGAAAATATTTACAATATTTACACATATCCAGCAAAAGACTTGTATGAAAAATATATAAAGACAAATAAGGCTCAACAATAAGAAAATAACCAACCATATGGAAAACCAGGTGAAGGATTTTAGCAAAACTTTACCACAGAGAATATAAAAATAGTAAATACACACATGAAAAGATGTTCAGCATTATTCATCTTTACGAAAATACAAATTACAGCCAGGATGAGAAACCGTTGTATTTCCTACTGGAATGGCTAAAATTGAAAAAGTACTGACAATAATTTCTAGTGATATGTGGAATAACTGGATATCTCACATATGGCTAATGAGAGTTCAACATTTCACAGCCACTCTGGAAGATAATTAGATGGTTTCTTATAAGTTTAAACATACACCGTTTATATAATGTAGCAATCCTACTCTTAGGCATTTACCTTAGAGAAATGAAAATTTACACTCACAATAAAAAACTGCATATTAATGTTTACAGCAGCTTTATTCATATTGTCAAAACTGGAAACAACTCAATGTCCTTCAATGAGAGAATGAGTAAATATATTGTGATAAATTGATAAAATGGAATACTATTTTATTAAAGAGAATGAGCAATAAAAAGAAATGAACTATTTTTATCATTTTTCTTCTCCCATTTATTTACTTAATTTTATTGGATTATAGTTAATTTACAATGTTTTCTTAGTGTCAGGTGTACAGCAAAGTAATTCAGTTATACATATACATATATTCAAGGAATGAACTATTGATACATGCAAGTGGACAAAACTTAAATGTATTAGGATGAATGAAAGAAGTCAGTCTTAAAAAGGTAAATTGGATGTGCTTCCATTTATGTAACATTCTCAAACATACAAATCTCTAGTGAGGGAGAACATCATTGTTCTAGGGGTTGGGTTTGAGGGAAGAGTATGACCATAAAGAGATAGCCCAAGAGAGTTTTTGGAGTGATGGAACAGCTTTCTGTCCTATTATGGGCATAGTTATATGTATCTATACATGTGTTAAAATTCATAAAACTGTACATCAAAAGAGAAAGTGAATTGTATGTGATATTTAAAAAATAAAATTTAAAAACATCGAAGTCATCAAATTTCATAGTAGTATTTCTAAATGTCTCTTTACTGGTGTTTCACAAATATATGCCAACACCTTACGAATATAAAAACAAAACAAAATAAAATAGAACACAATAACAATGAAAAGCAAAAGAGCAACAAAGCATTTATAAATGAACTGCACTGAAACAACGTATTGTTGGAATTCTGGAATTATGACACACAATGCCATTCTTTATCAAAATATCCTTCTCTTAGGTTTATTGTTAAGAAACTTGGCTCTGTGTAACCACTTGACCTTCTTTTCTTTAATGTTGATATTTTGATTAATAAGTTTTTACTCTAGGGAGGTATTCACCAGTTACTCCTGAAACCTTTCTTTGAGTTTTATAGACTATCCATATGCATAGTAACACTTGAATTTTAATGTACTCTTTAAAGATTATCCAAAAGCACTTAATGAATACTCTGATTCATGTAATAAGATGTTGCTATTCACGCCTTGGGGTTCCAGAGCACATACATATTGAATAGGAATTAATATTTATGGTTATTCCCATAATTATTCTAAAACATGAGGAATCTATGAAGATAGTATCTTATTATTGACCTAACAAAATCCAACCCCAAATGCATTTACTTCACAAATTTAAGAGCAATGGCTTCATTAACAAGGAAGGTACAATTTACAAACACTTCACATGTTTGATACAACTAAGACTAAACACTCTACTTACAAACATTTGAATCTTTGAAATCATCCATAGATTTTAGCCTCAAGATTTATCTCTTTTGCTTCTCTAGCTGAAAAGTTTACTGGATTGTCCTTTCTTTCTCTCCCGTTGCGGAGAACAGGCTCCGGACGCGCAGGCTCAGCAGCCATGGCTCACGGGCCTAACCACTCCACAGCATGTGGGATCTTTCCGGACCGGGGTATGAACCTGTGTCCCCTGCATCGGCAGGCGGACTCTCAACCACTGCGCCACCAGGGAAGCCCTGTCCTTTCTTGAGGTGTTCATTTAAAAGACCTACCTGAACCTTTCAGAGAAAACTTGGCTGTTTAATATTTAAAAGCCAAAATCACTATATTTTTACTGGAAGTACAGTTTTTGAGAAGCTGTTTTGCAGGATTTCATCAAAAGTGGTTTGTTCCTCATTTCTTTTAACTGAACAAAGAAATATTGCACTAAATAATTCATGTCTTTTATAAATATCTTATTTTAAAATAAAAACACCTATTATGTACCAGGTTCTGAGAAATGAGCTGGTAATATAATGGTGTTATGGACCAAATTATACCCCCCCCCCACCAAGAAGTCCTAAAGTCCAGGGCTGCAGAAAGTGACTGCATTTTGGAGATACGATCTTTAAAGAGGTAATTAAGTTAAAATGAAAATTTTAGGATGGGTCCTAATCCAATATGACGGATGTCCTTATAGAAAGAGGAGATTAAGACACAAACACACAGAGAGAAGACCATGCACAGCTACAGGGAGAACACAGCTATCTACAAGCCAAGCGGAGAGCTTTTGGAAGAAACCAGTCCTGCGGGCACCTTGATCTCAATTCCCAGCCTCTGTAATTGTTGTTGCAGCCACTCAATCTCTGGTACTTTGTTATGGCTTCCCTAGGAAACTAATACAAAATGGCAAAGAAAATAGATACAATATGTGCCCTACAAATAAATCAAGTAAGGGGGCAGAAACAAAGACACTACATAGGCAAAAATTAATACAGATTCTATCTAAGAAAATTATGGGTGCTACAAATGAGTAAAACAGGGATGCTCTATTTTTCAGGAACATGGAGGTGATATTTAAAAGTGAGTCATTCAGCTAAATAAAAGGAAAATTATTTTAGCCAGTGAAAACTATATGAGCAATACCAGTGTAATGGAAATCTCTGAATGAGTGGGAGAGCAGTGGGTGTTGGATAGAGAGGCAGGCAGGGTGGAGCAAGCAGAACATCTTAAGATTCCCTTTAGAATCTTCAGCTTTTTTTTTTTTTTTTTTTAACATTTAATCTCACCCTTAGCCTTTGACAGCTTCTGGGACACAACCTCTGGTCTTTCTCCTCTGGATTTACTTTTTAGGACTGCTGCTTAGTGGTGCCTTGATTTTGTGCTCTAAATGTCTGGATCTACATTATATTAAGCTCTAGAAAAGAGTAAAATATTAAAGCGAGTATTTCAAATCCCTTTTGACCTTAATATTTTGTGGCTCTATGAATTTTGTCTGTTAATTATTATATATTGCTTTGAACTTTGGATACACACTCAGCAGCAAGACAGGTTAAAAAATATATTTGCTATAAGACAAACTATGGCTCTTTACAAAAGAGGCTTTGAAGTATGCTTTTATTAGTATGGACTGTATGTATGTACGTATGTATGAATTTACTTATTTATTTATTTATATCTGATCATTCACTTACCAATTGTTTATTTTTTTTTTACTATTTTTAAAAACATCTTTATTAGAGTATAATTGCTTTACAATGGTGTGTCAGTTTCCACTTTATAACAAAGCGAATCAGTTATAAATACACATATGTCCCCATATCTCTTCCGTCTTGTGTCTCCCTCCCACCCTCCCAATCCCACCCCTCTAAGTGGTCAGAAAGCACCAAGCTGATCTCTCTGTGCTATGTGGCTGCTTCCCACTAGCTATCTATTTTACGTTTGGTAGTGTATATATATACATGCCACTCTCACTTTGTCCCAGCTTACCCTTCCCCCTCTCCATATCCTCAAGTCCATTCTCTAGTAGGTCTGCATCTTTATTCCCGTCTAGTGCCTAGGTTCTTCTGAACATTTTCTTTTTTTGTTGTTTTATGTTTGTTTGTTTCTTTTTAGATTCTATATATATATGTGTGTGTTAGCATACGGTATTTGTTTTTCTCTTTCTGACTTCACTCTGTATGACAGTCTGTAGGTCTATCCACCTCACTACAAATAACTCAGTTCCATTCCTTTTTATGGCTGAGTAATATTCCATTGTATATATGTGCCACATCTTCTTTATCCATTCATCTGTTGATGGACACTTAGGTAGCTTCCATGTCCTGGCTTATGTAAATAGAGCTGCAATTAACATTTTGGTACATGAGTCTTTTTGATTTTTCATCATTAGTGTATAGGAATGCCAGAGATTTCTGTGCATTAATTTTGTATCCTGCTACTTTACCAAATTCATTGATTAGATCTAGTAGTTTTCTGGTAACATCTTTAGGACTCTCTATGTATGTTATCATGTTATGTTCAAACAGTGACAGCTTTACTTCTTCTTTTCCAATTTGGATTCTTTTATTTCTTTTTCTCTCTGATTGCTGTGGCTAAAACTTCCAAATTATGTTGAATAATAGTGGTGAGAGTGGGCAACCTTGTCTTTTTTCTGATCTTAGTGGAAATGGTTTCAGTTTTTCACCATTAAGGACAATGTTGGTTGTGGGTCTGTCATATATGGCCTTTATTATGTTGATGTAACTTTCCTCTGTGCCTACTTTAGGGAGGCTTTTTATGATAAATGGGTGTTGAATTTTGTCGAAAGCTTTCTCTGCATCTATTGAGATGATCATATGGTTTTTCTCCTTCAATTTGTTAATATGGTGTATCACGTTGATTGATTTGCATATACTGAAGAATGCTTGCATTCCTGAGATAAACCCCACTTGATCATAGTGTATGATCCTTTTAATGTGCTGTTGGATTCTGTTTGCTAGTTGAGGATTTTTACATCGATGTTCATCAGTGATATTGGTCTGTAGTTTTCTTTCTTTCGGACATCTTTGTCTGGTTTTGGTATCAGAGTGATGGTGGCCTTGTAGAATGAGTTTGTGAGTGTTCTCCTCTCTGCTATACTTTGGAAGATTATGAGAAGGATAGGTGTTAGCTCGTCTCTAAATGTTTGATAGAATTTGCCTGTGAAGCTATCAGGTCCTGGGCTTTTGTTTGTTGGAACACTTTAAATCACAGTCTCAATTTCAGTGCTTGTGATTGGTCTGTTCATATTTTCTGTTTCTTCCTTGTTCAGTCTCGGAAAGTTGTGCATTTGTAAGAATTTGTTCATTTCATCCAGGTTGTCCATTTTATTGGTATATAGTTGCTTGTAGTAATCTCTCATGAGCCTTTGTATTTCTGCAGCATGAGTTGTTACTTCTCCTTTTTCATTTCTAATTCTATAGATTTGAGTCTTCTCCCTTTTTTTTCTGATAAGTCTGGCTAATGGTTTATCAATTTTGTTTATCTTCTCAAAGAACCAGCTTTTAGTTTTATTGATCTTTGCTATCATTTTCTTCATTTCTTTTTCATTTATTTCTGATCTGATCTTTACGATTTATTTCCTTCTGCTAACTGTGGGGTTTTTTGGTTCTTCTTTCTCTAATTGCTTTAGGTGTAAAGTTAGGTTGTTTATTTGAGATGTTTCTTGTTTCTTAAGGTAGGCTTGTATAGCTGTAAACTTCCCTCTTAAGACTGCTTTTGATGCATCCCATAAGTTTTGGGTTGTCATGCTTTCATTGTCATTTGTTTCTAGGTATTTTTTTCCTCTTTGATTTCTTCGGTGATCTCTTGGTTATTAAGTAGTGTTTTGTTTAGCCTCCATGTGTTTGTATTTCTTACAGATTTTTTCCTGTAATTGATATCTAGTCTCATAGCATTGTGGTCAGAAAAGATACTTGATACAATTTCAATTTTCTTAAATTTACCAAGACATGATTTGTGACCCAAGATATGATCTATCCTGGAGAATGTTCCATGAGCACTTGAGAAAAGTGTGTATTCTATTGTTTTTGGATGGAATGTCCTATAAATATCAATTATGTCCATCTTGTTTAAAGTATCATTTAAAGCTTGTGTTTCCTTATTTATTTTCATTTTGGATGATCTGTCCATTGGTGAAAGTGGGGTGTTAAAGTCCCCTACTATGATTGTGTTACTGTCGATTTCCCCTTTTATGGCTGTTAGTATTTGCCTTATGTATCGAGGTGCTCCTATGTTGGGTGCATAAATATTAACAGTTGTTATATCTTCTTCTTGGATTTATCCCTCGATCATTATGTGTTGTCCTTCTCTGCCTCTGGTAATAGTCTTTGTTTTAAAGTCTATTTTGTCTGATATGAGAATTGCTACTTCAGCTTTCTTTTGGTTTCCATTTGCATGGAATATCTTTTTCCATCACCTCACTTTCAGTCTGTATGTGTCCCTAGATCTGAAGTCAATCCCTTGTAGACAGCATATATATGGGTCTTGTTTTTGTATCCATTCAGCCAGTCTATGTCTTTTGGTTGGAGCATTTAATCCATTTACATTTAAGGTAATTATCAATATGTATGTTCTAGTAACATTTTCTTAATTGTTTTGGGTTTGTTATTTTAGGTCTTTTCCTTCTCTTGTGTTTCCTGCCTAGAGAAGTTCCTTTAGCATTTATTGTAAAGCTGGTTTGCTGGTGCTGAATTCGCGTAGCTTTTGCTTGTCTGTAAAGCTTTTAATTTCTCCATCAAATCTGAATGAGATCCTTGCTGGTTAGAGTAATCTTGGTTGTAGGTTTTTCTCTATCATCACTTTAAATATGTCCTGCCTCTCCCTTCTGGCTTGCAGAGTTTCTGCTGAAAGTTCAGCTGTTAACCTTATGGGGATTCCCTTATTCGTTATTTTTCCTTGCTGCTTTTAATATTTGATCTTTGTATTTAATTTTTGATAGTTTGATTAGTATGTGTCTTGGCGTGTTTCTCCTTGCATTTATCCTGTATGGGACCATCTGTGCTTCATGGACTTGATTAACTATTTCCTTTCCCATATTAGGGTAGTTTTCAACTATAATCTCTTCAAATATTTTCTTAGTCCCTTTCTTTTTCTCTTCTTCTTCTGGGACCCTTATAATTTGAATGTTGGTGCATTTAATGTTGTCCCAGAGGTCTCTGTGACTGTCTTCAATTCTTTTCATTCCTTTTTCTTTTTTCTGCTCTGCAGTAGTTAGTTGCACTATTTTATCTTTCTGGTCACTTATCTGTTCTTCTGCTTCAGTTATTTTGCTATTGATCCTTTCTAGAGAATTTTAAATTTCATTTATTGTTTTGTACATCTCTGATGTTTGCTCTTTAGTTCTTCTAGGCCCTTTTTAAACCTTTCTTGTAGTTTCTCCGTTGTATTTTCAAGATTTTGGATCATCTTTACTATCATTATTCTGAATTCTTTTTCAGGTAGACTGCTTATTTCCTCTTCATGTTTTAGGTCTGGTGGGTTTTTGTTTTGCTATTTCATCTGCTGTATTTTCCTCTATCTTCTCATTTTGCTTAACTTACTGTGTTTGGGGTCTCCTTTTTTCAGGCTGCATGTTTGTAGTTCCCATTTTTATTGGTGTCTATCCGCAGTGGCTAAGGTTGGTTCAGTGGGTTGTGTAAGCTTCCTGGTGGAGGGGACTAGTGCCTGTGTTCTCGTGGATGAGGCTGGATCTTATCTCTCTTCTCTGCAGGTCCATGTCTGGTGGTGTGTTTTGGGGTGTCTGTGGCCTTATTATGATTTGAGGCAGCCTCTGTTCTAATGGATGGGGTTGTGTTCCTTTCTTGCTAGTTGTTTGGCATAGGGTGTCCTGCATTGTAGCTTGCTGGTAATTGAGTGGAGCTGGGTCTTGGTGTTGAGATGGAGATCTCTAGGAGATTTTCACCATTTGATATATACGTGGAGCTGGGAGGTCTCTTGTGGACCAGTGTCCTGAACTTGGCTCTCCCTCCTCAGTGGCACAGCCCTGATGCCTGGCTGGAGCACCAAGAGCCTGTCCTCCACACAGCTCACATTCACTTCACTCAAAGGGCATCTTCTCAGTACTCAGGAATCACTCTGGAAGAAAAACTTTTAGAAGAGAGTTTTCCTTAACCTTCCTGGATTACTTTCCAAAGAACCCAGTTTTCCTCTTGGAGGGTTCCCAATTATTTATTGACCATGCACTATAGGCTAACTTTCTCCTAGATGCTAAGTGTTATATTTATACTATCCCTCTTTCTAGGTTCTCAGCATCCATAGAGGGAGACAGACATTAAGAAGCCCAATAAATAAATACACAATTACAAATTGTGATGCATGCTTAGAAGGAAACAGTCTGGGTACAGAAATTAAAAAGTAATTAATGAGAGGACAATCTATTAAGGTGGAACATTGTCATCCTTGAAAGATGGGAAGGAATCAGCTATAGGAAGTGGGTACAAAAACAACCTGGGTATAGGGAATTGCAAATTCAGAGACTTTGAAGTGGGAATGACGTGTATTGTAGGAACTAGAAAACAGCCAGAACGGGGGGAGTATATTTTGGCACCAGATGAAGTTACAAAGGTAAGTATGAAACAGATAATGTCTTTGTAGTATATGTCCAAGCATTTGGATTTTATTTAAACTTAAGTGGGAAGTCAGTGAATGCTAGCAGAGTGGTTAGTGAGTTAAATCAAAAGTTACAGCGGAAAAGGGATAAAAATTGTCAGTAGTCTAGATTTCAGATTTTTTTTTTTTGTCCTTAATAAGACTTTTAAGATTGTGCATTTCCCTTTTTTTTTTCTGTATTTTAACTGTAAGTGCATGATTAATTTGATTCTCTGTCCAGGCTAAATTTTATTTAAGCTACTATATTTGTTTCATTCAGTTTAATTTAAGGTATTTTAGAGTAATATTGTATATTACATGGGAAAAGAGAACATATTTTCTTTCATAGAAATACCTTTAATAAAAGAATAGAGTAAAAATTGGGAGATTGATTGTATGTGTGCATTATTATCTAAAAAAATAGAGTGACTGAACTTCATCATACCAAATCTGATTCAAAAAGCCTAAACTCAAACTTTGCTATAGGACAAGTTTCAATAAAACTCAACTCTATTTTGGTTTCTTTACCTATAAGTAAAGAAAAATTCCTTTAGCAAGTAGAATTAAACTGAAGAACAACAAATCCATTGTGCTGTGGATTTCTTTTGAAGTTTCAACAGTGGTATAATTAAAGTAGGATTTCTATAGGCAGCACACAGAAGAAAGAGGAACAAATCAGCTGATATGAAAGGGAGTACCGGAGAGAGCAGAAAGATGGCAGAAGAGTAAGACGCGGAGATCACCTTCCTCCCCACAGATACACCAGAAATACATCTACACGTGGAACAACTCCTACAGAACACCTACTGAACGCTGGCAGAAGACCTCAGACCTCCCAAAAGGCAAGAAACTCCCCACGTACCTGGGTAGGGCAAAAGAAAAAAAGAAAAAACAGAGACAAAAGAATAGGGACGGCACCTGCACCAGTGGGAGGGAGCTGTGAAGGAGGAAAAGTTTCCACACACTAGGAAGCCCCTTCGCGGGCGGAGACTGCGGGAGGCGGAGGGGGGAGCTTCGAAGCCGCGGAGGAGGGCACAGCAACGGGTGCGGAGGGCAAAGCGGGGAGATTCCCGCACAGAGGATCGGTGCCCACCGGCACTCACCAGCCCGAGAGGCTTGTCTGCTCCCCCGCCGGGGCGGGCGGGGCTGCGAGCTGAGGCTCTGAGGCTCGGGTTTCGGTTTCGGTCGGAGCGCAGGGAGAGGACTGGGGTTGGCGGCTTGAACATAGCCTGAAGGGGTTAGTGCACCAAAGCTAGCCGGGAGAGAGTCCGGGGAAAAGTCTGCACCTGCCGAAGAGGCAAGAGACTTTTTCTTCCCTCTTTGTTTCCTGGTGCGTGAGGAGAGGGGTTTAAGAACGCTGCTTAAAGGAACTCCAGAGACGGGCGCAAGCCGCGGCTGGAGGCGCGGACCCCAGAGGTGGGCGGAAGACGTTGGGGCTGCTGCTGCCGCCACCAAGGGGCCTGTGTGCGAGCGCAGGTCGCTCTCCACGCCCCTCTTCCGCAGAGCCTGTGCAGCCCGCCACTGCCGGGTTCCCGGGATCCGGGGACGACTTCCCCGGCACGGCGGGCCTCGGGCTGGTGCAGGGTCACGCCGGACGTTGCCGCCGCAGGCCCGCCCCGCATTCCGTGCCCCTCCCTCCCCGCCGGCCTGAGTGCGCCAGAGCCCCCGAATCAGCAGCTCCTTTAACCCCATCCTGTCTGAGCAAAAAACAGACGCCCTCCAGCGACCTACACGCAGAGGCAGGGCCAAATCCAAAGCTGAGCCCCTGGGAGCTGTGAGAACAAAGAAGAGAAAGGGAAATCTCTCCCAGCAGCCTCAGAAGCAGCGGATTAAAGCTCCACAATCAACCTGATGTCCCTGCATCTGTGGAATACATGAATAGACAGTCAATCATCCCAAATTAAGGAGGTGGACTTTGGGAGCAAGATCTATGATTTTTTTCCCCTATTCCTCTTTTTGTGAATGTGTATGTGTATGCTTCTGTGTGAGATCTTGTCTGTATAGTCTTGCTTCCACCATTTGTCCTAGGGTTCTATCCGTCCATGGTTTTTTCTTAAATTTTTTTTCTTAATAATCAATTTTAATTTTAAGAACGTTATTATACTTTACCTTCGTCCTTTCTTCTTTCTTTCTTTCTTTCCTTCCTTCCTTCCCTCCTTTAGACAACGAATCACCCCAAATTGAGGAGGTGGTCTCTGACAGCAAGATTTATGATTTTTCCCCCTTTACCTCTTTTGGTGAGGGTGTATGTGTACGCTTCTGTGTAAGATTTTGTCTGTATAGCTTTGCTTCCAACATCTGTCCTAAGGTTCTATCCGTCCCTTTTTTTTTTTTTTTCTAAACAACAATTTTTTAATTCAATAACTTTATTATACTTTATTTTATTTTTACTGTATCTTCTTCCTTTCTGTTTTTCCTTCTTTCCCTCCTTCCTTCCTTCCTCCCTCCCTCCCTCCTTTCATTCCTTCTTGCCTTCTTTGCTTCTTTGCTTCTTTCCTTCTTTCTTCCTTCCTTCCTTCCTTCCTTCCCTCCTTCCTTCCCTCCTTTCCTTCTTTCTTTCCTCATACTTCTACTAATTCCCTCTACTTTTTCTCCCTTTTATTCTGAGCCATGTGGATGAAAGGCTCTTGGTGCTCCAGCCAGGAGTCAGGGCTCGGCCTCTGAGGTAGGAGAGCCAACTTCAGGACACTGGTCCACAAGAGACCTCCCAGCTCCACATAATATCAAACGGCGAAAATCTCCCAGAGACCTCCATCTTAACACCAGCACCCAGCTTCACTCAACGACCAACAAGCCACAGTGCTGGACAACCTGTGCCAAACAACTAGCAAAACAGGAACACAACCCCACCCATTAGCAGAGAGGCTGCCTAAAATCATAATACGGCCACAGACACCCCAAAACACACCGCCAGATGTGAACCTGCCCACTAGAGAGACAAGATCCAGCCTCATCCACCACAACACAGGCACTAGTCCCCTCCACCAGGAGGCCTACACAACCCACTGAACCAACCTTAGCCACTGGAGACAGACATCAAAAACAGGAGGAACTATGAACCTGCAGCCTGCAAAAAGGAGACCCCAAACACAGTAAGATAAGCAAAATGAGAAGACAGAAAAACACACAGCAGATAAAGGAGCAAGATAAAAATGCACCAGACCTAACAAATGAAGAGGAAATAGGCAGTCTACCTGAAAAAGAATTCAGAATAATGATAGTAAGGTTGATCCGAAATCTTGGAGATAGAATGGACAATAGAATGGACAAAATGCAAGAATCAGTTAACAAGGACCTAGAAGAACTAAAGATGAAGCAAGCAACGATGAACAACACAATAAATGAAATTAAAAGTACTCTAGATGGGATCAATAGCAGAATAACTGAGGCAGAAGAATGGATAAGTGACCTGGAAGATAAAATAGTGGAAATAACTACTGCAGAGCAGAATAAAGAAAAAAGAATGAAAAGAACTGAGGACAGTCTCAGAGACCTCTGGGACAACATTAAACGCACCAAGATTCGAATTATAGGGGTTCCAGAAGAAGAAGAGAAAAAGAAAGGGACTGAGAAGATATTTGAAGAGATTAGAGTTGAAAACTTCCCTAATATGGGAAAGGAAATAGTTAATCAAGTCCAGGAAGCACAGAGAGTCCCATACAGGATAAATACAAGGAGAAATACGCCAAGACACATATTAATCAAACTGTCAAAAATTAAATACAAAGAAAGCATATTAAAAGCAGCAAGGGAAAAACAACAAATAACACGTAAGGGAATCCCCATAAAGTTAACAGCTGATCTCTCAGCAGAAACCCTACAAGCCAGAAGGGAGTGGCAGGACATACTGAAAGTGATGAAGGAGAAAAACCTGCAGCCAAGACTACTCTACCCAGCAAGGATCTCATTCAGATTTGATGGAGAAATTAAAACCTTTACGGACAAGCAAAAGCTGAGAGAGTTCAGCACCACCAAACCAGCTTTACAACAAATGCTAAAGGATCTTCTCTAGGCAAGAAACACAAGAGAAGGAAAAGACCTATAATAACGAACCCAAAACAATTTAGAAAATGGGAATAGGAACATACATATTGATAATTACCTTAAATGTAAATGGACTAAATGCTCCCACAAAAAGACACAGATTAGCTGAATGGATACAAAAACAAGACCCATATATATGCTGTCTACAAGAGACCCACTTCAGACCAAGAGACACATACAGACTGAAAGTAAGGGGATGGAAAAAGATATTCCATGCAAATGGAAACCAAAAGAAAGCTGGAGTAGCAATTCTCATATCAGACAAAATAGACTTTAAAATAAGGACTATTAAAAGAGACAAAGAAGGACACTACATAATGATCAAGGGATCGATCCAAGAAGATATAACAATTGTAAATATTTATGCACCCAACATAGGAGCACCTCAATACATAAGGCAAATACTAACAGCCATAAAAGGGGAAATCGACAGTAACACATTCATAGTACGGGACTTAAACACCCCACTTTCACCCATGGACAGATCATCCAAAATGAAAATAAATAAGGAAACACAAGCTTTAAATGATACATTAAACAAGATGGACTTAATTGATATTTATAGGACACTCCATCCAAAAACAACAGAATACACATTTTTCTCAAGTGCTCATGGAACATTCTCCAGGATAGATCATATCTTGGGTCACAAATCAAGCCTTGGCAAATTTAAGAAAATTGAAATTGTATCAAGTATCTTTTCCGACCACAACGCCATGAGACTAGATATCAATTACAGGAAAAGATCTGTAAAAAATACAAACACATGGAGGCTAAACAATACACTACTTAATACTGAAGTGATCACTGAAGAAATCAAAGAGGAAATCAAAAAATACCTAGAAGCAAATGACAATGGAGACACAACGACCCAAAACTTGTGGGATGCAGCAAAAGCAGTTCTAAGGGGGAAGTTTATAGCAATACAAGCCCACCTTAAGAAGCAGGAAACATCTCGAATAAACAACCTAACCTTGCACCTCAAGCAATTAGAGAAAGAAGAACAAAAAAACCCCAAAGCTAGCAGAAGGAAAGAAATCATAAAAATCAGATCAGAAATAAATGAAAAAGAAATGAAGGAAACAATAGCAAAGATCAGTAAAACTAAAAGCTGGTTCTTTGAGAAGATAAACAAAATAGATAAACCACTAGCCAGACTCATCAAGAAAAAAAGGGAGAAGACTCAAATCAATAGAATTAGAAATGAAAAAGGAGAGGTAACAACTGACACTGCAGAAATAAAAGAGATCATGAGAGATTACTACAAGCAACTCTATGCCAATAAAATGGACAATCTGGAAGAAATGGACAAATTCTTAGAAATGCACAACCTGCCAAGACTGAATCAGGAAGAAATAGAAAATATGAACAGACCAATCACAAGCACTGAAATTGAAACTGTGATTAAAAATCTTCCAGCAAACAAAAGCCCAGGACCAGATGGCTTCACAGGCGAATTCTATCAAACATTTAGAGAAGAGCTAACACCTATCCTTCTCAAACTCTTCCAAAATATAGCAGAGGGAGGAACACTCCCAAACTCCTTCTACGAGGCCACCATCACCTTGATACCAAAACCAGGCAAGGATGTCACAAAGAAAGAAAACTACAGACCAATATCACTGATGAACATAGATGCAAAACTCCTCAACAAAATACTAGCAAACAGAATCCAACAGCACATTAAAAGGATCATACACCATGATCAAGTGGGGTTTATTCCAGGAATGCAAGGACTCTTCAATATACGCAAATCTATCAATGTGATAAACCATATTAACAAATTGAAGGAGAAAAACCATATGATCATCTCAATAGATGCAGAGAAAGCTTTTGACAAAATTCAACACCCATTTATGATAAAAACCCTGCAGAAAGTAGGCATAGAGGGAACTTTCCTCAACATAATAAAGGCCATATACGACAAGCCCACAGCAAACATTATCCTCAAAGGTGAAAAACTGAAACAATTTCCACTAAGATCAGGAACAAGGCAAGGGTGCCCACTCTCACCACTCTTATTCAACATAGTTTTGGCAGTTTTAGCCACAGCAATCAGAGAAGAGAAGGAAATAAAAGGAATCCAAATCGGAAAAGAAGAAGTAAAGCTGTCACTGTTTGCAGATGACATGATCCTATACATAGAGAATCCTAAAGATGCTACCAGAAAACTACTAGAGCTAATCAATGAATTTGGTAAAGTGGCAGGATACAAAATTAATGCACAGAAATCTCTGGCATTCCTATATACTAATGATGAAAAATCTGAAATTGAAATCAAGAAAACACTCCCATTTACCATTGCAACAAAAAGAATAAAATATCTAGGAATAAACCTACCTAAGGAGACAAAAGACCTGTATGCAGAAAATTATAAGACACTGATGAAAGAAATTAAAGATGATACAAATAGATGGAGAGATATACCATGTTCTTGGATTGGAAGAATCAACATTGTGAAAATGACTCTACTACCGAAAGCAATCTATAGATTCAATGCAATCCCTATCAAACTACCACTGGCCTTTTTCACAGAACTAGAACAAAAAATTTCGCAATTTGTATGGAAACACAAAAGACCCCGAAAAGCCAAAGCAATCTTGAGAACAAAAAAAGGAACTGGAGGAATCAGGCTCCCTGACTTCAGACTATACTACAAAGCTACAGTTATCAAGACGGTATGGTACTGGCACAAAAACAGAAGGATAGATCAATGGAACAGGATAGAAAGCCCAGAGATAAACCCATGCACATATGGACACCTTATCTTTGATAAAGGTGGCAGGAATGTACAGTGAAGAAAGGACAGCCTCTTCAATAAGTGGTGCTGGGAAAACTGGACAGGTACATGTAAAAGAATGAAATTAGAACACTCCCTAACACCATACACAAAAATAAGCTCAAAATGGATTAAAGACCTAAATATAAGGCCAGAAACTATCAAACTCTTAGAGGAAAACATAGGCAGAACACTCTATGACATAAATCACAGCAAGATTCTTTCTGACCCACCTCCTAGAGTAATGGAAATAAAAACAAAAGTACACAAATGGGACCTAATGAAACTTCAAAGCTTTTGCACAGCAAAGGAAACCATAAACAAGACCAAAAGACAACCCTCAGAATGGGAGAAAATATTTGCAAATGAAGCAACCGACAAAGGATTAATCTCCAAAATTTACAAGCAGCTCATGCGGCTCAATAACAAAAAAACAAACAACCCAATCCAAAAATGGGCAGAAGACCTAAATAGACATTTCTCCAAAGAAGATATACAGACTGCCAAGAAACACATGAAAGAATGCTCAATGTCATTAATCATTAGAGAAATGCAAATCAAAACTACAATGAGATATCATCTCACACCAGTCAGAATGGCCATCATCAAAAAATCTAGAAACAATAAATGCTGGAGAGGGTGTGGAGAAAAGGGGACCCTCTTGCACTGCTGGTGGGAATGTGAATTGGTTCAGCCACTATGGAGAACAGTATGGAGGTTCCTTAAAAAACTACAAATAGAACTACCATATGACCCAGCAATCCCACTACTGGGCATATACCCTGAGAAAACCGAAATTCAAAAAGAGTCATGTACCAAAATGTTCATTGCAGCTCTATTTACAATAGCCCGGAGATGGAGACACAACCTAAGTGCCCATCATCGGATGAATGGATAAAGAAGATGTGGCACATATATACAATGGAATATTACTCAGCCATAAAAAGAAACGAAATTGAGCTATTTGTAATGAGGTGGATAGACCTAGAGTCTGTCATACACAGTGAAGTAAGTCAGAAAGAAAAAGACAAATACCGTATGCTAACACATATATATGGAATTTAAGAAAAAAAAATGTCATGAAGAACCTAGGGGTAAGGCAGGAATAAAGACGCAGACCTCCTAGAGCACGGACTTGAGGTTATGGGGAGGGGGAAGGGTGAGCTGTGACGGGGCGAGAGAGAGTCATGGACATATACACACTAACAAACGTAGTAAGGTAGATAGCTAGTGGGAAGCAGCCGCATGGCACAGGGATAT
>NW_020838002.1:2805584-3074997 GCF_003676395.1 Aethalodelphis obliquidens | reverse complement strand
CAAACAAAAGCCCAGGACCAGATGGCTTCACAGGCGAATTCTATCAAACATTTAGAGAAGAGCTAACACCTATCCTTCTCAAACTCTTCCAAAATATAGCAGAGGGAGGAACACTCCCAAACTCCTTCTACGAGGCCACCATCACCTTGATACCAAAACCAGGCAAGGATGTCACAAAGAAAGAAAACTACAGACCAATATCACTGATGAACATAGATGCAAAACTCCTCAACAAAATACTAGCAAACAGAATCCAACAGCACATTAAAAGGATCATACACCATGATCAAGTGGGGTTTATTCCAGGAATGCAAGGACTCTTCAATATACGCAAATCTATCAATGTGATAAACCATATTAACAAATTGAAGGAGAAAAACCATATGATCATCTCAATAGATGCAGAGAAAGCTTTTGACAAAATTCAACACCCATTTATGATAAAAACCCTGCAGAAAGTAGGCATAGAGGGAACTTTCCTCAACATAATAAAGGCCATATACGACAAGCCCACAGCAAACATTATCCTCAAAGGTGAAAAACTGAAACAATTTCCACTAAGATCAGGAACAAGGCAAGGGTGCCCACTCTCACCACTCTTATTCAACATAGTTTTGGCAGTTTTAGCCACAGCAATCAGAGAAGAGAAGGAAATAAAAGGAATCCAAATCGGAAAAGAAGAAGTAAAGCTGTCACTGTTTGCAGATGACATGATCCTATACATAGAGAATCCTAAAGATGCTACCAGAAAACTACTAGAGCTAATCAATGAATTTGGTAAAGTGGCAGGATACAAAATTAATGCACAGAAATCTCTGGCATTCCTATATACTAATGATGAAAAATCTGAAATTGAAATCAAGAAAACACTCCCATTTACCATTGCAACAAAAAGAATAAAATATCTAGGAATAAACCTACCTAAGGAGACAAAAGACCTGTATGCAGAAAATTATAAGACACTGATGAAAGAAATTAAAGATGATACAAATAGATGGAGAGATATACCATGTTCTTGGATTGGAAGAATCAACATTGTGAAAATGACTCTACTACCGAAAGCAATCTATAGATTCAATGCAATCCCTATCAAACTACCACTGGCCTTTTTCACAGAACTAGAACAAAAAATTTCGCAATTTGTATGGAAACACAAAAGACCCCGAAAAGCCAAAGCAATCTTGAGAACAAAAAAAGGAACTGGAGGAATCAGGCTCCCTGACTTCAGACTATACTACAAAGCTACAGTTATCAAGACGGTATGGTACTGGCACAAAAACAGAAGGATAGATCAATGGAACAGGATAGAAAGCCCAGAGATAAACCCATGCACATATGGACACCTTATCTTTGATAAAGGTGGCAGGAATGTACAGTGAAGAAAGGACAGCCTCTTCAATAAGTGGTGCTGGGAAAACTGGACAGGTACATGTAAAAGAATGAAATTAGAACACTCCCTAACACCATACACAAAAATAAGCTCAAAATGGATTAAAGACCTAAATATAAGGCCAGAAACTATCAAACTCTTAGAGGAAAACATAGGCAGAACACTCTATGACATAAATCACAGCAAGATTCTTTCTGACCCACCTCCTAGAGTAATGGAAATAAAAACAAAAGTACACAAATGGGACCTAATGAAACTTCAAAGCTTTTGCACAGCAAAGGAAACCATAAACAAGACCAAAAGACAACCCTCAGAATGGGAGAAAATATTTGCAAATGAAGCAACCGACAAAGGATTAATCTCCAAAATTTACAAGCAGCTCATGCGGCTCAATAACAAAAAAACAAACAACCCAATCCAAAAATGGGCAGAAGACCTAAATAGACATTTCTCCAAAGAAGATATACAGACTGCCAAGAAACACATGAAAGAATGCTCAATGTCATTAATCATTAGAGAAATGCAAATCAAAACTACAATGAGATATCATCTCACACCAGTCAGAATGGCCATCATCAAAAAATCTAGAAACAATAAATGCTGGAGAGGGTGTGGAGAAAAGGGGACCCTCTTGCACTGCTGGTGGGAATGTGAATTGGTTCAGCCACTATGGAGAACAGTATGGAGGTTCCTTAAAAAACTACAAATAGAACTACCATATGACCCAGCAATCCCACTACTGGGCATATACCCTGAGAAAACCGAAATTCAAAAAGAGTCATGTACCAAAATGTTCATTGCAGCTCTATTTACAATAGCCCGGAGATGGAAACAACCTAAGTGCCCATCGTCGGATGAATGGATGTGGCACATATATACAATGGAATATTACTCAGCCATAAAAAGAAACGAAATTGAGCTATTTGTAATGAGGTGGATAGACCTAGAGTCTGTCATACAGAGTGAAGTAAGTCAGAAAGAAAAAGACAAATACCGTATGCTAACACATATATATGGAATTTAAGAAAAAAAAATGTCATGAAGAACCTAGGGGTAAGGCAGGAATAAAGACGCAGACCTCCTAGAGCACGGACTTGAGGTTATGGGGAGGGGGAAGGGTGAGCTGTGACGGGGCGAGAGAGAGTCATGGACATATACACACTAACAAACGTAGTAAGGTAGATAGCTAGTGGGAAGCAGCTGCATGGCACAGGGATATTGGCTCGGTGCTTTGTGACCGCCTGGAGGGGTGGGATAGGGAGGGTGGGAGGGAGGGAGACGCAAGAGGGAAGAGATATGGGAACATATGTGTATGTATAGCTGATTCACTTTGTTATGAAGCAGAAACTAACACACCATTGTAAAGCAATTGTACCCCAATAAAGATGTTAAAAAAATTTTAAAAAATTAAAAAAAATAAAATTGGAAAAAAAAAAAAAAAAAAGAAAGGGAGTACCTGAAAAAAAAAGCAAAAAGTATTTAGCTTAAAATTATTTAATAAAACAAACCAGTACTGCATATAGAGAATGTTGATTTCTTTGAGCTCTTGAAATTACCTTTCAAAGGCCAGGGGAAGATGTTAATAAAAGGAAAAATATGGGATGAAGAATAGGAATAGTTTTTTGATAGTACAAGGCAAGCAAAATAAAACAAAACACTGGAAACACTTGCAGTTAAAAAAATGAAAGTTCTTATCATTTGAGATATTAAAAATAGATTGAAACAGAACCACATGACATAAGATGTTCTATAGTTTGAGAACCATTCTTTCCCCCAATGAAATAACAGTTATATAAACATTTTTCCATTATAAGTGGAGATATTAAAGAATATCCTGTGCCTACTACTTTTTTAGTACTTTTTAGTCTTTTTCTCTTGTTTTGTAAGATCTGTGTATGTATGAAGGATTTTAACTCTATGTCTGTGGCAATGCTTTTTAAACATTTTTGTTGATTAATTTTTAATTTTCTTTCACTGTTTTATGACATGGAGAAGTGTTTAATGTTTATATATTAAGATTTATCATTATTTTTCTTTTATGACTTCTTTCCTTTTTTTACCCCCCTTTGTACAGCTTACTAGAGTCTAAAATATACTAAATATTCACAAATTTGTCTCCTAGATCTTTTTACAGTTTTGACTTTTTTAAACAGTTAATACTTTTTATTTATGAATGTATTCATTACACAATTATTAAGTAAGTATACTCTTATTGAAAACGGTTCAAGAAATATCTAAATCTTGATAAAATATGATAGTTTTGCCTTGCTTCCTCCCCATTTTCTTTCCTCTTCCGAAGTCATAAAGTTAACATGTGGTGTATATCATAAGTGTTTTTCTAAGTATCTGTAAATATACATGTTCACACATATATACACGAATACATATTTATGTAAATTATATTATATTAATGTTTTCTTTCTTGCTTTTTATTTAATAGCACTCTCAGATATATTTATCAAGAAATAATTTTCATTATTTTTAACAGCTGCATAGCATTCTATAATATGGAAGTAATAAAAACTAACTCTTCCCACATTAAAGGATCTTTATATTGTTTGCATTTAGTTTTGTTAAAATTTTTTGTAATGAACATTGTTTTATAAACATCTTTGTAAATATATATAAAACTTCTGCAAGTCTTTAATTAAGGCTATTAGACAATTGGAATTGCTGTGTCAAATGGTCATGCTTTAAATTTTGATATATATTGTATGCCTTCCTCAGGAAGGATTTAACACATTTCAGTTCCACTGTTATGGTCACTACACCTGACTACTTTGTGCATTGTCAAACAAAATGATTTCCAACTTGATGAGTGAGAAATGATATCTCCTTGTTGAATGAATTTGAATTGTTCTGATTGCTAATGAATTTTAACACCTTTTGCATTATTTGTGTTGATTCCTTTTATGTAATCGCTTGCGCATGTGTATCAGTGATCTACTGTAAAAATTGTGCTTCATAGCAAGCAACCACAAACCCAGTGGCTTAAAAGAATAATCATTTATTTAGCTCATAGTTTTGGGCTGGCTGGTGATCTTTCTAGTCTAGGTTTACTCAGGCATCTGCATTTGTGAGGAAGCATTGCTTATCTTGCCTGGGCTGTCTCAAGTGTTGGAGGGTTGGTTGACTGTCACCTGCTCAGGGTTGCCATTGGCTGTGATAATGAGGTTAACTCAGTTCTGCTCCTTATGCCTCATCCTCCAGAAGGCTTCTCTGGGCATTTTTTTCATGGCGAAAGCAGAAAAACAAGAGAGAGAATAGGAGCTTGTATGAACTTTTCAAGGCTCTAGTTATGTTATGTTTGACATCATACCACTGACCAAAGCAAGTTACATGGCTGGACCCAGAAACAAGAGCAGGAGGCCAGGATGGTGGAGACTCTGTCCAGAATGGGAGAACACTGCAAAATTATATAACAAATGATGTGTATACTGTACATTGGAGAAAAAGGAAAATTAGGGCCATTTTTGCAACCCATAAACAATACCATGTTTCTAATGGTATGTATGATGTTTCCTTGTTGGTTTCAAGGATTTCTCTGTTTCTGCATCCAGAATACAACAACATCTGCAAGTCAATAAGAAAAGGCAAGCTCCATAACTCTAACAAAATTTTAAAAAGATGGCAAACATCCTGAAGAGAGTTCACCAAAGAGAATATCCAAATAGTCAATAAGTATATAAAAAAGTGCTCAGTGTTATTATATATCTGGGACATGCAAATGAAAACCAAGTATAATATTATTATGAAACCACCAAAATGTTGCCCAGGATGTGAAGCAGAAGGATTTTCATGGACTGTTGCTATAAAATGGTAAACCACTTTGGAAAACTGTTTAGTAGTTTCTTATACAATTAAATAGACACCTCTCCTGTAACCCCAAAATTCCACCTCTAGGCATATATCCAAGATACAGTAGTGAGTTACAAGCATCAATATCTATCATAATAGTAATGAAAGCTGAGATCTTTAAAATATATATTATTTTAAAAATAATGATAAACCCATTGCATGTAAACACAAATATCTTTTTTTTGAAAACTAACTATATTTTGATGAAAACTAACTATATTTTGAAAATGAAAATATAATTAACAAGAAAATTGAGTTTGTTTCCCTCTTTTCACATTTAAATATTGGCTATAGTCTTAAGATATATATGTTTCCTTTGTTATGAAGATATCTTTGTTTTTCTCATTCTGAGAGTTATTATCAGAAGCAGTTTACATTAGTTTTACATAATACTACTACAGCCTTTGCAAGATAAAATTTACCATCCATATATTGATATAATGTACTATTTTCAAATTTTAAACTACACCTACATTCTTGGAATTAACCTCACTTGGTCATACTGTTTTATTTTATTTCTGGGTCTATTTTGCTTGGTTTTGGTTTTTTGAATTTTGGATGCTAACATTTTTGCATCTGTATTTGTAAATTATATTGTTTTATAATTTTCTTTATTTTGTATTGCCTTTGTAATTTTCTTGTTAATGTTGAGGTTATATGCTCTCAGTAAGATGAATTAGAAAGATTTTCATTTTTAAATATTCTGGAACAGTTTAAGTAGCATGGAAATTTTCTGTCCCTTAAAAATTTGAAAGAAAGTATGTGTACAATAGTTTCTGCCTGGTGCCTTTATTAATGGTATTATTCTTTTCTAATTTGATTTAATGACAATTGGTTATTTTTCATTTCCTAGATTTTTGGATTTTTTATATTCAGAAAATGTAGTCAATGTTATAGCTCTTCTTCTATGTACTGTTTATTTGTAAATGTGTTTTATATTTAGCTATGACATATACAAATTTATTTTTGTCTTTTGAAAGCAAATGTAGATTAAGTGTTAACTTGTTACTTATACCACATTCCAACAGGATTATCCAACAGCTCTATCTGTGTTCCAACAGCTCTATCTGTGTTCCAACAGCTCTATCTGTGTTCCAACAGCTCTATCAGTATTCCAACAGCTCTATCTGTGTTCTCAAGATAGAGCTGAATCTCATCTAATTTATGATAATTTTTTTTTTCTGAAAATGTCAACAGGTTTTTATTTAATAGATTTTTACTGTACACATTTTTACTTTTCTTTTTATTTGAAAGCGTATATATTTGTTTTAGTTACCAAGTTAGGTCTTCCATTCTGTTTTTTGTTTTCCTTATTAAAAATAGTTTATAGGGCTTCCCTGGTGGCGCAGTGGTTGAGAGTCCACCTGCCGATGCAGGGGACACGGGTTCGTGCTCCGGTCCAGGAAGATCCCACATGCCGCGGAGCGGCTGGGCCTGTGAGCCATGGCCGCTGAGCCTGTGCTTCCAGAACCTGTTCTCTGCAACGGGAGAGGCCACAACAGTGAGAGGCCCGTGTACCGCAAAAAAAAAAAAAAAAAAAAAATTATAAAACTCAACAGTATTGCAGTATAATATTTGGAGTATTTTACATATTAAAATTGCTTTGAAGCTTGTGTGCTTTATAGTCTTAATATTAGGAATCTTATCGTTTTTAGTTACTGCTGAAGTAAACACACAATGTATGAGATATTGAATGGGGCAGGTTTCTAACTAAATTACCCTTCAGGTTGTAGCTGGAGACTCTGTCTTCAATGACTCAGTCTGATCTCAGGTGGTCTCGGCCTGCAGTGGCTTGAAGCAGGGTTTCAGTTCCTGGCCAGTGACTGAGGTCTGGTTGTGGCCGTGAGAGCACCGAATCCTAGCCACTAGACCAGTGGTCAGTGACAAGGCCCTGACCCTATGGCTTTGCAGGAAAGAATTCCAACAAAGACAGAAAGTAGTGAAACAAATAAAGTATTAGGAAAAACAAAAAAAAGTATAATATGTGTGGATAGAAAATGGGCGGGCTCAGAGTGAGAGTTGTGCCCTCGTGGCAGTTTGAGTCACTTTTATGGGCCATTTTTTCCGTGCTCCCTTTGACCAATCATTTTAATTTGCCTGGTTTGGAGTCCACATTTGGTGTATCTCAGGATTTTTCCATGTGTGCGTGCACATCTCTTAGCCAAGATGGATTCCACCAAAGAGGCCTATGGGTAGGTTTGGCCACTAGCATCACTCCCCTTTTGACCTCCAAGGAGCCTTTTTGTGCATGTGTAGTCAGGGAGGTCTCCTGACTTCAAGACTGAGGAATATGTGGTCTCATCTTCTATCTGGACAGGGCCCAGACTCCTCTCTCAATTGTCCTGTTATTCCAGTCTCGCAATATTGGTCCATAAGGAACAAACTCAAACCGTTTGCCCTGGGGTCCCATCTGTCTCCTGCCTCAAGTCCACTACCACATAAAGTAATATAATTATACACCAATAAGATGACAGAATAACAGATGGAAAATCTATTAGATTTGCTCTCACATATGAGAGCATCAGAGACTAAAATACTAGTGCCAGTGGTGTGGTGTTGCCAATCCTGCAGTCTGATCAATGCTAAGGAAAATAGAATTTCAAAGTTTTGTCTCAGCCAGAGCACTGAGGTTAAGATAAGTCGGATATTAATATTTAAAAATGGAATAAAATTGAAACATATTCCAGAAACTTAACAGCAACTGAACCTTTGTTGGTGCCATTACTGAAAATGAAATAACTCTGAGTATGAGGTGCTGCCCACCCATAAGAAAGCGAGGAGAGGCAGTATTTTTAGCAAAGTATAGCAGAGATGCTTAGAGAGAAACTTAAAGAGAAACAGCTCAGACAGAGCTGGAGGGCCATCTAATTCCCATCCTTTGCTAGCTGGGTCGTTCTCGGCATTATCAAACCATTTAAATTAGGAAGCTAGGAGGTTAGAATTTTGACCCACACAATTCACTTAAAAAGGCATCATGTAGCCCTGGTTTGATGTATAGTTTTATGAAATGGTTCTTACAGAAATTTTAGGATTTGTTGTACAGCATTAAAACTACTCTTACAAGCAAGATTAACTTAATATTTTTCTTTAAAACTGTAATGTTTTTATTTGTTTGCTTTAATGAAATTTTACTGACTGTTTAAAATATATTTTAGTAATCTGATTACTGTGCTTTTCACCGCAAATGAGAAAATTCAGTCATAGGTAAATCAAGAGATAATTTTACTGGTGAAGCTAAATCCATTCTAAAGAGGATTCTGGATTCTTACTGTGTTAATAAAATGTTTAGGGAATAAACGTTTTTTCCCCAATATAAAAAATATGAAATTTACTATTTTGCTATTGGAATAAGAAATGAATAAATTTGTGTTTGTTGTTTGAATGAATGAATAAACAAGTGACTTGCTAAGTGAAGTGTATGGTTTGTGTGGCCTGAAAAAGCCATGAGAGCTGAGATTGGGGCTGATTCTGATTTGAAAAACTTTTCATTCCTTATATTTCAAAGAGAAGCCAAACCTCAGATACCATGATGTTACTGAGTTTAGGGAATGTTCAAAGACAGAAGTTTTGCAGTTTTGTCCATAGACATCTTTTCTGGAAGGTCTACTCTTGGCTTAATATGTGGGCTTCAGTGAAACAAATTTGGAAACTATCTAGAGTGCTCACAACAATAAAAACCTTTGCAAAAAAATATTTGGCATTCAGGATTTGATAACGGAAATGTGAAAATCTCCTTCTCTGGGTCTGTGCCTTCTTATAAAACTAACTACCATCTTATTTGGCATGTAAATATTTTCCCATAGCCCCAGAGACTCCCATCAACGAATTTATTAAACTTGCCTTATCCAGAATGTAAATGTTTCTGTAAATCTTCACCATCTGTTGTACCATATAATTGCAAATGTGGAGCAAACATAATTCATGGTTTTATCATAATAAATTTAGATATGTTACTTAAATGCACTTGACTATTGTATATTCAAAGCAATATGGAATTTTCAGCCTTTCCTTCCCTCCTAGGAACTGTTGTGAAGCTGTCCTTTCCTGTATTCTGTATGGCAAAGGGGTTTTCTTGAAAAAGACACTCTCTTCTCTAGACCTGTTAGACTACCTGGTCCAAGTGTAACAGACAGTAAATGAGATGCCATTAGGTTAAACTGAGCTTCCTCCTAAGAAACATGAATAATTGAAATCCTTCACGTACATATTTATTTCTTCCTCTCTGCTTGTCAGTCACTCATCAGGGGCCACTACTGGAAATATACCTGTCTCAGACTCAAGTGTGTTATTTGACTTTCACCTTGTCACCTTTATTTCAAACGTAAGAGGATTTTACACTCCCTATTTTTTTAAATTATATACAATTTCATATTATCATTATAAGAAAATCACCTTTGAGTTAGTTGTCAAAATATTTCCACAATGCTATTATTAAATCACAAGCTTATATTTTCTACATTTCTGAAGTTGACTCTGTATTTGATTTGATATGGGTGTCATTTTATAGGTAGAATATAATTTAAAAAATAAAGAGTTGTTTCCATGAAGTGAAGTGTTCATTGAGAAATAACTGGACAGATGGTCTAAACCTTGAAATGAAAATCTATCCGTAACAATGTTGAGCTGCTAAGCCCTTTTGGAATTCAACATCAAATTCTTGAGCCAGATTCTACCATTCTCTTAGGCTTTAAGCAGTCTGCCTGAGTGGACTGCAAATTAGGTCATCCAATGTAATGGGCTGTTTCATCAGGGGATTACAATCATCAGGCTTCTAGCTCTCTGGGTTCTACTCAAAACTTTTATGCCAACACTGCAGAAGTAATGGCACTCTATCAGATTACTATTCTCTTTATTCCCTAGAATAGGGACTACCAGAGGTGAGATTGTGCCTTTTCTTTCTGAATTCTCAGGGGCTAGCATAGGAAAGACATGCAGGTGGATGAACAGCAAAAGCTTATTAAATTACTGAATTAGATTAGTAAACCACAATTAATGTATGTTGAATGAATGAATAAATAGAAAATGTCTCTCATGAGGAAAGAAAGGATAACTTTTCCAAGTGACTTTTTTTTTTTAATTGATAAAATCTAAGGCAGTATCAGCTCATCTAGTCAGAGTGTACAAAAATGTACATGTAAAAAAACACTGATGAAGAAATTGTAGAAAGAGAACACCTTAAAGGGCTGGTAGGTTTCTTGTGAATATCTTCACATGGGAGGATGTTCCAAAGGTGTCCTGTGGGTCTTAAATCCTAATCCGAACAGTAAAGGCTGTTTGGAGATGTTTGTGATTCTGTGGCATGTTGCTTAGACACTTGGCTCCCCAATGAATGAAGCAACCAGATTTAACTGGATTTTTCTTTAACCTTGAAAACATTCCATTTGAAAACACTCCAGGTCAGTTGATTCACCTAGATATTTACAGGTAAGTGTATATGTGGAACATGCAGTATCTTTCAATGTATCAGATTTTTTAAAGATATTTTAGTACCGAGAGAAGATGAGTATAAAACCTTCAAACAAATAGCTCAGCATTCAAATGCTTGTGTACCTTATTACAGTTTTGATGTATGAGTACAGAATCCAGTTATAACTAGAAAATTATTTTTCTAATTCTTCTACTAAGTTATTTTGTTTAATTGTGTATGCTAATAATACTTAATATTCATACATTCAGGGAGAATTATTAGAAAAAGCAGAATAAAGTGAAGAAGCTTGCTCACTCTCCTGAGTTCCAAAGAATAAGCACCCACACGTTATCTAACCTGGAGGCTTTGCCTCCAGATGCCTCAGCCATGCACCAAATGGTCAGTTCTCAATAAAACTGAGTGCTCCTTGACCATCTCTGTTCACAGATGAACACTTGGTCCTTCTTTATATGTCCCTACATTGTTCTGTATTGCATCTGATTATCCTACATTTCCTCTGCTTTAGAAGCTATTAACAAGGAGATAAAAAGGGATTGAGGTTGTTTCTCTTCTTGTTTTTGACCTTGGATATTATGACTGCAATCAGAGTGATCTTTCTGAAATACAATTCTGCTAATGTCATTCAAGTCCTTCTCCAATTGCCCATAAAGAGTTCTGTTAAAAAACCTGAGTGTCCTCTCAGAACTCCTATAGGCTGCTAGGGAACTAGGTTCTGGTTTTAGGATTTGACTTATTCCCTTATCTTCAAACTATGTGAGTTTAATTTTCTTCTTTGTGAATGTGTCATAAACAAAAATAATAATTTAAACACTAAGTTATAGAACAAGGCATTTTAAATATTACATTTAAGTTAAAAGTTATTTATTGCAAGAATATGATATGATGCATAGATTCAGTCACAGCTAGGTAGATTTTCTAACATTCTTCTTCCCAGACAGGAAGCCCCTTTCAATTCTTGCTACACGTTTGTCATTGATAATATCCACTATTTTCTGATAATAGGTAAAACCGTAGCCAAAAACAATACTTTTCTGCTTGACCTGCAAGCACAGTAAGGGTAAAGAAATGTGAAAAAGGAGGAGTAAGGCAATTGTCTGTAGTTTATTGTCTGAATTTATCACAAAAACCATTAAAAACTCAAGATAACTTAAAATTTTAGCAAAAAGTTTCCACTATTATTTAGGCACAACCAGAGTAATCACATGAAAAAAAAAAATCTCAGTGCCTCATCTCAGCTGATGTCATCTTCAGGTACCCATAAAGGTGGGCTTAAAATAACCAACACAGAATGAAGAGTAGATAGCATCTAGCATTTATTGAGAATCTTCTTTGTGGAAAGACAATTTTTTTAATTATAACAGACTAAGGGTTTTTTTTGTTTTGTTTTGTTTTTTTTAACAGGTTATCACTGAGGAAGAATTGAAAAGATATCTTACATATAGGTAGCTCCATATGTTTATAAGAATATCAATTTTGGAGTAAGCTGTACTTTATTTTCATCTCAACTCTGAGCTCAACCATTCTTATCTAATTTTTTCATTGTTTGCATAAAGTTTTGAATTAAAGCAAAGAAAAATATCATTTTGAATCTAAATTGGGTGTACTTATTTCACTAGTATAGTTAAAATTTTAGAAACAAGAGTAGGGCAGTCCAATAAAAAAATAGTATATAGTAAACATGTGTGTGTATATATATATATATATATATATATATATATATATATATATATATATAATATTTGTTTATTTATTTATGCACATACATACACATACACAGTAAATTTATATGCAGATTTTGACCGCAAAGAGGGTTGGTGCCTCTAACCCCCCGCATTGTTCAAAGGTCAATCATATATATAGATATATAATTTGCTTTAATAAGATAGATTTATATTTATGTCAACTAACAAGTGTTTTGCAAACTATAGTCTGTAATCTGGTAGTAGGTCATGAAATTAATGAGATAACACCAACGCTTTTTTAATTGAAAAATAATAGAGTAGAAATATAAGAGTACAGCACACATAGAAATGTAAGTATTGCTTCTTGAAGCTTTTGTTTCACATAGAAATATGTTTCATACAGTAAAGTACATACATATATGCACAAACACACATAGATGTGTTTATGAATATAGATAAAATGTGTTTCTTATTGTGAGTGGCAGTTAAACATTTTGGAAAAACTGGACTATATAATACAAGGATGCATAAACTGGTTAAAGACCCAAAATATCTCTTCTACTAAAATAACAGGAAGAAAAAGGAAGAGATTATAAGTGACACAATCTTTCTCTGAGATAAAGATTTAAAGCTCTTTTGGTGTGGATTCTTTCCCTCAGTTATTATTTCTTTTTTGATCATCTAACATTGTTTTATTTAATACAGTCCCCCTTGGCTTAATGACATCCCTAGACACCTCCTTCCACCTTAAAGCCATTCCTAAAGCTTGCAGAAGAGCTACTACATCGTTCAACACCTGGTCTACAAATAGTCATATTCTCCATCCCTTCCTTATTTCTTGTTGGCAGTTTGACAAAATTTTTAGGGGCAGTTGGAGGAACCACTAGTGTTTAAGCCCCTACTTCACTCAAAGCCTCGACTCTTGAGTTCTATTCCTTTCAGGACCTTAGGAAGTTCACAGTCAATACTCTACCTTGAAACTCAGTCACTAAAATGATCTCAAGGCTAAGGGTTAGACACTAGATTCACTTCATAGGTCAGCTTGCCACACCTGATTTAGGAAAGTTTTCTCTGCAAACAGTTGTAGCTCATTCTTTTCAGAGACAATTCCTGCTTGTTCCCAGTACCTAAACTTATTGAAATCAAAATATCTCAGAACCTTCCCAGCAATTGGTAAATCCACACTGGAGGAGAATTGGTAGATACATGTTAAATGCACTTGACAGCAATGCCCATTTATTTCATTCAGTATTTAATGGGCATTTACTGTGCACCTAGTATAAGTCTAGAACTGTCTCAGCACTGGAGATACAGCAAGAAAACTATCACTGCTTCCTGGAACGTGTCGAGAAAAATAGGAAACAAGGCTCAAAGGCTTTCAAATGGAGCCTCAGTTGGGTCAAATCAAAAGAAGTTAAGTCTAAGTGAAAGTCTTCAATTACATTTAGAATAATTTGCTGAACCCCAGGTGTAGAAATTTCACTGATTGTAAGAAAGTTTTAGTAAAACCCAACCTTTTATTTATTTATTTTCACAAGGAAAGAAATTTTGTATTTTATTTTACTATTTTTTAACATCTTTATTGGAGTATAATTGCTTTACAGTGTTGTGTTAGTTTCTGCTGTATAACAAAGTGAATCAGCTATATGTATACATATATCCCAATATCCCCTCCCTCTTGAGCCTCCCTCCCACATTCCATATCCCATCCCTGTAGGTGGTCACAAAGCACTGAGCAGATCTCCCTGTGCTATGCAGCTTCTTCCCACTAGATATCTATTTTACATTTGGTAGTGTATATATGTCAATGCTACTCTCTCACTTCATCTCAGCTAACCCTTCCCCATTTCCATGTCCTCAAGTCCATTCTCTACATCTGCATCTTTATTCCTGTCGTGCTCCTATGTTCAACAGAACCTTTTTTTTTTTCAGATTCCATATATATGTGCTAACATATGGTATTTGTTTTTCTCTTTCTGATTTACTTCACTCTGTATGACACACTCTAGGTCCATCCACCTCACTACAAATAACTCAATTTCATCTCTTTTTACAGTGAGTAATATTCCACTGTATATATGTGCCACATCTTCTTTATCCATTCATCTGTCAATAGACACTTAGGTTGCTTCCATGCCCTGGCTATTGTAAATGGTGCTGCAATGAACATTGGGGTACATGAAACTTTTTGAATTATAGTTTTCTCAGGGTATATGACCAGTAGTGGGATTGCTGAGACATAAGGTAGCTCTATTTTCAGTTTTTTAAGGAACCTCAATAGTGTTCTCCACAGTGGCTGTATCAAATTACATTCCCACCAACAGTGCAAGAGGGTTCCCTTTTCACCAGGATTTATTGTTTGTAGATTTTCTGATGATGGTCATTCTGAACAGTCTGAGGTGATACTTCATTGTAGTTTTGATTTGAATTTCTCTAATGATTAGTGACATTGAGCATCATTTCATGTGTTTGTTGGCAATCTGTATATCTTCTTTGGAGAAATGTCTATTTAGGTTTTCTGCACATTTTTGGATTAGGTTGTTTTTTTGATATTGAGCTGCATGAGCTGCTTGTATATTTTGGAGATTAATCCTTTGTCAGTTGCTTTGTTTGCAAATACTTTCTCCCATTCTGAGAGTTGTCTTTTCGTCCTGTTTATGGTTTCCTTTGCTGTGCAAAAGCTTTTAAGATTCATTAGGTCCCATCTGTTTATTTTTGTTTTTATTTCCATTTCTCTAAGAGGTGGGTCAAAAAGGATCTTGCTGTAATTTTATGTCAAAGAGTGTTCTTCCTATGTTTTCCTCTAAGAGTTTTATAGTGTCTGGCCTTACATTTAGGTCTTTAACCCATTTTGAGTTTATTTTTGTGTATGGTGTTAAGAAGTGTTCTAATTTCATACTTTTACATGTACCTGTCCAGTGTTCCCAGCACCACTTATTGAAGAGGCTGTCTTTTCTCCACTGTATATTCTTGCCTCCTTTATCAAAGATAAGGTGACCATATGTGCATGGGTTTTTCTCTGGGCTTTCTATCCTGTTCCATTGATCTATATTTTTGTTTATATATCAGTACCATACTATCTTGATTACTGTAGCTTTGTAGTAGAGTCTGAAGTCAGGGAGCCTGATTCCTCCAGCTCCATTTTTCTTTCTCAAGGTTGCTTTGGCTATTTGGGGTCTTTGGTGTTTCCATACAATTGTGAATTTTTTTGTTCTAGTTCTGTGAAAAATGCCATTGGTAGTTTGAAAAGGATTGCATTGAATCTGTAAATTGCTTCGGGTAGTATAGTCATTTTCACATTGTTGATTCTTCCAATCCAAGAACATGGTATATCTCTCCATCTGTTGGTATCACCTTTAATTTCTTTCATCAGTGTCTTATAGTTTTCTGTATACAGGTCTTTTGTCTCCCTAGGTAGGTTTATTCCTAAGTATTTTATTATTTTTGTTGCAATGGTAAATGAGAGTGTTTCCTTAATTTCTCTTTCATATTTTCATCATTTGTGTATAGGAATGCAAGAGATTTTTCTGTTTCTGTGCATTCATTTTGTATCCTGCTACTTTACCAAATTCATTGATTAGCTCTAGTAGTTTTCTGGTAGCATCTTTAGGATTCTCTATGTATAGTATCATGTCATCTGCAAAGAGTGACAGTTTTACTTCTTCTTTTACAATTTAGATTCCTTTTATTTCTTTTTCTTCTCTGATTGTTGTGGCTAAAACTTCCAAAACTATGTTGAATAATAGCAGTGAGAGTGGACAACTCTGTCTTGTTCCTTATCTAAGAGGAAATGGTTTCAGTTTTTCACCTCTGAGAATGATGTTGGCTGTAGGTTTGTCATATATGGCCTTTATTATGTTGAGGTAGGTTCCCTCTATGCCTACTTTCTGGAGAGTTTTTATCATAAATCGGTGTTGAATTTTGTCAAAAGATTTTTCTAAATATATTGGGACTATCATATGATATTTATCCTTCAATTTGTTAATATGGTGTATCACAATTGTTTTGTGTATATTGAAGAATCCTTTCATTCCTGAGATAAACCCCACTTGATCTATATATGATCCTTTTAATGTGCTGTTGGATTCTGTTTGCTAGTATTTTGTTGAGGATTTTTGCATCTATGTTCATCAGTGATATTGGCCTGTAGTTTTCATTTTGGGGACATCTTTGTCTGGTTTTTGTATCAGTCTGATGGTGGCCTTGTAGAACGAGTTTGGGAGTGTTCCTCACTCTGCTAGATTTTGGAAGAGTTTGAGAAGGATAGGTGTTAGTTCTTCTCAAAATATTTGATAGAGTTTGCCTGTGAAACCATCTGGTCCTGGGCTTTTGTTTGTTGGAAGATTTTTAATAAACTTCAGTGCTTGTGATTCATCTGTTTATATTTTCTATTTCTTCCTAGTTCAGTCTCGGATGGTTGTGCTTTTCTAAGAATTTATCATTTCTTCCAAATTGTCCATTTTATTGGTATAAAGTTGCTTGTAGTAATGTCTCATGATTCTTTGTATTTGTGCAGTGTCAGTTGTTACTTCTTTTTCATTTCTAATTCTGTTGATTTGTGTGTTCTCCCTTTTCTTCTTGATGAGCCTGTCTAATGATTTATCAATTTTGTTTATCTTCTCAAAGAACCAGCTTTTAGTTTTATTGACCTTTGTTATTGTTTCCTTCATTTCTTTTTCATTTATTTCTGATCTTACCTTTATGATTTCTTTCCTTCTGCTAATTTTGGGGTTTTCTGTTCTTCTTTCTCTAATTGCTTTAGGTATAAGGTTAGGTTGTTTATTTGAGATTTTTCTTGTTTCTTGAGGTACAATTGTATTGCTGTAAACTTCCCTCTTAGAACTGCTTTTTCTCTATCCCATAGGTTTTGGGTCATCATGTTTTCATTTTCATTAATTTTTAGGCATTTTTTGATCTCCTCTTTGATTTCTTCAGTGTCTCTTTGTTATTTAGTAAATGTATTGCTTACCCTCCTTGTGTTTGTATTTTTTACAGTTTTTTTTTTCCTGTAATTGGTATCTAGTCTCATAGCACTGTGGTTGGAAAAGATAGTTGATACAATTTCAATTTTCTTAAATTTATTGAGGCTTGATTTGTGACCCAGGATATGATCTATTCTGGAGAATGTTCCATGAGCACTTGAGAAAAAAATGTATTCTATTATTTTTGGATGGACTGTCCAATAAATATCAATTAAGTCAGATAAATAAAGTAAAATTTTAAAAATTGTTAAAATATAAAATATTTTAAAAATAAAAATATTAAAAGTAATAATAATAACAAAAAAAGACAGCAACCAAACCAGTAAACAAACCCACCAATGATAACAAGTGCTAAAAACTATACTAAGATAAACATAAAAATTCAGAAAAAAATCAGTCACAGACAGCAAACCCCAAGTCTACAGGTGCTCCCAAAATCCACTGCCTCAATTTTGGGATGATTCATTGTCTCTTCAGGTATTCCACAGATGCAGGGTACATCAAGTTGATTGTGGGGATTTAATTCACTGCTCCTGTGGCTGCACAGAGAAATTTCTTTTTCTCTTCTTTGTTCACACAGCTCCTGGGTTTCAGCTTTGGTTTTGGCCCCACTTCTGCATGTAGGTCACCCTCAGGCATCTGTTCCCCACCCAGACACAAGGGGGTTAAAGTAGTAGTTGATTAAGGGGTTCTGACTCACTCTGGCTGGGGGTAAGGAGGGGTACAGTAGTTATAATTGGAATGTGGAGTGATCCTGTGGCAGCAGAGGCCAGCATGATGTTGTAACAGCCTGAGGCATGCCATGTGTTCTCCTGGGGAAGTTGTCCCTGGATCACAGGACCCTGGCAGTGGTGGGCTGCACAGGCTTCCTGGAGGGCAGGTGTGGACAGTGACCTGTGCTTGCACACAGGCTTCTTGGTGGCTGCAGCAGCAGCATTAGCATTTCATGCCTGTCTCTGGTATCCAAGCTGATAACCATGGCTCACCCCCATCTCTGGAGCTCAGTTAAGTGGTGCTCTGCCTTCTGTGGGCAGACCAGGAAGGAATCCTCTCTCCTCACACACCCCAAAACAATGGTCTCTTTCCTGTTAGACAGTTCGAGACATTTTCCCAGAATCCCTCCCAGGTCACTGTGGTGCACTAACTCCCTTCGAGCTGTGTTCACATAGCCACCCCCAATCGTCTCCCTGGGGTCTGACCTCTAAAGAACAAGCCTCAGCTACCAGCCCCCACCTGCCCAGGGGGGTGAGCAGACAAGCCTGTCAGGCTGGTGAGTGCTGGTCAGCACCGCTCCTCTGTGTGGGAATCTGTCCACTTTGACCTCTGCACCCCTCTTGCTGCACTCTCCTCCATGACTCTGAAGCTTCCCCCACCTCCACACCCCATCTCCTCCAGTGAAGGGGCTTCTTAGTGTGTGGAAAGTTTTCCTCCTTCACAGCTCCCTCCCAGAGATGCAGGTTTCATCCCTATTCTTTTGCCTCTGTTTTTTCTTTTTTCTTTTGCCCTACCCAGTATGTGGGGAGTTTCTTGCCTTTTGGGAAGTCTGAGGTCTTCTGCCAGCATTCTGTAGGTGTTCTGTAGGAGTTGTTCCACATGTAGATGTATTTTTGATGTATTTATTGGGAGGAAGGTGATCTCCACGTCTTATTCCTCTGTCATCTTGAAGGTCCCCCTGCCCAGCTGTTAATCTTTAGGAAATATATCTATAATCATAATGGGTATTAATTAAAAACCAAATTCAGAGTTTGTAATAAAGGTTTGTTTCTCTAGTGAAAGTGCAGTGCTGATTACACCAAATTCACAACCTGACCCAACATGGATGATTTTGTTTGGTTTTACCCATCAACACAGATCAGTTTTAGTCCCACACAACCATCTCTTAAACCATATCCACCAAGAAGAGTCAGGTGATAGTCTTAAAGCAATCAGAATATTTCTATCTAGAGATATTTCCATTTCTATCTAAAGATAGAGATAGATACTAAGGAAAATGAAGCCAGTGACAAAAGCAGAGGGATATATAAAAGCAAGAAGGTTACATGAAGATAAAAATGAAGAGCAAGAGCAAAACCATTTTCCAGTGGTTGAAATCATCCTCCCCACACCTTTCCAAGTCACAGAAGCAGCTTTAGACCCTAATTCACCTTATCAGGGGAAAGTTGAATAAGCGAAAACGTGAAGCATTAGGATTAAACATAAAACCCATCAACACTGCACTTTCAATTTCAGAGTCAGGTTTGCTCCCAAGTAGGAGCCTCTCCCCAGGCTCCTCTTAATTCCAGTCTCATTGAAGAAAAACCTTCCTGAGTACAGTGTACCTCCAGAGGAACTTAAGCATTTCACTCCTGTCCTCAACACAGTTAAAATTCCAAACACAGTCACAATGGCTAAAAAATATCTTTGTCTTACAATCCTTGTGCTCTTTTACACTTAAAAAAAAAAATGAACTAGAAGGAGAATCAACCTCACCTTCCTTTTCTTTTTTTTTTGACCCTTAAGCACATTCACAGTTAAAAATTTAATTAGGAGAAGCACCGCCTATGATCTTACCCTAATTTAGAAGTGTTCCTGTGCCATAATATTTTCATTGCTCGAGTTTTGTGAATTGATTACTTTTCTGTGGTTAGTTTACTTTCTCTGAGCTTTCTATTGGCTTTTACTGATTTTCAGCTGAATAATTTCAAAGAGCAATTATCTTTCAAGTGCAGGAAGCTAAATACTTGTATGATTTTTGAACTCTAAAATATTTACTGAGCAACTTCGAAGTACATGTACAGATGAAATACATATGTATATGTATTGGGGAGAAAAGTTCTTTTATCTTTTTTTAAGCCTTTTTTCTTTTTTACTTCTTACAGAAACTTTTCTGGCACATAAGTGTCAGTTGTTATTATCAAGGACTGTTCTGAAGGACGTTGAAGATCACTTAGAGACCAATAACTGCTAGCAAATTAAGGGGGAGTGATTCACAAAGAGTTTGGGTTGTCTTTATTTTGAAATAAAAAAAGAATTCAAACATTAAGAAAAGTATAAAAAGTAAAATAATAGACAACTATGAACTGCCAAGAAATAAAACAGATTATAATCATATTAACTTCAGACCTCTCATCCTCTTTGTTTTTTTCTTTTTTAATAATAACATGAGCCCTTCTCCAGCCTCCCCATAATATTCATTCTCACCTCCCTTCCTTCCCACAAGTAAACTCACCATAAGGTTGATGTGCTTCCTTCCAGGGTTTTTTTCTTTCTCTTTTATTAAATAGTTACACAATTTCCCTGACCTCAGTGTCCTCTATAAAAATGAGTATAATAATATATCTACCTCATTGGACTATTTTGAGGATTAAATTAGTTAGTACATGTAAAATGCTTGTAACAATGCTTGACACATTATATGGTCAAGAAATTTAGTTAGTAGGTTGTTAGCTAGCTACCAAAACAATATTCACAAACAATATATACTATTCTTTAAATCATTTTAAATTAGATTAGGCTGAACCCTATGACACTGATGATAGTTGACCTTATTTGATCTATAGAAAACCAATTTTAGCTAATTCAACCTGCTATATAATAGTTTCATTTGTATGTACATATAACTTTTCAAATCCAAAATTATTTTTAAGATTATTATTAGATCTGTATTATTAATATTTACTGATTTTCAGAATTCTGTTTTGCAATCATACAGCAATTTATTTAGGCTTTTTCTACTGAGGTTCATTATGTTACTTCCACATTTTCACCATTAAAAACAGAGTAGCAAACGAACATAAATGCATATGCTTCCTTGTGCATGAATTAGCTCATATAAAGTAAAATCTAAAAGTAAAATTCTTAAGTTGAATGATATGCAGGTCTTTGACTTCACTAGGAATGGCCAAATTATCTACTAAAGTGGTTGAACCAATATATATTCTTTTTTTTTTTTTTACTATTTTTTAACATCTTTATTGGAGTATAATTGCTTTATAATTGTGTGCTAGTTTCTGCTTTATAACAAAGTGAATCAGCTATACATACACATATATCCCTATATCTCCTCCCTCTTGCATCTCCCTCCCACCCTCCCTATCCAATATATATTCTTACTAGTAATTTATTCATAGCTTCATATTCTCAAATACAAGGAAGCTTATTTTTTTTGCAAACAAAATAACCCTGAATTAGAACTCACTTTTGTATTAATTTACATTTTCCCAATTCCTAATGAAGTATATTTTTATAAATTTATTTTCCATTTGGGTTTTCTCCTCTGTGAATATGCTATTGTACTACAACCCATTTATTTTATCAGTTTACTTACTTTTTACCACTAATCTGTGGAAGGATTTTTATATATTCTGTATATTAATTCATTTTTAGTCATATGCATTGCAACTAACTTTACTAGACTAAGACTTGTCTTTACACTATGTTTATGATGTCTTTTTATTGATACAGAAAGCTTCTTTTTTTACATATACATATACCTATTCTTTTTCAGATTCTTTTCCCATATAGGTTATTTCAGATTATTGAGTAGAGTTTCCTGTGCTATACAATAGGTCCTTGTTGATTATCTATTTTATATATAGTAGTGTATATATGTTCATCCCAACCTCCTAATTTAATCCTCCCCCTGACCTTTCCCCTTTGGTAACCATTAGTTTGTTTTTTAAGTCCGTGAGTCTGTTTCTGTTTTGAAAGTAAGTTCATTTGTATCATTTTTTTAGATTCCATATATAAATGATATCACATGATATTTGTCTTTCTCTGTCTGACTTACTTCACTTAGCATGATAATCTCCAGGTCCATCCATGTTGCCGCAAATGACATTATTTCTTTATTTTTTATGACTGAGTAATACTCCAATGTATATATGTACCATATCTTCTTTATCCATTCATCTGTTGGTGGACATTTAGGTTGCTTCCCTGACTTGGCTATTGTAAATAGTGCTGCAATGAACTTTGGAGTGCATGTATCTTTTCAAATTATGGGTTTTCTCTGATATATGTCCAACAGTGGGATTGCTAGATCATATGGTAGCTCTATTTTTAGTTTTTTAAGGAAACTCCATACTGTTCTTCATATAAACAATCAAATGGATTGGTCTTTTCCTTGGTGATCTGTTCTTACTGTGCCTTGTTTAAGAAACCCTGCCTTACAGAAGCTCATAAACATATTCTCCTGTGTTTTATGCTAAAAGTTTTAAGTGTTTGCTTGTTGATTTTGACTTTCAAATAAAATAAGGCCATCGTTAGACTTCTTGGTTAAGCAAAGCTAACTTTATTATTCCTATTGTAATAAGGGAAAAAGCCATTTCAGCAGAGTCCTAAAGCTGTCTCTGAAAGAGGTACTCAAGGGATGATGTTCCAGAAGAGAAGTGTAACCTCTGTGAAAGAATCAAATTAAAATGTTAGAAATGAACACAATACAAAATACCTGAGATCTGGGCCCAGGATCTGAAAACAGTGAATTTGTCAAAAAAAAAAATGGAATTGATTTACATTGGGCAAGTTTGTTAAGGGAATGACATACATTCTGAGTACTCTTCATTGTTGCTTTATATAAGTATAAATTTCTGTCTGAGATTATATTCCTTCTGCTTGAAGAGCTATCTCTAATATTTCTTGGAGAATAGATGAGTTGGCAATGAATTCCCTCATTATTTGTTTATCTGAGAAAGACTATATTTCCCCTTCATTAAAAAAAAAAAGACGTTTTCACTGGATATGGAAGTCTTGGCTGACAAATTTTTCTACAGGCACTTTGAAATTGTTGGTCCTTGTCTTTTAGCTTGAATGGCTTCTGAAGAGAAGTTTGACATAATTCTTATCTCTGTTCATCTGTGATGTGTCTTTTTTCATCTGACTTTCTTCAAGAATTTGTATTTTGTTTAACAGTTTGAATATGATAATATGATACATCTATGTGTGTTGGCCTTTCTCTTTTTTTTTTTTGAGGAAATTGGGTTTGTTGTCTGTCATTAATTTTGGAAAAAATCAAACTATTATTTCTTCAAAATTTTTTGTCTTATCCCTCTTCTTCAGGAATTGTAATTATGTGCACAGCAGAGAGTTTGATATTGTCCAACATTCTTGGATGCTTTGTATGTTTTTTATTCTTCTTCTACTCTTTTTTTCTCTTTGTGGAGAAGTTTGGATAATTTCTATTTACCTATCTTTCAGTTCCCTAATTCTTTCCCTGGCTGTATTGAGTCTACTGATAAGCTTATTTCAGAAGTATTCTATACTATCTTATTTTATTTAATTCTGGTGTTTTCCTTTTATTTTTTATAGTTTCAATCTCTGCTGAGGTGATCCATCTCATCTAGCATGTTTGCCAACTTTGTTATTAGAACTTTTAATATTTTAATCATAATAATTTTAAAATAGTAGTTTCAACATCTGTCATATGTGGATATGGTTTTAAGAATTCTTTTGTCTCTTGGTTGTGTTTTTTCTTGCTGTTTTATTGAAAAGCAGTCATATTATGTAGGAAAGTAGAGACTGAGGTAAATATGTTTTACTCCTGAAAATAAACACACCTTTCTTTTTGCTAGTCCTTTGTGTGGGATTTTAGTTAATCTACTTAGGAGTTGAGTTGGGTTTGAATGGTTTCTATAGTTACTTTCAGTTTACCACAGGCTTCAAAATCTCTGGGGGTACTTTTTGTTTAGGGTAGGGGCTGGTTTGCCAAAGGGATATTTTCAGTGGCTGCTCCATCCACAGATGTAGGTATCCCCTTTAACACACATTCAGAGAGGGTATATTTTTTTGTAGTTAACTTGTTATTTGATACTTGTTAGTCTTGGGTTGGGAATGGGAGATTTTTTTATGTATATGGTTAAGCTTTAGTCTTAGACAATTATCACATCCTAAGTTTCAGGGGTGTGGCATTCTCAGTACTCCTGCCCCTTTTCTGGTATATCTCTGACACGAGTACTTATCCATGCCTCTCTGCAAGGGTAGGGAACATTTTCTCCCCCTTGTTCTCTTCTCCTGGGTGCAACAGGTCTTCACCAGTACCCTAATTAGCACATGTTCATTGCATTTCCTCTTCCTTCACAAATTAAAGCTTTGTTTCATAGGGGATTTAGAGAAGAAGGATCCCAGTAGAAGAAATTCATGCCTTCCTGCAGTGGCTGTTTTTATTCCCCTCCTTAATGTATGTAACATTAAGAAGACTTTTGTGGGGTTTTTCTAATTATTTTAATGAGTTGCATACATGGAGAAAAGCCTGCAAGAGCCTGTGGACTCATGCCATGTTTGCCATTCCTAGAGGTGTCACCCACCCTTGCTATTGTGTACTCAGACTCCGATAATATACCAAACTCCCTTACTAGACTATTCTTACAGTTGTTTCTGCATCCCACCCAATTAAGCCAGAACTTATGTCTTCTCTTCTTCAGGTGCTTGTCTCTTCTTCACTTTTAGTCCAGTCCATTGCCCTACTACCTCACTCTGATGAGTTCAGAAAAAGCATGATCTTGTCATTTGTCCATTTTTTTTTTTTATGTTTAGGAACAACAGTCTTTCCAGATCCATAGATCTCTTATTGAGAACTCTATAAAGTTAATTTTAGATCACAAACTCTGTGCTCATGTTTATGTTCCCAAAGAAGAAGTTTTGTTCCTGAAGACTTGCTTAAACCAAAGAGATTTGTCAATTTCAGAAAAAGTTGGAAACTCAAGCTACCTACAATAGCTCATGAGACCAAGGAATTCTTTTATTTTTTTCTTAGTAACAGATGTATGAAAGTTTTACATGACTTTTAAACTGTCAAGAGTAAGTTGAATCCTGTTCACGTTTAGTTAGTGCACATTTATTGATTAAATTATAATTTATTTTAGAGAATATTTATATACTTTTTGAACTAAAATAGTATGTAAATAAAAGGAATTCATCTTTGAGTTCAAGTCTTTCATACTATGTGGCCAAAGGTGATCCACATGTTGAATAACAATAGAATCAAAAGGATATGTAAGGTTGTGAAGGCCCTGGTAAAGAACTTGTGAAAAGTAAGAAGGTGGGTTAGTAAATCCTGAAGCACAAATGCCCAGGTATACTGTTGACCTTGCAAGGAGAAGGCCAAGAGGTATGGATTATCTTGATCCAAAGGGACAATAAAGAAAGCAGAGTACCAGTCTATGACCGTAAAAAGACCTCCTGTGACAACAAATATAAAACTGTCTGTTTTTGACTCGACAGGGAAGTTGGGAATAACTATTTTATCTGTGGCCTTATGAGCCTGAAACAATTCTTTATCCTTGCCTGTTGGGTTTCTTGACTTGAAAGATAAAAATATTACAATAACTGCTATGGACATAATGTATCATTTCTTTTCTAGGTTTTCATCTATTGATTTGGGTTTTTTTTAAATTCTAGTTTTAGAGACTGTTCTAAAAACTTTGATAGAGGTTTGAATGGGTCTGTCTGAACTTCCATGGGTTCAGTCTCAATAATTCTGCTAATATCAGTGGACATTTTAATGCAGAGATATTCTAGTTCTTCGTGAAAAACTTCAATTTGAGTTGGATTTAGACTCATGTAAGTCAATGTTCAAATTATCAATGACCATATTATGAATAAGAAAATCCTGAAATATTTAAAGTAAGGGGCTATCAGGAGAACATTGACTCTGGCAATTAGAATGGTATACCCCTCTCTATGAATTTAGCAGCTGTGCTGTCACAAATATCAGTTAAACATAGGAGAGTGAGTATCTGAGGGTCGACACACTTACCCTGTGAGCAGTTTGTTGGCTTTAAAGCAGAGGTGTATAACAATGTAAAACTTTATGCTTAGTTATTTTATTATGTGTCAATCAAAAATATACAAAGTTGTCCTTAAATATTTCAATAAATTTCTTCTTGTAAGTTTAAAAATAAAACAGAAATTTGAACATTTGACTCTTCCTTATGTGACCTTTATTGATTGCCTACTTTATTTTGTTTTCTTTTACTTTCTTAGTTAACATTGGACAATTGTAATTTTTCCCAATGTCACTTTTGTTTATGGCATATGCATTGGTGTCCTAAGAAGAGGTTTCTTCTTATGATCCTTAAAATGACGGAGATTGGAATATTTATTTGCGATATTTGTAAGGACATTGGTTTATTCTAGGTATTATTCTATTTTTGTTCTACAGCCTCATAAAAATATTCAATGGACAGAATATTTTACAAAGGGACTATTTTCCATTTGAATTTTGCTTGCATACTAAATCTTGTATTTTTGGTTAAGACTTTTCACACACACACAAAAAAAAAAAACTGAGGAGAAAACTATGTTCACATTTGCTTCAGGATACGCTCCTGAGTATTATCTGAAGTTGTTAAAAAGCTTATCCTTAATGTCTCCAGTGGACTTATCCTTTTCTTTCTTGCAGGATTTGATTAGAGTCAATTTATTATCATCAGAAAGATTTTGGAGATAGTCATCAAAATCCTTTTTCGACATATAAAGCTTTTCTAAGCCCCTCTGGTTTTCTGTGCAATTTGACAACTTTTTAGTGTTCAGAGTTTTTCTAACTCTGCCTTTTCCATCCCAATTTATGTATATGATATTCTTTCCATTATGAACTAATTGATACAGCTCTGGGAGCCCTGTCATAAATGAATAAGTGAAAAGTGTTTGTCTTAATCTTTACAGAAAATTTTAGAAAACATGAGTCACCTAGTAGGAGATAGGAAAGGAGGAATAAGAGAAAGAAAAATTGATGGAACATATAGAAAACAAATCACAAGACAGGAGGCTTAAACACATCAATGTTTACAGTAAATGTAAATAGATTAAACTCTAATTAAAAAGAAGGTACTGACAGTCTTGATAAAAATTCAAGACCAAGCTGTATGATGTTTATAAGAAATATACACTTTGAATATAAAGATACAAAAATTTGAAGGTAAATAATTGGAAAATGATATTCCATACAAATACTGAGGATATATAAGCTAGTATACAAAGTAGATTTCACTACAAGACATACTGTAGAGATAAAGAGTAATATTTTATAATAAAAAAAGCCAATTCATAAAGAAGACAATTTCTAGAATTTGTTTTGTCCTTCAATTTAGCCCATTTTATTTCTATTCTCTTATTATTTCCTTGAACATTTAATCAACATATACACATTTAAGTACAGTAGTCTCTTTCAGAGTTCTATTCTTTATGCACTTGGGACCCTAATTCTTTTTTCTACATTTCTATTTTATTACATTTTAAATGTTATTCATGCCTGCTGATTTCTCATTTCTGATGGATACTATTCTTCGTTTCTCAGGGATGTTTTCGTCATCCAGCCTTACTTAGATTTGTATTTGTACTGGCTCATTAGGACTCTCATTTCAACTTCAGCATCTTACCTCTTAAGAATCCAAATCCTTATTTTCCTCTTTCCTGTGGCCATGGAAGGCAAAGCCCATAGCTTACCCAGTTTGATAACCAGTTCCTGCTAGGTTCCTCTACAGTCCACCTCCCACCAAGTTCACTCTGAATAAGATGAACTAAGTAGAAAAATATATAAAAAGTGACAATATAAAAGGACTTCAGACTAAAACTTGTGGCATCCCAAATTTAAGTGCGGAAGATGAGAATGAACAAAGGAGAGAGGAAAAAACTAGAGAGTGTCATCTTTTCCTAAGACTATTCCTTTCATTTTTTTTGCCCTCAATCTCATGGTTTCCTACCTTTTCCAGAAAGTCACAGTATCGGTTATCGTTTCTTGTGTTGGCCACCTCTTCTTCTATAATTTAGTGTTTTTCCTCAATATATAAATAAGCTTAAATTCCCCCCAACATTTAATATACTTACCATTCACAGAACTAGAGAAGTAACAATGGAACACAGATCTGAAGATAAGATGGAATGAAATGGAGGAAGGGCAGAGACTGTAGGAGGGATCATTTCAGACCTTGTCTACAGGCCTTGCAGTGAGAGGGGATATCACTCATTTCAAAGAACTGAAAGCAGAGCAGCATGGCTGAAATGGTGACGTCAAGGGGACAGCTGCATTCTATGAAATTAGAGAAATATACACAGAGTGGATCATCAGGGCCTTGTTGGTCATATTATGGATTTTGCTGTTTATTCTAACAGCAAAAGAAAATCATGGAAGCATTTTAAGGAGATTGGCATGTTTCCTACTAGAATTACAAAATCATGTTTGAAATGGGAGATTCCAAAGCAGATCCCCTCATTGTATAGTCTCTGTATAGGTCCTTGAACTTTTAAAATTAGTTTCTTGAGACTACCGTGGTGGTCCAGTGGTTAAGACTCCACACTCTCAATGCAGGCATACCGGGGTTGATCTCTGGTCGAGGAACTAGATCCCACATGCCACAACTAAAAGAGCCCGTATGCCACAACGAAGATCCCACGTGATGTAACTAAGACCTGACAAAACCAAATAAATAAATAAAAATTAGTATAATAAATAAAATAAAACAAAATTAGTTTCTTTTTGCTGCTATCACAACCTTTTGTGGCTTAAAACAACACATATTTAAGTCTAAAATGGGTTTTACTGCATTGAAGTCAAAGTATCAGCAGGGCTGCATTCTCTCTGAAGGTTCTTGGGAAGAATCTGTTTCCTTGCCTTTTCCAGCCTCTGCAGTTGCCTGCATTCCTTAGCTCATGGCCCCTTCCTCCATCTTCAAAACCAGCAGCATCTTCAAATCTCTCTTTGATTCTCACCCTCTGCTTTCATTATCCCAACTCCTTCTCTGACTCTGACCCTCCTGCCTCCCTCTTTTAAGGACCCTTGTGATCACATTGTGTTCATATGGATACCATCCCATGATTCTTAATCATATCTGCTAAGTCATATAAGGTAACGTGTTCATAGGTCCTAGGCATTAGTATGTGAACATCTTTTGAAGGGAAGGGACACTTTTCTGTCCACTACATCTTTCTTCACAGGTTTTATCACATTTTGTAGTTATAGGTTTTTGTGATTATTTAACATTTGTCTCTTCCTCTACACTATAAACTATAGAGGCTGCATTTTTTACAATCATATCCCCAGCACTTACTAGCAGAGTGTCTGGATCTAAATAGCTGTTCAGTAAACACAGGTTGAATAAATAAATTAATAGTGTATTAAGGTAAGATTAGTTCACCCTGGAAGCAATGGATACTTTTATTCAAATACAGTAAGTCCTCTACATACAAATGAGTTCCATTCTGAAAGTGTGCTCGTAAATCCAATTTGTTCATAAGTCCAACAAAATTAGCTTAGGTACACAACTAACACAATTGGCTATATAGTAGTGTACTGTAATAGGTTTATAATACTTTTTCACACAAATAATACATAAAAAACAAATTAACACAAAAAATAAAGAAAATATTTTTAATCTTACAGTAAAGTACATAAAAGCACAACCACTTGTAGAGGATGCATGCACGTGACAGTGTACACCAGACACGTGAACTGACTTACATGATTGGACAGGTTAACGCATGTTTGCATCTTTGAATGTTTGCAACTTGAAGGTTCGTATGTAGGGGACTTACTGTACTTTTATACTTCCCTATGGAGTGTTATTTACTCACATAAGCATATTTGTAGTTGACCTTATTTATTTTAGTCCTATGTTTACCTACAGTCTAAATTCAACTGATTATGTGTAACAGTATTGATTACCTATTTTGAGACTTTGGGTTTCTGGCTCTATGCCATGAGAAATAGAACTAATTGTCTAACTTTAATTCATGCAATATTATGTATTATAAAGTGGCATTGACTGAAAGTATTATTCTGGCTCTGTAGCTAAACCAAGTGTTCCATGGTCTATAAATTATATAGTACAATATAGGCACTGCAGAAATTGCTAGCTTGACAATTTCTAACACAAAGTATATTTTTCAGATGCTAAATACAGTATCTGCTTCAGAATCACAACATTAAGTCTAATATTTGTTGATTTGGTTTAAAACATCATGCTAGGGGCTTCCCTGGTGGCGCAGTGGTTGGGAGTCTGCCTGCCGATGCAGGGGACACGGGTTCGTGCCCTGGTCCGGGAGGATCCCACATGCCGCGGAGTGGCTGGGCCCTTGAGCCATGGCCACTGGGCCTGCGTGTCCGGAGCCTGTGCTCTGCAACGGGAGAGGCCACAGCAGTGAGAGGCTCGCAAACTGCAAAAAAAACAAAAAACATCATGCCAACCTGAACATTTCTAGAATGTAACCTATATTTCCAACATTTATGAAAGACTCTACTGTATACTCCATTACCCAAGTAAGAAACATGAAGCGTCATCACTATTTTTCCTTTTCTTCTCACTTCCATAAATGGTCAATCACCCAGTTCTTTTAAACATCTCTCACACCATTTCATTCTTTATATCCCTCTGGTTTGTAATCTAATTCTCTCATATCAGAGTGTTGCAATCTTCTATGAACTGGCTTCCTGAATCATTGAGATGCAACACTATGTAACCTTCCTTTACATAATGTAGCTTGATTTTTTTTTCCTTTTTATGAAAGGAAAAAGGAAGCAAGAGGAAATTTATTATTTTTAATTAGAAACACTTTTACAAAACAAGGAAACCTTTGAGGCCAAATAGAAATGGATTCCAGTTTGCAGTGGTCTCAGCCCACTTCTAGGTTCCTAAAAAGCATATCCCAGTCTTGTTACTTTATAGTAGGAAACACCAAGCTTTGATATGTATATAAGACTATGTGCTTATTACTTGTGAACTAAGTATTTGAAACAGGATATTAAGACCTTTACATTTCCACAAACTTATTTTTTCCCTCTCTTTCTCCATAGCACTTTCTGAGTGGTATTTATAAAGTATAAATCTGATTTTATACAACCTTTTAATAGAACTCTTCAAGAGATTTGGTAAGTAATTCAAACTCTCTGGTTCCTGTTTACTTTTCTGGGAAGATGTAAGTATCTAGATCTCCCAAATCTTTTCTTTCTTTTCCCTTTTTATATCACCACATAAAATTTCCTCGACTTAGAATTCCATTTCTTTTATTGTTTATAATGAATGTGTATTTCTCCTTAAAATTCTAGCTCAGTTTTGGCTCCTCCTCTAAGTCTTCCCAGACTGACACTTTGCAGACAGGCCCGAGGAATATTGGTCATGATTTCCTTTCTGCCAACATTGTATCTTATAACACAGATCACACTGTATTGTATCATTGTGTTGGTTTTCCTAATAGACTCTGATGCACTTGGTTATTGAAGCCACACATATATGTTCTTGTGTCCCAGTATCTAGCCCAGTGTTTTGCACACAGACAGTGCCTAGTAAAGATCTCCTGAACAAATGAACTCTCACTTGGGTTTAGGCTGACTGTGGTACCTTTTTAAGGGATACCTTCAGTAGGGCATTGAAGTATTACAAGTCTAAGTGAGAGGACTTTTTGAGGACTAGGATATTTCCTGATACTTTTGAAAATTAATAATATATAGCAGTAATTAGTTCCGTCAATGGTCTTTATTTAGATAATGACCTAAAATATTTTTAAAGGCTTATATTTTACAGGTTGAGTAAAGTCAGCATATAGGAATGTTTCATTGAGATGGAGATATTTTTCTCCTCAGAGGGAAGAAAGTTCTGATAAGTGGACTTCACCGTGGATGAATATGAAAAAGACCTGTTTCTCTAAAACCAAGATGCTCTAAATGTGGGCCTTTTATTTCAAGGTAGCGTGCGTCCACTGTAGCTCCACGTCTGATTGTAAAGTGATTACTTGATGCTTATGACACACCCTCCTCATCAGAGTGGCGAGCATCTCTGCCCTGTTCCCTTTGTCTTCAGAGTCATATATTGCACAAAATTCTCCAGGCATGTTCATTTTCCCATGGAGGAATCAATTATCTTCTTGTTTTGGTGCAGGTGGATTCACTAGAGCTTTTTGCCTGGAATCAGATTGAGTGTTAGACCCTAGTTGGCACAAATAATAGCATGAGTGTTTTTTTATTTTATTCATGTAGGTGCTCTTTCTCACACTAAAAGTCTTACTCATTCAAAAACAAAGCAATACAAATAATAGTCAAATTTGTAAAGCTTTTCACAGAAACGTCTCAAATATTTAAAAGAATTAGAGAAACTTGGCAGTTTTCTGTTACTGAATTTAGTTATTTTTTCTTGGTATTCGGGCCCAACAATAAGAAAATGTATTTATATATATTGCCTTAATTGTAAATGGCGTATATGCTACAAGAGAAACGAGCCTAAACTTAAAATTAGAAGTCTCAAGTTTGAATCCAAAGCCTTCTATCAACTGGTTGTGTAATTTGCTTATGTGTATGTTGCTTATGCACTGATTTTCAGTTCTCTTATCTGTAAACTGGTTGATAATGATGGAATTGTTATAAAATTATATGTATGTAAAAGCACTATTTTAAAGTTGATGTCTTACAAAACTATTAGTTACTACTGTATCATTAGTAGAATATTCATAAAATGTTAAAAATTCAAAATTATTATAGATCAGAGCTGAGGTACAGCATGTATTATTGTTTGCTAGAGCCCATTCTAAGTACTGAGTATGCAGACCATGCAGATTGTTAAATACTTTTAATGTCAGCCTCCTTATAGGGTTCTCCTTCAAGTTATACTTACAAATGTTCATTTAGAGGTAATTGAGAGTGCCTTTTCTTCAATATAAAGCCAAATTAGATTACTATAAATTAAATGAGCTGCATTCAGAGATTCTTAAAACCTATGCTGGTAGTAGTCAGAATTCCACTGGATTTATGGTAAACCATAAGAGTAAATGAGGTATGTGGGACCTCTTACAATCTAGAAAGAGATATACAGTTATGTGTGTGTGTATTTGGTGAATGAAATTCCTGTATAAAAATCATGTTTAGGGCTTCCCTGGTGACGCAGTGGTTGAGTCTGCCTGCCGATGCAGGGGACACGGGTCCGTGCCCCGGTCTGGGAAGATCCCACATGCTGCGGAGCAGCTGCGCCCCTGAGCCATGGCTGCTGAGCCTGCGCGTCCGGAGCCTGCACGTCCGGAGCCTGTGCTCCGCAACGGGAGAGGCCACAACAGTAAGAGGCCCGCGTACCGCAAAAAAAAAAAAAAAAAAAAAAAATCATGTTTATATTAACGTATAACATTAGCTATAATATATCTTTATTTTAGATTGATGTTTAACTAGCAGTAATTCTGTTTTCAGCCAGTTATATTCAAAAAGTATCTTCAAATAGCTGTTCCAGTTGGTTAACCCTGTCAATACAAAATATACCAGAGCCAAGATTTCACTGAGATTTCTCTGCAATGTTTACAGGTCATACGATTGAAATACAAGATGAATGAAATACTGAGAAAGAATGCCCTCCACGACTTAAGGAAAGAAAGATTTCAAGCCTCTGGTTTTGAAATGTCAGTACAGACATAGCTTGAGTGCGTGGAGAATGTAAAGACTTACCTTCATAAAGCTTTGCTCAATTGCCCAAGTTATATATTTCAACAACTTAAAATTATTTTAAAATATTTTAAATTTCATAAATGGTTACAAACATGCTGGAATAAGCTAGACTTTTTTTTTTCCTTTGTGTGATTTGTAAATTTTCCTTGATCCTGAATAATGTTATGGATTTAGTAAAAACTTCTATTCTGGTCTATAGAAGTTAAATAGAAAATAATTTTTATTTTGGGGTCACAAGCCTAGAAGAAGTTCAAGACATGACAGAACTGTTAGTAGGAATAGGGACTGAAGAAAACATATTCTCACTGAAATCACATCTAGGTAAAGAAATTAGAGAAATGTTATATGGGATTCGATGGCAAAATATAGTTACTTACCATATGCTGAACATTAGAATACATGGTATATATGTGTTATTTTATACAGCTGTCACTACAGTCCTGTGAAGTAGTATAATTAGCTTCATTTTATAATTGAGAAAAGATTAAAAATATAAATAATTTTTCTAAAAATCTTATAGACATTATGTGGTAGTACAAGTTCTTGATATCCATTATCTCTCTTTTCCCAGAATTTTTTATCCTTGCTTTCAGTAATGTGGCCCATTATCATAAATGATATCTTTCAAATACTCACAACTCTGTTGATTTTTCCTTCCATGCCACTGCAACTTGATGAAAATATGGCTTAATTTATTTAATTCTGAATTTAAAAAGCTGAACTTCTGAACTAAACAGGGAAATCTTAAATCACTGTAAACATTTTCTTGAATGCCTGATGCTATCAGTTCTGAGACCTTCCATTGTTTTGTGTACTGCTAAGAAAGAAAAAAAAAAGGTCAATTAAACACTGACACACTTTTAATTTCCTCTTGCTGTATAACAAATTCTCACAAATGTAGGGGCTTAAAACAGCAGAAAATTATTATCTCACAGGATCCATGAGTCGGGAGTCTGCATACAGGTTAGCAAAATCATCTGCTCAGGTCAGGATCTCACCAGGTTGAAAGAAAGGGATCCAGGTGCTGCCTCTGGTACCTACCTGCTATGGCCACTTTCACAAAACCGGAGTTTGTTTCTGCTGCCATTTCCTCCTATACTTCACTGCCCCTTTTGCTCTTTGTGTCACTAGCTCCTGATTCAAGATACAAAATAAATGCATCTGATTGTTGACTCTAATTTTTGTGTCTCTACCTTTGCTGCAAAGGAGGTTGGAAAAACTGACTTATGGGCTGAGCTATTTGCTGTACACAAGAGTCCCTCCAGCTTGTTTAAACAAAGAGGAATTAAATAATATTAAGTTACTCTCAGAAATCTTAAGAGGGCCAGAAGAACAAGATGTGGGTGCTATATGGTCAGAAAATAAAATCAATGAATTATTTCTGGTGAGATATTTCTGCTGAAGCACACTGTTACAGAATGTTGCATAACACTTCTCTCCATTAGTACTGGAAACTAGATTCACCACCAAAGTCTACATATAATGCCTCTGCCACCAGGTTTATGAAAGTATCTGATCACTACACACCTGGCCTTCACTTCATGTGCATCCAAGTCTTCTATGAAGCTGTAAGGCTGGTAGAACCTAGGTTATGTGCCTGCTCAGTAGTTGCAAGGAAATATGGAGGAATGCATTTTTTAGTTTTCTAGGTTCTAAAATAAAGGAAGACAATATATAAGCCCATCAGAATGGATGTGGAGTGAACCAACATACTGCATCCACCCTATACCTAGTTGGCATTTTCTGGTCGGTATTGAAAGGTGGGCTCTGCTTCCCACCAAGACATGTGAGGTACAGTGTTTTCTGAACATAAAAATAGGATTCAAATGCTGGACAGATACACAATGATTAGTGTTGACCAGAGTGAGGTTAGTGAAGCACTCATCTTGGTTACAAAATTTTAGGAAGTACCAAACAACTCAGTGATCAAAAGCAATAATATTTTAATGTCATATTGGGGGAAAAAAGCAAAATGAATGCAAAAAAAGTCATAATGAACTAAAGGTCAAAATTTTAAATAAAAGATCAATATCCATGCTACATGAGCCCTATTGGAGGCTGAGACAAAAGGAAAGTCAGTAATACGGATCCTGCCTTAAATCCTGTGCCTGAGGCAAGTGTCCTGCTGGCCTTGTTCACTATATTTGTTTTTAAATGGCTGCCAGTCGCACTCTGCTTACATATCCCCAACTTAGCCACTTCAGTGAAAAAGAGCTTTTCTTTTCTAGCATATATCCTTGAAATCCACAGTGTATGCTGATTGAGTCACTGCCTCTTTGTGAGCCAAGCACTCTGACTAGAGAGATGGGGATACTCTGAGTAAACACCTTTGGGCACCAAGACTAAGAATCTCCTCCAGGATGTGTGGACGGAGAGAATAAATTTCTCGAAGGAACTGGGAGAATAGAAATGCAAAAGCGTAGTGGGCAAGCAGTAACATGACTGGTTAATGTGTCCAGATTTCTATAAATCCTCTCTCCTGACCTTTTCCCTTCCATTCCTGCCTCCTATGCTCTAATCACTATGTAGTATCCAGGTCAGTCTTTAAAATGCAAACCTGATCATATTTTTCAGCTAGAAACCCCTCAATAGCTTCTCAGTGCACCTAGAATATACCAAATCTTTGCATGTTTTATTAAACTCTGCATTACCTTGCTTCAGTCTGACTCCAGTTTTATTTTATCCCACACTTCTCCTTACTTACTATGCTCCAACCCTAGTGCCTTTACAACGTTCTAGTACACAGACTTCTTTGACATTTCAGGGAGTTCACACATGCTTCTCACCTGAATAACTATGCATTCTTCACATCTAAGTTTAAATGTCACCTCCTCAGTTGTCATGCTGATTTAAAATTGTTATTTCTCTCTCTCATAGCACCTTTCATAACACTTACCACATTTCATAATTACATAAGTGTCTTGGGACTATTTCATATACATTCCCTCTACATCTACCCCTGTTAGACTCTGAGAGCAATAAAGGAAGACACATAACTATTTTATTCAATTCTCTTTCCTCAGTTCCCGGGCTTGTACAGTGTCTGATACATAGTCAGTGATTAGTATACTTTTGGTAAATTAAAAGAGAGACTTGATTGAACATAAAACTGCCTTCTTTCCTGCTTACTTACAAGGTTAATTTTCTATTTTTTTCTTTTATAGGCCAACAACATTCTTCCAATAAATTATCTTTTTAAATTAGTTAGAGTTTGTTTTTACTGCTTGTAACCAAAGAAGCAACCTTAAATGTTACAATCCCTAGCAGGAAACTGAGATATTTAGGAGCACCTTGGAGGCAGTAGGGAGCCATTTGTCCTTCTCGGCATTCTTTTTGGTTCCTCAGTCTGTGCTTTCACCTGATTTGCCAATCCTTTTCTGGAATATCTCCACCTGCTGCCTTACACAAAAGCCTAAATGAATTCTGAAGGAGACAAGAAGAATTTCACATCCTCTGCCCTCTGATCCCCAACTCTCAAACCTAAATGGACTAAAGGCAACTTTCAAAATGTGCCATATGATCTCAGCCCTGTAGGCATCAGCACATTTCACTCCTTCTGTTTGGAAAAACCTTCCACTGCTACAGACCTCACCCACTTCTCTCCTTCCATTGGTTCACCTTTCTATCATCTCTTGAGTCTCAAATAAGGCATCACCTCCTCCAAGAAGAGGTGTCTGCATCGAAGATTGTGTTAGGTGTCCTTCCAAACTGTATAATTGCCTTCTCCTCCTACTGTCTTCTGTGGACACTACACCATACACCTTATATTTCCTCATAGCCTAGTACATTATAAACATTCAATAAATATCTATAGCATACACAAAGTAGAAAAAAATTTCAAAATTCCTCATTGCCTATAAACCTACTTGAACTCTCATTTTCTGCAACACACACATGAACACATACACACCACACACATCCTGCACAACTTAAACATGTCAATATTGGCCTGGACTATGCTTTGCTTCCCCTTACCCCCTGCTTCTCCATGGTCAGCTGCTGGTGGAGAGATAATTTCTCATATACTTTACCAATCAAAGAGGTGGGTATTCTCAGAGATTTCAACTCCTGCCTAATACACATGGCTTACCTGCCATAGTGATGTGGTAAAGACCTATATAACATGGCTGGGAATGAGGATGGGGTGAAATGAGCTTAAAGTTCAAAAGAAAAGATTTGGGTGAGAGTTTCAGATGAATTGAGGAGGAAAATAATTTAATGTAGAAGGGTCCATGAAAAGAGGAGTTGCAGGGTACAGTGGTATTATGTGTGCACCAACCTAATAAAAAAGGTAATAAATGCCCATATTTTAACCTTTCACCCAGAACATCTTTGTATTCTTGCAAGATCTTCATTAAGAGATTTCTCTGTATTACAAAACTGCTTCCCAATATGTCCACTTTAGTTCAAGGTCTCTCTGAAAGTAATTGAAGATTTGTTAGGATGCCATTTTAGTAGCATGTCCCTTGCCCTGTATTTCCTAGTCCTGGATTGTAATAACTTTCTCATAAAATATATTTCTCAAACTTTAGTATTAATTCAGAATTATTTCATTTATTTTTTATTAAAACTATGTAATTAAAGGACCTATTGGAAATGTCACTTTTATTAGTGAAACTATTAAATATTAATTTTTTAAAAATGCTTTTGCTGGTATATTGATCTAAAGTGGGCCTAGCTCTAACTTATCTAATAATTCAGAAAATCTCATTCTTTATTTTTTTTTAAGAAATGTAAAATAAAAATATTGAATGAAAAAAATCTGCCTAATCCTTCCTGTCATCAAAATATGATAACAAGGTATATTTTTAATAGGAGCCCTGAGAATTATTTTAAATCTGTTTTATTTGGATTTTAGTCACTAAAAACATATTATTATTTTTGAATATTTCATTCCCTTAACTTTCTTATGCTAAATGAAGGTGTGTTCTAAGTTACAAAATTACAGTGAGATCCATGGTCTACATTTTAGACAAAGGAAAGTATTTCCAACTTTCCTCTTGATCAAAGAAGGTTGCAGTGAAGTACTTTGAATCCCTTCACTTTCTAAACCCTCTATTTTATCCTTGGGACCAGTTACATATTTTGCAGTGTTGAAACCTTTTTAAAATAGTAAAATGTGTCAGATCTGCAGTAATGTAGAAATACCTTAAAATATATATTCTCAGTGAAATACACAATGGAATTTCTATATTTTCAAAGTCATTTCCACTCTATTTCATGTTGATAAAAAGAGTAAGGGTATAAAATATCCTATCTTGTACCATTAATCTTACAAATAGACTCTGAGTGAATAGTATGCTATTAGTGTTATATGCTAACAGATATCAGAGCTGGCTAGCTACTTAAATAGCTTCCAGCTAATTAGCATTTTAGGGCATTTCTCCTTGCTTTCCCAGAATATACAGCTTTTTTACTAAAAGTGTAATAAATAAGATAAAAACAATGAGAATGACCACGTATTCTTTTCAAGTATTATGACTTCTAAAGAGTTGATATAGGCTTCCAGAATATTGCAAATTTTATCCCTTTCCCCTATTTTTGAGTAAGGAGAATCAACCTTAAATACAGGGAGATCCAATATGTCAAAAGCCTCATAATGTTTTCACTGTTTTCTATGTCTATGGCCTAATTCCTAGGCCAGTGTTTTTCAACTCAACCACTTTACAACAGCATCACATTTACAGCAGTCAATGAGTTTGGGATAGAAGAGTAATAATACAGATGCTTCATAATGTTTCATCATAGTGAGTTCTATAAGATGTATAAGGAATGAATTCCTGATAAAGTGACACTGCAATTATGACAAGAGAAACTTCTTTGAGGGATTGCTTAGAAGGAATATAACTTACATTCAAATTTACCACAGCACAACTTCTGGCAGAACGATATTCCATGTGCTTGCTTTGGAAACTAGTGGAGCTATATTGCCCACTGAATCATCTGGAACTTGGTAATTTTGAGTTTCTTTGTTTTTAATGAGAATGGATTTAGGTATCATATTTGTTGAATATTTGTAAGCAGGATGGTGACTTTGTGAAGAGGTTAGTTGAGATAATTGTGTGTGTCTGCGTGTGTGTGTATGTGTGATGACAAGAGACTAAACTAAAACTTTGGAAATAATTTTGAGACAATAGATATCATAATTAAATCTTGAGAATACACACTATCTCAGGCTCTATTCTAAGTGCCTTACAAACATATGACTCCATGTGGTAGACAGCATAATTATACTTATTTCACAGGAGAAGAAATAGAGGACTTAAGGGACCAAACTCCATGCCCAATGTCATCTGATTAGTTGTAAATCCAGGCTGAACTGATAGAGTCTGATTTTAGTTCTGAGGCTCTTAAGCTCTATGTTAGAATATTAAGCTGTGCATTGTGCTGTGCATTGTGCAGTGGGAGTATTGCAGACTAGAAATTCAGTTTAAAGAGTTAGAATGCAGAAACAAGAGCAACATTTTTTTAGAAAGAATCTCCAGTTTAGGAATTACTACCAGGATGAAAGTGTTTATTCATTCCAGTAGTAATTCCTAATCTTTTCCTTTCCTACTTCATTTGCTTATGATATAGTGTCTTAGAAAAGAGCAGCACTTAGCCAATTTTACATCCGATGCCTGCTCTGGCATGTGCCAGGAAGTGAGAAGAAGGATCTTCCATTGAGAGAGTCATGTACCTTAATTATCACCCACAAAGACAATATGTAGTATTTGGTGAGATAATTTTCCAAAAGCAAACCATGGTATTAGAGAGGAGACATGCATATTAGTTGGTTAAAAACCAACAAATGTTTAGTATGCTGGTCATCTTTCTACTGCCTATAAGCTCTGCATCAGCTGTCTAAATGTCTAAAATTAAAATCTCCTATATACCAAGATAGTTCACTCTCTTAAATTCAAATAAAAGTTTATTACTCTTTTGAAACATTAACTGACTAAGCAAAATGTAGTTTACTGAGTAACTAACATGCCATAAGGTTAACAGGCAAAGAAGCAAGGAAATCTATAGTCTACCTCAGCAAGTATTTGGTATCAAAGTCTCCCACATTTCTCAACAATGTTCTGCTTTTTTCTATGATCTTTTAGTTCTCTGGATAAAGTATCAATAGGTTTTAATATCCCATTACTACTATTTCAGCTTACCACTGTTTAGCAGTAACTGACCTGATAAGAAGTGCCAGCCTCCAGGTTGTTCATAGGCAGTAGTAGTAGAAGCAGCTTGTGAAAGACAAAGAGGGACAGGGTGAAATAACACCAAGAAAAGGATCAAATGAAGCATTCAAACTGCACAGTGCACTACTGAAATAAAAATTCTAAATTGTTTAATTAATGGCAGATACAAAAATACCAATTCATACACAATGCATTTGCCACCTATATTTATAACCAGCCTACACATACTTAAGTTATTATTGTCTACATATTTATTTTCAAGCACAACCATCTCTTTTTTAATCCTTCTGAATTGCTGTATAATGACAGTATAAATTACTGTCATTAGAAGTGTGCATTTTACTTCATTATAATTTGCAATGTCAAATGAAAAGAGCTTGGATAAGAAGAAGGCAGTGATGATCAGGAGATGCAACTGGTGCTATTTCTAATAGCACCTCAAGTCTTTAAAAAGAATATGGCAGGCCCAAGTCTAGCTCAAACAACAGAAATATAAGGAGAAAAATAAAAATGTATGTCATTTTGGAAAGATAAAGAGATAGTTGAAGGATGGCTAGAAAAAAAAGGGTGATGATATAGATATGTAGTTAGATATCTAGAACACTATAGTGGAAAAGAAAAGGAGTGCTTGGCAAAATAAATTCAACCATGACAGTCTTATAAAAATAGCCACAAAAACATGGACATCTGTGATAGATTTGCAAGGAATAACAGTGTATCTAGCAGCTCTTCTTCCATTCCCATTATATCATTTTAGGACCCTGGGCCTGAAAATTTCATGCATCTTAACTTTGCAATGATTCTTTTTTGAGAATTCCCTCTAAATGCATAAGAAAGAATGTACTCACTTTCCAAGTAATTGTTTTGTTATAGGTTTTCTTTTGAGTGGTTTGCTTTCTATTTGAGAACTTCAATAGGAAGTACAACACATTTCTTGAATGACAGTAATGCTTTCTTCTTCATGCACAAAGATGAAATATTCACCCTTTGCCATTCTGTGTCTCACCAATTCAGAAGCAGAACAGGAAGAGAGAGTCAAGTTTTAAAAGTTATGGCAAAATCACTCTTGCAGAAAGTAGTGAGTCCAGGTTAGTCATAAGTCAAGTTTAAAGGTTATAAAGTTTTTGTTGATAGGTGGAGGGAGAAGAGATAGGTTTATGAATAGAGACCAAAAACCCAGGCTGTCAAAGTGAATTAGAAAAAAGCAATAATACAAGTTCAAGAAGGCAAACAGAGTTAAAAGCCTAGGATACCCAAAATGTTAGAGGCATGAAAGTTAGTGCTTTGCATGCAAATAAGTCTATTCCACACTTCAGGTATTTGTGAAACCAGCCACAGATGAGCTAGTAAACAGGGCTTAGTCCTCTGATCCAAGGGTAGAGGTTGTCCTCCTTTGGTTTCTGCACTTCTCTATAGCAGAAAGATGGGAAAGGGATGACAAATGTGTATTTACAGACAAGGACATACAGAAAGACCAATAACTACTAAGATATTTTGATTATGCAGTAGTAGTGTCTAAACCAAGCCTGTAAACAAAGGTTGAAGACAAAATGACTATATAGTCCATGTAGGTAACAAATGCATGAAGCCAGATGGAGCACACGTGCCCTTTCTTAAAGGGAATAGTTCTGAAGAAGGTTCTGCTTATTACTGCCAAAAGGACAGTGGGTCTAGTTTCTCAGGTACTTTGATTGTTCAAGCAAATCCAAAACTGTATTTTTATTATAAAATTATCCACATTTATGTCATGTAATAATTCAATTTGTCTATGTAATAGGTAGTTTAAATATTACTTGTGGTTGGTCCGGAAATATCCATTTCCCAGATAATATATAGTCCAGATGAACAATAAAAACATCAATAACATGTCCAATGATTAGTCTGAACAACACAGACCTTTGTCAAAGTTATCACTGAATCTTAAAAGGTCACAACCAGAGGCTCAGGGTTATAGACATCAATAAACATGATTCAGAGAAAATAAAAGTAAAATAGTGCTTAAAATGATTAAAAGAAGCAAAAGGTTAGTAAAACTGACATCAAATAAAGTCAACTGCAATTCAAATAATCAAAGTATAATTGGTATCTAACAGCATACCATCAATATTTGTATGGAGCCCTTCTCAAAATTTTGACAGAAACACAACTGTTACAGGAATGTTTAACATACCACTACTGTTCCATGACAAATAAAGAGAATAAAAAAATTTAAAACACTGTAAAGGATTTGAATCATATAATTAATAGAGGTGAAATAAAAGATAGATATTAAAAATTGTCTCTAAAAGAAATATTTACCTTTCTATTAACTTTTTTCTTATTATTGACAAAAAATTGCCCTACAATATTATGTTAGTTTCAGGTGTATTACATAATAATTTGACATTTGCACACACGATTAAATGATCACCACAATAAGTCTAACAACCATCTCTCCCTGTGCAAAGTTATTACAATATTATTGACCATATACCTTATATTGTAAGTCATCTCTGTGACTTATTATATAACTTAAAGTTTATATCTCTTAATCCTGTATATCTTTCAAATACCTCTTCCAACCACTTTCCTTCTGGCATCTACCCATTTGTTCTCTGTATCTATGAATCTGTTTTCATTTTGTTTTGTTTGTTTGTTTGTTTCTTTTTGTTAGATTCCACATATAGGTGAAATGATGCAGTATTTGTCTTTCTCTGTCTGACTTATTTTACTTAGCATAATACCTTCTAGATCCATCCATGTTTTTGCAAATGGCAAGATTTCATTTTTCTTTTATGGCTGAAAAATGTTCCATTGTGTGTGTGTGTGTGTGTGTGTGTGTGTGTGTGTGTGTATATATATATATATATATATATATATATATATATATATACCACATCTTCTTTATCCATTCATCTATCAATAGGCACTTAGGTTGCTTCCATATCTTGTCTATTGTGAATATATCTTTTGGAATTAGCATTCTTGTTTTCTTCAGATAAATACCCAGAAGTAAAATTTCTGGATCATATGGCAGTTCTATTTTTAATTTTCTGAGGAACCTCCATACTGTTTTCCAAAGTGGCTGCACCAATTTACAATCCCACCAATGAAAAATGAGGATTCCCTTTTCTCTACATCTTCACCAATGCTTTTTATTTGTTGTCTTTTTGGTGATACCCATTCTGACAGGTGTGAGTTGCTGTCTCATTGTGGTTTTGATTTGCAGTTCCCTGATCATTAGTGATGTTGTACATCTTTTCACATCTCTATTAGCCATCTGTATGTCTTCTTTGGAAAAATGTGTATTCAGGTCCTCTGCCCATTTGTTAATTGGGTTGTTTGCTTTTTTGATGCTGAGTTGTATGTGTTCTTTGAATATTTTGGATATTAATCCCTTATCAGATACAGCATTTGCAAATATCTTCTACCATTCTCTAGGCTGCCTTTTTGTTTAATTGATAGTTTCCTGTGCTGTATGAAAGGTTTTTAATTTGTTATAGAACTTTTTGTATATTTTTGCTTTTGTTGCCCTTGCCTGAAGAGACAGATCCAAAAAATTTCCTAGAACTGAGGTCAAAATCATGCTGCCTATGTTATTTCTAGGAGTTTTATGGTTTCGGGTCTTACGTTTAAGTCTTTAACCCACTTTGAGTTTATTTTTTCATATGGTGTGAGAAAGTAGCGTAGTTTTATTCTTTTGCGTGTAACTGTCCAATTTTTCCAATACCATTTATTGAAGAGACTGTTTCTTCCCCATTATATTCTTGCCCTGTTTATCACAGATTAACTGACCATATAAGTGTGGGTTTATTTCTGGATTCTCTATTCTGTTCCATTGATCTGTGTGTCTGCTTTTGTACCAGTACCATAAATTTTGGTGACTGTAGCTTTGCAGTATACTTTGATATGAAGAATACCTCTGGCTGATACCTCCAGTGTTTCAGTGGTGCTGAATTCTTTTCACTTTTGCTTATTTGTAAAACTCTTTATCTCTCCTTCAAATCTGAATGATAGCCTTGCCAGCTAGAGTATTCTTGAGTGTAGATTTTTCCCTTTTATCACTTTGAATATATCATTCCACTCCACTCTGGCCCTCAAAGTTTCTGCTGAAAAGTCAGCTGATTGTCTTGTGGGAGTTCCTTGCACATAACTAGCTGCTTTTCTCTTGCTGCTTTTAAAATTCTCTCTCAATCTTTAATTTTTGTCATTTAATTATAATGAGTCTTGTTGAGGACTTCTTTGGGTTCATCTTGGTTGGGAGTCTGTTTCCTGGATCTAGATGTCTGTTTCCTTCTCCTGGTTAAGAAAGTTTTCAGCTATTATTTTTTCAAATAAATTCTCTGTCTCTTTCTCTTCTGATTCTGGGACCCCTATAATACAAGTAGTACACTTGATATTGTCTAAGAGGACTCATGAACTATGTTCATTTTTAAAAATTCTTTTTTTTCTTTTTTTTGGTTCAGCTTGTGGGATATCCACTACTCTATCTTTCAATTCACTGAATGTGCTGTTTTCTGTATCTACTATATCTAATCTACTGTTGATTCTTAATCTTAGTAGATTTTTTTTTTTTTGAGGTACGCGGGCCTCTCACTGTTGTGGCCTCTCCTGTTGTGGAGCACAGGCTCCGGACTCACAGGCTCAGCAGCCATGGCTCACGGGCCCAGCCGCTCCGCAGCATGTGGGATCTTCCCGCACCAGGGCACAAACCCGTGTCCCCTGCATAGGCAGGCGGACTCTCAACCACTGCGCCACCAGGGAAGCCCTACTGTTGATTCTTTCTAGTGTATTTTTTATTTCCGTTATTGTATTCTTCAGCTCTGTTTGGTTCTTCTTTATATTTTCTAACTCTTTGTTCAACTTCTCACTGTTTTCATCCATTTTATGTTAATCAAGCATCTTTGTGGTTATTACCTTAAAGTCTTTGTCAGGTAGATTGCTTATCTCCACTCCTTTTAATTCTTTTTCTGAAGTTTTGTCTTATTCCTCTGTTTCCTCATTTTGCCTAATTCTCTGTGTTTATTTCTATGTATTAGATAGGTCATTTAAGTTTCCTGATCTTGAAGAGGTAGCATTATGTAGGAGACATACTATGGGGCCTGGTAACACACTCCCCTCTGGTCTCCAGAGTTATACAGTGCCAGCCTGCTGGTAGGTGGGGCCAGGTCCCACCAATGTGGCTGTGTGGCCCACGTTGTCCTGGGACTGGTGCCAGCCCACTGGTGGTGGGTAAGCTTCTGGCACTAATTGGAGGGAGGCAGGACTCCAAAATGGTGCTTGCTAGCATCAGAGTCTTCATAGTAGAATGAGCTCCCCAAAATGGCTGCAGCCAGCGTTTATAGTTGCCTCCAGCCTCTCTGGGAGGTTCTCCAAGATTAGCATGTGGGTCTGACCCTGACGTCTTTCAAATTACTGCCTCTGCACTGAGATTTGGAGCTTGTGAGATTTTGTCTATGCCCTTGAAGAACAGAGTCTTGGTTTTCTGCAGCCCTCTAGCACTCTCAAATTGCAAGCCCCACTGGTCTTCAAAGCTAGATGTCCTGGGGGCTTGTCTTCTTAATGGAGGACTTCCAGGCTTGAACCCCATGTTGTTTGGAAAGAACCTCTGAAATTGTGATTATCCTTCCTTTGGTGAGTTGCCTACCTGACAGTGTGGATCTTGGGTATACTTGTCTCCATCCTTCCTACCCATCTTATGGTTCCTTCTTTACATCTTCAGTTGTGAAAAGTCTTTCCTGCTAGTCTTCATGTCATTCTCATACATAGTTGCTCCGTAAATAGCTATAATTTTGGTGTGCCTCTGGGAGGAGGTAAACTCTGCCATCATGGCCACACCTCCTATTAAATTTTATATACTAACTATAAAATCCATTATGTACTTTTCTAAAAAGAAAAAAGAAAACTTAGCTCCAGAAAAGGAAGACATTACCTGGTTCACATTCTCTGATCAGAATATCATTAAAAAAAGAATTGAAAATATCTTATGAAACAAATAGATTAAAACAGAATCAGTTGAACAGATGAAAAATACTCTTCTAGGGCTTCCCTGGTGGCACAGTGGTTGAGAGTCCACCTGCAGATGCAGGGGACACGGGTTCGTGCCCTAGTCTGGGAAGATCCTACATGCTGCGGAGCGGCAAGGCCCGTGAGCCAAGGCCGCTGAGCCTGCACGCTCGGAGCCTGTACTCCGCAATGGGAGAGGTCACAGCAGTGAGAGGCCCATGTACCGCAAAAAAAAAAAAAAAAAAAAACTCTTCTAAATAATTACTAATCCCAAATAAAAGTACAATTTCAGTATATTTAGAATATATTAAACATGGGAATTTTGCTTGCCAAGGTATGGATTCCTTAAAGCTCTCCTCAGATGTAAAGCTATATTCTTAATCTTTTTCATTATAACATAAATAAATATTCAATTCAGAGGTTAGGGAACAAAACAGCTACACTAGTGTAACCAAGAGGAAAGAATTAAGCAAAGATATTATTCAATAAAAATATATAAAATAAAATTTTTCAAAAGTAGAATCAAAAATATGCTTTTTAAAACTAAAATAGAATGATGTTAGCAAATCTAATTTAAAAATGTGGAAAGTGAAAATAAGAGAAATAAGAAAACTATTGAAAATGTAAAAAGAGTAAATATAGATATGTATATAAATATACACACATCAAATATTCTATAATTAGCTTATATTGATTTTATGATTAGACATATAAATATTATTTTTCAAAAGGAAAACATAGCCACTTAATTTTATAAATATGAAATTAAAAATTTCCTTATGTTCTTTATACCTCAATAAAAATTAAAAAGTATGAGAAAATATGAAATCATTAAGGACCTTCAGCAGAGCAGTTTTAGAGGAATGGGATGGGGGACTAAGGTTGGAAACCATACCTTGGTTGAAGTATGAGTGGGTGTTGAGAAAATGAAGACAGTACATAGAGACTTAATACCTTGACTGTAAAGTTAAGTGTATTACTAAAAAATTACATATATATGATTGAGGAAAAATACATTGATTTAATATGGAAGAGGCCATTGTTTTCTTTGCTTAAAATTTATAGATGGAGGGAAATGGCTGAAGTTAAAGAAATTGTGTAATTGATAGAAAAGTTCTTGCAGGAGGCTGGGTAGGATAATATTCATGGCAGAGATGAGAAACAGTTTTAGAAAAAATGGCTGACTATTTCGTGGAGTTAGGAAGTTTTGACAAAAATAATCAATAAATGATCAATGATAAGATTTTATGTGATCCAAACTGAGGACCATAGCCTGGAAGCCAGCTTCCCAGATTACTCTGAGAAACTGCTCGAGAGAAGCACAGTTTTCAGTACAGTTTTATATCTTGTCAGAACACAGAACATTAAACAGAGATACATTTCTTCAAGGTTTCAAAAGAAAAAAAAAAAACCTGACCTGCACTTACACAGTGAGTCAATATGGCCTTGGCACCTGGGAAAGGAGTCTTAATCATCAAAGGAAGACCATCATTGGCATCCAGGAAGGGAGATATTTAATCTTTATTTTCAGCATGGACATGGTTTATTTCTCGTCAATGTGCCCTTTTCTTTAATAATTAAAGAAAATATACAACATATGATAGGCCACAAACAAGCTGCTTTAGTTAGCATAAAATTCAAATTTACTCATGTATAAGCCAGAATGACTTCCCCACACTTCAAAATGTGAAAATTTCTTTTATCAGAAGGAAGGAGAGATGGAAATGCCATTGAGTTAAAGTGGAGGTGGGGGAGAATGAAGTAAAGTAAGTTGAGGAAGCACATCACTTTTCTTAGTTATATAGGAAGTTAAGAGAAAGGACTGGACGTGGTATGATGGTGGGGATGCTGATGATAATAGGGCAAGAATTTGGAACAGAGTTGTGACAATTTAAAATATTGAAGTGTCATATGCCCTGTGATCTAGACTGGGTAGAAAATGGACTATGGGATTGGGGAAGTATAAAAACCAGAGGTTTTATATTAAATCTGAGAATTAAAACAAAAACACACTCAGAAAAAAAAGGAAAATATTATTTCCCATATATAGCATCGTAGCTCTTCAAACTGACATGAACTTTGGCATGAACTAATCATTATCTCTTTGATGACCTTTCAGCATGGCTCCAATGAAGCAGGATGCCAATAAGCAAAAACGTGCCTTTCAATTTCAGCCACTCATGTTCCAAAGTATCTCTTCCCAGCTTTAGGAAAAGTAAACATCTAGATTTCAAGAACCCTTGCTATAATAAAATTTAAACTTACAAAACATATGAATCAGAAGACTATTACCCATATCCATATCACAAAAAATCCCAACAACATTAAAAAACAACCACACAATATTTTCTTATTAAACTCAATCTTCCTAATAGAATGTCATACTAATGAGTATCTTTGAGGGTTTTTTGTTCGTTTGTTTATTTTTACAGAAACACTTCTGTGTTCTGTGATAGAAGAGCATAAAAATATGACAAAATCTGGATTCTTTAAAGTTCCAAAACAGTATAGAATTATAAAATTTCACTGGTTTAGTGATTTTGCCTATTCACTTAGCTTATGTTTCTCTATTTCTCTCTGAGTGGATCAGGGTCTCAATTTCCAGCTGTTGGAGAAAACTATGTGCTATTTTGATTTTCAGTATTAGCAGCTATAAAATGATCTGGACCACAGGAATTTACAAACTGTAAACTATGTAGCAACATGCAGTTGTAAAAAAATCCATAACTTAAAGAGCTAACAGGCTACAGTTTGTATACCAGCTCAATCAGTTACCTAGTAAATTTAGGCAAGCCCTTTAACTAGTTAAATCTTAGTTTCTTTACCTGTAAAATGGAGACAATAATATTTCTTACCTAAAGTGCTGTGAATTGTTATGAGAAACAAGATACATAAGATTATTTTTGAAACTCAAAAGCCCTTGATAAATACAGTGGTACTGCATTTCATAGATGTATTCCATGGGCTGGGGCAGCTTGCAAAATCACAAATCAACAATTATAAAATCAGGAAGGAATTGTTGGCAGGCAAGGTCATCTAATACAGTCACCTGAAAATATAATGGATTCTTTATTTTTTTTTGTTTTCGTTTTTGTTTTTGTTTTTTTCAGCCTTGGCTGCCGCTGGACAAAAAAGGATCACCTTTATACTTAGTTAATTGAATAGTCTGGCACAGGCTGGCACTCTTGTCAGCTTCTTCCTGCAGGGGCTAAAGTGACAAAGAATTCTATCAAAGGCAGAGCTTAATAATAAAAAAACTGAGTCATTTAGATTTTTATTTACATTAAACCTTCAGACCAAACCAAAATTCTTACTTCCTGTCAGCAGTGTCAGTTATACAGAGGAAAATATTCTAACTACAGTTGCTATTGTTCACACTATTTCATTATTTTAAAGAGTCATTCTGGCAGGCACTCAGACAAAAGATAGGGGAAATGATGTCTAAAACAATAATCATAAATAAAACATGAAATCTACAAAATAGGGTGTTTGATGCATATCTGTTCTGAATACTGCATCAACCTTAAGCAATACAGTTGGATCACAAAGCAAGCAAATGCTTCACAGAAGGTCTAGTCAACACATGAAATGGAGAAAGGTAAATTGGAGACAGATTACTATCGTTCCCACTTGCAAGTTTTTCACTTGTACAATTTCTACAATGAGAAATTTTTTACAATCCAATTTTACATGGTCAAACAAAACATATTTTAGAACTTATCTTCAAGAGTGCTGGTAGTATAAGGGCTGTTCGATTTATATATTTAAAGCAGGTATTTCTATTTTTATTTAGTGTATTGCAGTTTAGGTTAAAATATATTAAATATTAAAATATAAAACTATACACTTGTACATAAAAAGAAACCACTGCCAAGACTATGTGGATGATTTTCATCATTTGTGTGTGTATGTTTATTTCTGGATAATTTTTTTTTTATTTCTTTCAATATGTATGTGAGATATCTATATATACATATATGTATATATAGAGAGACTGACATCTATATTGATGTATTTATATTGACATATATATATATATATATATATCCTATTTAGCATGGTTTGTAAAGATTATTTTTAATGGCTGCTTAATTCATTGTGTAGATCTATCAAATTTTAATCAATTGTTTCTTTCTGTAAGGCATTCTTTTATGTATTAATTATTTTTAAAGTGTTGCAAAAATATCCTTTACACGGGAACAGACTTTTACTTCCTTAGGATGAAGTTCCTAGACATATATATATTGAGATGAACTCTTTTAAGGCTCTTGATACAATTTATTTTGGTTAAGACAAGTACGGTCAGCTAAATCAATTAGGCAGGAAGGATATTATCAATACTGGGAGCAACATCTGATCCTGTAAGGAAGAAACAGAGAGGATTTTTTTTTTTTTTTTTTTTTTTTTTTGCGGTACGTGGGCCTCTCACTGTTGTGGTCTCTCCCGTTGCGGAGCAACAGGCTCCGGACGCGCAGGCTCAGCGGCCATGGCTCACGGGCCCAGCCGCTCCAAGGCATGTGGGATCTTCCCGGACCAAGGCACGAACCCGTGTCCCCTGCATCGGCAGGTGGACTCTCAACCACTGCGCCACCAGGGAAGCCCACAGAGAGGATTTTTAAATGCTTCCCTTCTCTTTGAGATAGAGAATCCTGAAAATGCTACAGTCCGGAAGGTCTGCTTTCTAAAGAAGGTCTATGGACATGTTCCTAACTGATACTTCAAAGCAATAGAAAATTTATGTTTATCATCTGGATATATAAATGAACATAAAAGTACGCAAATTTTTCAGAACAAAGTTTAGACAGTCCAAAGTTATAGATTCTGAATATATAGTGTATTAATCATGATCATGACAGGAAACATATCATGCACTCAGAAGAAATGATCAAAAAAGACGTCAGTGAAGTAACTATTTCCAGAGGTTGGGCAGAGGTAAGGGAATCAACAAGGGCTGAGAAAGCTCTCAGGCACTAGCAAGAATGAGACACATTATAACTCAGGATGCGAAGATTCATGGAGAAAAACTCATGTTGCCTGAACCCAACTCAGAGCTACAACTGTGGGAGAGAAGGTAAGGATTGTCTAAGGATACAGCTACTGTAAAAACCACAGCTCAAAAGAGTGGGATTGAGGAGAAGATATGGGAGTATACCTTGATGTCTTTCTCTTGCTCTCTTATTTCCTGCTGGTCTTTTCTCTTGGTGTAATCTATCCACAACCTGGAGTGCAATTGATACTATCTGTAGTGTTGAGCTGTCTTGAGCATGGATTGGGGCAAAAAGAGTCAAAAAATGATGGGTGGTGGTGGTGTATGTAAGGGGATAAGGGTAGGTGTTAATGAAAATAACAGCACATGGGGAAAAGTAAGAAGGTAATTTATATCAGTGCTTCTTAAACTTTAATGTGAATACAAATCATCTGAGAATTTTGTTAATGTGCAGATTCTGATTCAGTAAATCTGCAGTAGGCCTGAGATTCTGTATGTGGAATAATTTTCCAGGTTGCTAGTCCTTGAACTGCACTTTGAGAAGTAAAGACTCATAACATTATCAACATCTTTTTCTCTTAGGCATTTAAATTGTAGATTTCAGAAATTTTCTGAGCAATTACTAAAAATCAGGCATTGTAAAATGTCCATTTGCATAAAGCATCACATTTGATCTATGTAACAATCCCATGAAATAGGGGGATCCTGTCACAGATGTAGGGTCTCTTTTATAGGGGCTACATTCCTTTGGGGTGATGGGGCCATGCAGATAATATATAGCCCAGTCCTTGTCCAGGTTCTCAGGAGATATGCTTGATGGAATCCTTGACAGCAAGGCTTGAAGGAACACATTCCTGGATCAAAGGAGTACATCTAGAATAAGGTTTGTAAGAGCCACAGAAATATACCCAACTTTCTCTCATCATCATTAATAATCCACATTTAAAGACAATAAGCAGAGATTTTTCCAGGTGATATGGGAGAATCCAAGCTGCTAAAGAGGTCTCCATTTGGTTCTTAGACATTTCTAGGTAGATTTACCTAAGTTCATATTTCTGCACCAGTGGAATTCTTGAGTTCTCTGTCAATAGATAAAAGAATATAAAAAGCATGTACATAGTTAACATTATTGTACCAATGTTAATTTATTGGTTTTGACAAATGTGTGTGATTATATAAGATGTTAATATTAAGGGAATTAGTGAATGAAATATGGGAACACTATACTATCTTTGTACCTTTGTTGTTTCAAGGTAAAAGTTTCAAAATTATATACACTCACACCTCAGAGATATTGAGGGTTAATTTCCAGACCACCACAGTAAAGGGAATAAAGCAAGTCACACAATTTTTTTCATTTCCCAGTGCATATTAAAGTTATGTTCACACTATAATGTAGTCTATTAAATGTACAATAGCATTATGTCTGTAAAAACAATTTACATACCTTAATTAAAATACTTTATTGATGGGCTTCCCTGGTGGCGCAGTGGTTGAGAGTCCACCTGCTGATGCAGGGGACACAGGTTCGTGCCCCGGTCCAGGAAGATCCCACATGCCTCGGAGCGGCTGGGCCCGTGAGCCATGGCTGCTGAGCCTGCGCGCCCGGAGCCTGTGCTCCGCAACGGGAGAGGCCACAACAGTGAGAGGCCCACGTACCACAAAAAAAATAAAAATAAAAAAAATAAAAATAAAATACTTTATTGTTAAAAATGTTAACCATCATCTATACCTTCAGTGACATTAATTTCATTGTACACCTCCATCAATTTATAAAATAAGATAACAATGAAGTTTGCCACATTGATTGATTCTTCCTTTCATGAATGATTTCTCTGTAGCATGCAATACTGTTTGATAGCATTTTACCCACAATAGAACTTCTTTCAAAACTGGAGTCAATCCTCTCAAACCCTGCCCCACTGACTTATCAACTAAGTTTACATAATATTATAAGTTCATTGTTGTTATTTCAACAATAACATCTTTGCAGTATTCCAGGAGTAGATTCCATCTCAAGAAACCATTTTCTTTCCTCATCCGTAAGAAGTAATGTCTCATTCATTAAAGTTTTATCTGAGATTGTAGCAGTTCAGTCACATCTTCAGGCTCCAACCTCCACTGAAGTCTTGAACCCCTCAAACTCATCCATGAGGGTTGGTATCGACTTCTTCCAAACTCTTGTTAATGTTGATATTTTGACCTCTTACCATTAATCATGAATGGTCTTCATTGCATCTAGAATGGTGAATTCTTTCCAGAAAGTTTTCATTTTACTCTGTATAGATCCATCAGAAGAATTACTATCTATGGCACTAGTGCCTTACAGAATGTACTTTTTAAGTAATGAGACTTGAAATTACTCCTTGATCCAAGAGCTGCAGAATGGATGTTGTGTTAGCAGGCATGAAAACATGAATGTCTTTGTACTCCCCCATAAGAACTCTTGGGGGTGACTAGGTACATTTTCAATGAGCAGTAATATTTTGAGAGAAGTCTTTTTTTCTGAGCAGTAGGTATCAACAGTGGGCTTAAAATATTCAGTAAACCATGTTGTAAACAGATATACTGATATCCAAGCTTTTTTGTTCCATTTATAGACCACAGGCAGAGCAAATTTGCATAATACTTAAGAATCCTAGGATTTTCAAAACAATAAATGAACATTGGCTTCAAATTCAAGTCACCAGCTGTGTTAGCCCCTAACAAGAGAGTCAGCCTTTCAATATTTGAAGCCAGGCATTGACTTTTCTTCTTTAGCTATGACAGTCCTAGTGGCATCATCTTCCAAAAGAAGGCTATTTTGTCTATGTGGAAAATCTGTTGTTTAGTGTAGCTACCTTCACTAATTATCTTAGCTAGATCTTCTGGATAACTGTGGTAACTTCTACATCATCTCCTTCTACTTTTATGTTATAGAAATGGCTTTTTTTCTTAAACCTAATGAACCAACCACTGCTCACTTCAAATTTCTGCAGCTTTCTCACCTCTCCCAGCCTTCATAGAATTGAAGAGAGTTAGGATCTTGCTATGACTTAGGCTTTGGCTTAAGGGAATGTCATGGCTAGTTTGATCTTCTATCCAGACCACTAAAAATTTCTTCATATCAACAATAAGGCTGTTTTCACCTTCTTATCATTCGTGTGTTCACTGGAGTAGCACTTTTAATTTCCTCCAACTTTTCATTTGCATTCACAACTTGTTTAACTGTCTGGCACAAGAGGTCTAGTTTTTGTCCTATCTTGGCTTTCAGCATGCCTTCTTCACTAAGTTTAATTATTTCTAGTGATAGGCTTAAAGTGAGAGATATGTTACTCTTCTTATCACTTGAGTACTTAGAGGCCATTGTAGAATCATTAATTGGCCTTACTTCAATATTGTGTCACAGGGAATAGGAAGGCCAGAGGAGAGGGAGAGATATGGGGAAAGGGGGGTAGGTGGAGCAGTCAAAACATACAACATTTATTGATTAAGTTCACTGTCATATCTGGGTGCAGCTTGTGGTGCCCCCCAAACAATTACAGTAGTAACACCAAAGATCACTGATCACAGCTTATCATAACAAGTATAATAATAATGTAAAAGCTTGAAATATTGTGAGAATTACCAAAATGTGATACAGAGACCTGAAGTGAACAAATACTGTTGGAAAAATGGTGCCAAAAGACTTGCTTGACACTGGGTTGCCTCAAACCTTCAATGTATAAAATATGCAATATCTGAAAGCACAAAAAGAGTAGTGCAATAGAATGAGGTGAGCCTGTAGATAGTATATGTCAGCCAAGGGAAAAGGAAGAGTGAAACACTCTATGACAAAAAAAATGTAATTTATTCTTCTCTCTATAAAGAAATGCAGCTTAAATGTAATTTATGTAATTTATTCTTCTCTCTATAAAGAAATGCAGCTTAAAAGAGGATTATAAAAGTTTGAAAAACAAAAATTATGTGCCCAAAAGAAGGCACTAATGTGTAGATACTGGAATCAGATTGCTTGGGTTCAAATGTCTGCTATCATCTGACATGTAGACCTTAGGAAATTTACTTAGTCACTTTGTGTCTCAGTTTTCTCACCTATAAATTGGCAATAATATTAGTACAAACTTCTTAAGCACTATTGTGATCTGTAATAATAAATATGTATTTGGTCTTTGTCCCCATTTCCTGACAAACAGATCCTAAAATGATTGGAATCTCTGAGATGATGTTTCTTTCTGTGAGCTAATGATATGACTGGTGACTTGGGGCTCCTGGATCACCTCATGATTAAGTCTGGTTGCTGGGAAAATCAGTCATGTGATTAGAGGGTTGGAACTTTCAGTCCGACCCCCGACCTCTGGTGAGGGAAGAGTAGAGGAGCTGAATGTGAATGTTGAGTTAATCACTAATGGCCAAAGACTTAATCACATGCCTACACAATAAGACCTCCATAAAAATCTGAAAGCTATGAGGTTTGGAGATCATCCAGGATGCTAAACATTGGAGCTGCTGGGAGGGTGACATGGCTAGAGAAGGCACAGAAGCTCTGCACCTCCCCTCTCTTACCTTACCCTGTGCATCTCTTCCATCTGGCTGTTCCTGAATTACATCCTTTGTAATAAATTTGTAATCTAGTTAATGAACCATTTTCCCGAGTTCTGTCAGGCTTTCTAGCAAGTGATTAAACTCCAGGAGGGAGTCATGGGAACATCCCATTTATAGATGGTCAGTCAGAAAAACAAGTGACATTCTGGACTTGTGATTGGTATCTGAAGTGGGGAAAGTCTTGTGGATCTGAGACCTTAACCATGGGATCTGACACGAACTCCAGGTAAATAGTTTCAGAATTGAGTTAAATTAGAGGACACTCAACTGGTATCAGAGAATTGCTTAGTTTGGGAAAAAAACCCCACACATTTAGTGACTGGAAGTAAAGTATGAGTGTTGTGTGTAGAGAGGGAAAGCAGAGGAGTTTTCTCTTTACAGCTGTCACGAGACTAAGAAAAGTCATGTATTTAAATCATACCATAGTGCTGATAATAATGAATGCAATAAACCTACTATTTTTATTATTAATAATGTTACTTTTATTATCCTGTGTCTTTCACTGGATCCCTACATCTTAAGTAGAGGAGCTTATATATTTCTCCTGATCTGGCTAAAAACGGTATTAAAGTTTGGCATTATTATCAGGACTTGACAAATGGGGCAACTCAAATTGAGAGTTTACATTTGCTGCCCACAATAATCAACCTAAGTCAGAATAGTGGGGACAAGACCCCAAACCAATTTCTCTGACTAAGTTTCAGTACTCTTCCTATGGTCATGCTATCTTTTCTAGTAAATTCTTGCCCTTTGTGAATTGTAGGGAAAAAATATTCCACATAAAAATATTACCCAATACTTCTTGGACGTCCCTATCACTTCCAGAGACCTATTTCTGGAGGCTCACTGATTCTCTGGCTGCCTACTCAAGACTACATAGAACACAGTTTCACACACTCTCTGCAGAGACTTAGGCAGAGAAAACAGATTACTTCTGAGCTAAAGGGCTCTTGAGTATTAGGGAAGGGGACTGTCTCTCCTGTCCACTTTTCTATTAATAAAATGCACAGGGCAGAGCACCTAGGCAAATTAGCCATGCTGTAAGACCTGCACCCCACTTTGCTTAATCATCAGACTATAGTACCCAGGGGGGATGAAAAGAGGGCCTTGATACTTAGCAATCTTGTCATCCAGTGCCAATCCAAGGCTAACAGGAAAATTCTCCACAGCTGTTCAGATGGCTGGTGGTTCGTTCGCTGGCAACAATTCTTGCCACCAAATGAAGAGCTGAGCTCTAGGGTGTGTTGACAAAATACTGTTTATAGATCCTTAATTAGAGTGAGGGAAGATTCCCAACAATTCCTTCCACTTGTCTGCCAGATGGTCTATTTATTATCCTTCATCTGAGTCTCCCCTCCCACCCCTGATACCAAGTTTTTATCACTGTCACTTGTAAGTCTTTGTTTATCCTCGTGGAGAGCAGTACATTGATACTTCTTCAATTTATAATGTGTGATATGATGCTTGTTGGTTATGAGAAATGGGCCGTTGCCTGGTAACCAAGGTGTTTGTTACCAGGAAAAGAAAAACTTATTAAGCAAGGCACCCAATTTTTACAGTATTACAAACAAATTGGCTACTTTTTTTCTTAGATGTTTCAGGTAGTGGAGCCCCTTGGAACTAGACCCATATCTTCTGACAAGACCAAAGCAATGAAATTAAAGATAGGAAATAAGAATATAATTAACTTTCCAGTGAATATAGATTTCTTTTATTGATGCTATGGTGCTGGGAAAGAGGAAAAGAAGACATCTCATGTACTCAAGTCCCTATGTCTGATTTCATCACTCTAATTGATACAGTCAGGGTCCATTAAAACACTTGATGTCAGCCACAGAGCCAATGTAGAGCTCAGAAAATTTGTAAAGCCCCAATTTTGCACCAGTTTAATCCTTAAGCTAGTACAGTGATCTTTCACAGTTTCAATAACTATTCCACATAATCAAGAACATGTCTAGTAAGAAGTTCCAATAACTGTCTCTGGTTTGCAGCTCCCTCTTTTGTATACCTTAATTTCCTATTTGTTACGTTAAGTAAATGCCAGATTTTATTGTGATTGTGCCCCTCGTACCATCTCATTGTGGCTTCTCCTTTGTCTTTGGATGTGGGGTATCTTTTTTGGTTAGTTCCACTGTCTTCCTGTTGATGACTGTTTAGCAGTAAGTTGTGATTCCAGTGGTCTCACAAGAGGGAGTGAGGGCACATGCTTCTACTCCATCATCTTGAACCAATCTTGACCAATAAGTGAGCAGAGGTGTCAGTTCTGGATGGAGGCTTTAAGGGCCAACACCTTCCTCACCATGTTCTCCTTTCCATCTGCCAAAACTACTGGCAATGTTCCAGAGAGAGGCTGCTCTGACACCTTGGGTCCCAGAGAGATGATATGGAATAAAAACAGGGTCAACCTGCTAGTGTTGGGCATAACCTCTGGGTGGGTGACTCACAAACTGGAGAACAATTATACCACAGAAGTCCACTCACTGGAGTGAAGGTTCTGAGCCCCACGTCAGGCTTACCAACCTGGGCATCTGGCAATAGGAGGATGAATTCCCAGAGAATCAGACTTCGACTGCTAGCAGGATTTGATTGCAGGACTTTGACAGGACTGGGGGAAACAGACTCCACTCTTGGAGGGCACACACAGAGTACTGTGTGCATCAGGACCCATGGGGAAGGAGCAGCGACCCCATAGAAGACTGAACCAGACATACCTGCTAGTGTTGGAGGGTATCCTGCAGAGGCAAGGGGTGGCTGTGGCTCACTGTGGGGACAAGGACACTGGCAGCAGAAGTTCTGGGAAGTACTCCTTGGCATGAGCCCTCCGGAGTCCACCATTAGCCACAACAAAGAGCCTGTAGCCTCCAATGCTGGGTCACCTCAGGCCAAACAACAAACAGGGAGGGAACTGTTGGTTATTTGGCCTCACCCATCAGCTGACAAGTGGTTTAAAGTTTTACTGGGCTTTGCCCACTAAAGCAACACCCAGCTGTACACACCACTAGTCCCTCCCATCAGTAAACTTGCACAAGCCTCTTAGCCTCATCCACCAGAAGGCAGACAGCAGAAGCAAGAAGAGCTACAATCCTGCAGCTTGTGGAATGAAAACCACATTCACAGAAAGATAGACAAGATGAAAGGGCACAGGTCTATGTACCAGATGAAGGAACAAGATAAAATCCCAGAAAAACAACTAAATGACTTGGAGACAGGCAACCTCCCAGAAATATAATTCAGAATAATTATAGTGAAGATGATCCTGGACCTCAGAAAAAGAATGGAGGCAAAGATTGAGGAGATGCAAGAAATGTTTAAAAAAGGCCTAGAAGAATTAAAGAACAAACAAACAGAGATGAACAATACAATAACTGAAATGAAAAATACACTAGAAGGTATCAATAGCAGAATAACTGAAGCAGTACAATGGATAAGTGACCTGGAAGACAGAATGGTGGAATTCACTGCTGTGGAACAGAATAAAGAAAAAAGAATGAAAAGAAATGAAGACAGCCTAAGAGACCTCTGGGACAACATTAAATGCAAAAACATTCGCATTATAGGGGTCCCAGAAGGAGAAGAGAGTGAGAAAGGACCTGAGAAAATATTTGAAGAGATTATAGTCAAAAACTTCCCTAACATGGGAAAGGAAATAGCCACCCAAATCCAGGGAGCACAGAGAGTCCTAGGCAGGATAAACCCAAGGATACACATGCCGAGACACATAGTAATCAAACTGACAAAAATTAAAGACAAAGAAAAATTATTAAAAAAAACAAGGGAAAACTCACAAATAACATACAAGGGACTCCCCATAAGGTTAACAGCTGATTTCTCAGCAGAAACTCTACAAACCAGAAGGGAGTGTCATGATATATTTAAAGTGATGAAAGGGAAGAAACTACAACCAATATTACTCTACCCGACAAGGGTCTCATTCAGATTCGATGGATAAATCAAAAGCTTTACAGACACACAAAAGCTAAGAGAATTCAGCACCACCAAACCAGCTCTACAACAAATGCTAAAGGAACTTCTCTAAGTGGGAAACACAAGAGAAGAAAAGGACCTACAAAAATGAACCCAAAACAATTAAGAAACTGGTAATGGGAACATACATATCGATTATTACCTTAAATGTGATTGGATTAAATGCTCCAACCAAAAGACACAGGCTTGCTGAATAGATACAAAAACAAGACCCATAAGCATGCTGTCTACAAGAGATCTCCTTCAGACCTAGGGGCACATACAGACTGAAAATAAGGTAATGGAAATGGATATTCCATGCAAATAGAAATCAACAGAAAGCTAGAGTAGCAATACTCATATCAGAAAAAATAGACTTTAAAATAAAGAATGTTACAAGAGACAAAGAAGGATACTACATAATTATCGAGGGATCAATCCAAGAAGAGGACATAAGAATTATAAATATATATGCACCCAACATAGGAGCACCTCAATACATAAGGCAAATGTTAACAGCTATAAAAGAGGAAATCAACAGTAACACAATAATAGTGGGGGACTTTAACACCTCACTTATACCAATGGACAGATCATCCAGACAGAAAATAAATAAGGAGACACAAGCTTTAAATGATACAATAGACTAGATAGATTTAATTGATATTTTTAGGACATTCCATCTGAAAGCAGCAGATTACACTTTCTTCTCAAATTCACACAGAACATTCTCCAGGATAGATCACATCTTGGGTCACAAATCAAGCCTTGGTAAATTCAAGAAAATTGAAATCATATCAAGCATCATCTTTTCCGACCACAACGCTATGACATTAAAGATAAATTTCAGGGGAAAAAAACGTAAAAAAACACAAACACATGGAGGTAAAGACCAGAAACATAGAGGTACTAAAAATAAAAGAAATAAGAAATTTGCTGTAGATGTGTGTATGTGTGTGGGGAGGTACAAAAGTGTATACATATATTCATACAATTTTATATCCATATAGCTATACTTTAGCTTATCTGGCATACTTAATGACTGCATAATATGTATGGTAAGTTTAAAAAATGTGAGGATAAACAAGATAGAGAGAGGCCCTGCCCACACAGAATTTAAACATCTAGAGAATGGCAGGAAAAGTAAAGAGACAATTATTGCACAGTATAATGAATACTGAAGTATATATTGATAATAAATAGAGGTTGCTATGAAAACTCATGGATCAGATTTCAGGCTTGAATGGTCAAGAAATCTTAGTTGAAAGCCATTTGATTATTTGGCCATTTAACTTGGGACCTAAAGATGACGAAGGGAATAATTAGGAGAAGAGAGGAGTGATGGGTGAGATTTCCAGGGACAGAGAGAGAAATACAAAATTTTCCTAGTCAGCACCGAGAAATCTTTTAACAGTACTAAATTTATTTTGTGATTTTCTTCTGAATGTTTTATCCCCTGAACATATACAATGGAGAGAACTTTGCACTTGTCATATGCTTTGCTGAGATGCTTCCCTGTATTCTCTGTCTGATCCTTTTATCATTGTCCAAGTATTTTGTGCTACAGCAAGTTTTCTCTGGCCCTGCCCCTTCTTGGTGCTCCAGTGTAATCTGAGCTGTACTGTGACTGTTTCCCTATGAATCTGTCAACTTTTGAGGGCAGGGATATGATAACTTTAGAGCACAGTTCTTGAAAAAACAACATTGATCTGAATGGCAGCTTGTCAAATCCTAAACCTGACTAACGATATCATTCAAGATTTTTCCAGCTGTGTTATGGGAGCCAAAAAAACACAAAACAAAAACAAAACAAAACAACTGACTTCTCCCATCAGGAGATCCACCAGAGCAGTCTTCCAGAGGAACTCCGCACTCAAATGTAGTGCTTCCTGGATCAAGACCAATGGTTAGTCAGTCTTTGCTATCAGACTTTCTTAGATCAATGCTTCTTTCCTGTGGAATGACTTCACTGAACAGTTGTAAGAAGAGAGTTCATTTCTGGGCTCAAGCAAACCTTTTAACGATATCAACAAGAATGGAAAAGGAAAACTGAAAAATGACTCCTGAAGAAACTTTGACTTATGGTCACATTGAGAAGGAGTGATTTTAAACTAATGTCTGAAGTTGGTGAAACTGAAGTTTCAAGATGTAAAATAAGTTACAGCTAATTTAGTGTTCAGGCTGTTATGGATGAAGAGCTGTCTGACTCCAAATCTTGATCTTCTTTGACCAGAAAAAAATGCCTCCCAAATCAATTAGCTTAGCCACCTGCTAGCTAAGGAACTGCTTCAGCATTACAGCCTGATGTGCTCAGCTTGAAGTCTTGGCAGACAGCAGAACATGGAGTCTCCTGACTGAAGTCCTAATCTGTGGGAACTATGTGCGCACACACACGCATGTATGTATATGTGGATGGCTTTAAGGGATCCCATGAGAGCTTTGGGGTGTTTCATTCTTTTTGCTTCTCCTGCATATTTTATAAATAGCTTTAAAGATAATAAGTAGCAATATTTTATGAGGCTCTTAAGTGTGTAAGTGTCACTGCCTGGCTCAAACATGTTTAATCTGTATTTGCTGAACAAGTAATAATCTTGTGCCTCCTCCTTACTAAATCTTCCCTTTAATCTCTTTAGAAAAAGGGTACAGGTTTAGGAGGAGATATAAGCAAACTATTATTTATAATATTCTCTTCAAGATAATTGGAAGAAATCTCTAGGAACAAAATTTAGTAATTTGAGTAAAACTGTATTAGAATTAATAAATTAATAAGTTAAGAAGACTGAATTGTAATATTTACCCAAAGACTAACTGGTATTATATTAACTCATGTTGAATGTTTCTCTTTTACATGCTACTTAGAAATTATCAGGGAAAAGCAAATGCCAATATTTAAGGACCAAAATCAAGAGTTGTCATCTGTAAGGGACCATTGGCAATTGTTGAGTAATTAAATATTGGACAACTCATATATTTTCCCCATCATTATCCTGGGCTATCAGAAGGCATAATAACTCATTAATTAAATGTTAGCACTTCCATGGTAAATTGATAAATGGATTAAACTGTTAAAATAGTGAAAATGTGTTTTGTAAGCTTTTAACCAGTAAGTCTATAAGTCTGTACTGAGAGTTAGTATAATTATTAAAGAAATAACCTTGTCATATGTATATGTGTCATATATATGTGTGTGAGTATGTATGTTATAATTTTTGTATATAGAGAAGTAAGTAAAACTAGTTTTTCTAATTTCATTTAGGAAAACACAGAAGAGCTTAAAAATTTGAGAATGGCTTCAAACAAAATGGTTACATTTTAAAATGGCACTCAACGAAAGAGAAATTATGTATTTGAAAAACTCATGTAGTTTACATGATGTTACTTCTACTGTACTATGACATCATGATATCTTCAGTGCCCATTGAATGATTAAGTATTATATTTGTCTTTTAACCAAAATATCTGAGGGTTTTGTACTTTTATAGTATTTCTTCAACCATCAATTCCTTTGCAGGTGTTGGTCTCTCCAACTTCATCCATTCTGTTACCTAAACTTTCTCATTTGCTTAAATGAAGAACTGAGTGTGTTTCCATAGAAGTTCTGCAGAGAAGAGTTCATGGATTTGATGACTTTGCTCCTCAGAATCCTTTCCTGTTCACCTCCTTCTTAGTTTACAGCCATGCTATTAAATGTTTGCATTGGTTGAGTTCACATGTATACATAAACTCTCAATATGAATGTAAAAAATGTCTTTAATCCTTATCTTTAAATCCTTACGAAAATCTGGATCATTCTGTACTAAAAAATTTCCTCCATGGTGAGGGAGGATCAGTACAGTACAAGGTTTTCCAGTCTTGGCACTATTGACATTTGGAGGCTTTTTCCGTTTGTTGTAGGGTGCTGTGCTGAGCATTGTGGAATGTTTAGCAGCATCCCTTGCTCCTACCCACTAGATTCCAGTAGCAGTCCCTGCCCAGCTGTGGCAAATAAAAATGTCTTCAAACATTGCTGAATATGCCTTGGCAGGGGGAAGCAAAATCACCCTCTGCCCAACAGAGAATCACTGAAAATCCTGGAATAAACAAATATTTTATGATTAGTTATTTGCCTGAGCCTTGTACTGTTAAAAGTGAGCTACCTTCACTTTTATGAATCAAACATCAGAACATGCAAATCATAGTTATGTAAACTATTATTGATTATCCAGAACTCTCTTTGTGTTTAAAGTTTCTGTTTTCATTACATTTCTGCCCAGCTCTTGATATTTGCCTTTGTTTCCTATTTTCAATCCTAATCGAATGTTTGTCAAATTCCTCTAACAGTATGTATAGATTTATTGCATTGATGACGTGAATTGATGGCCTCCTTAAATCCACACTCTTTGCAATGCAAGTTTACAGCTCCCCCTAACAAAAAGTAGAGTCTATTTTCTCTTCCCTTGAATCTGGATTGGACTTGTGACTTGTTTGGCCTACAGAATGTGGCAGAATTGATAGTGTGTCAATTTTGAGTCTAGGCCTCAAGGTGTCTTGTGTTGCTTCCTCTCCATCTGTTTTCATTTGAATCCCAATCCTGACATTTAAACATATCTGGACTTACATGCTGAAAGGATGTGAGAGACCACATGTAGGAGGGACAAGCCATCCAAGCAGAGGACATCTGAGACCGTATAGCCTTCAGCCAACTACCTGCTGACAGAAAAATCATAAGACAGTTCTGAGATCATTCAAGTCCAGATCGGCAGAATCACCCAGCCAACCTTCAGAACTTTGGAGGTAAATACATGCTGATCATTTTAAGCCACTAAGTTTTGGTGCTGGTTGTTGTGCAGAATTACTGTCAGTTGATTTATCTACTGTCTTGATTTCTCATATTTCTAAAACTTTGGACCAGATTTATTCCTTTTGCTCTTTCTGCTCCAGCCACTCCAAATAGGATTAATTACTGATTTTGCTTTTGTCTCTGGGTCTAAAACTCTAGGCAGTCCCACTCGGTGAGAACCCCCATAAATCTTTTTCCAAGCCCTGAAAGGGACAGTATGGTTCAGTGATGGACTTTATTTTTTATATTCTTCAAAACTGCCTATGTTAGTTTGAATAATTATTGTTTGATTAATTTCATCATTTGAAAAGGACTTTATAATATCTAGTAATAATATTTATATAGACATGCCAGATTTCAAAAAAATAAATTGGACAATGGTTAAATTAATAATTGAGACTTGCCCAGACTTTCCATGAGGATTTAAAACTTGAAATCTCTTCATTTTAATGCACAGAAACCACCTGGGTATTCATGTATTCCAATTCATTTTGGCATTGTTCTAGCCTTGTATACTGTAAATCCAATGTTTAAATATGCTGGGCTTACTGGTATCTTCAAAAATGGAACATGTTTGATTAAATTTCCTAAGTACCTTAGTGTTATTTCCCTCCTTAAATGTGGGATAGTTTGTGTAATTTGGCTGATAAATAGCACACAGATGTACAGGGTATAAGCAAGACTGTACATAAAATTTGTATGGAGTATCCTATGGGACTAGGTTCAGAAACTAATGGCAAATTATCTATTTTGGGATTTATGAGTCTATTGAACGTCCATTTTATTCATTATTTATATCTATTATGCTATTTAAATACTATTTAATATTTGATTATCATTGGAAGAAATGTACTCACTTTTAAACTTTTGGACATTTACCTAATTAAAACATTAATATATCAAAGAAGATGAGAAATGGGAAACACTTGTGACCTTAGGATTGAGACATGTGCATGTACAATTAAGTAATTATCAGAAGTTATTGTCAGAGCACCATAAAGAAAACCTTATTTGGTGGAAAACACAAATGGTAACAATTAGAAGAGTTGTTAATGATGTAATTAAAGAATCAACCAATTGTTCAGATATTAATTTCAACAATGGGTTTAATGATACTTCTATTATATCATCATCCCCTCAAAGACAGGAGATAGGCTTTCTAGTTCTATTCCTGACACTTACTCATTGTGTCAACTAGTGCTGTACACTTAAGGTCTCTGAGTTCCATGTACTCTCTGTGACTTCTCTATGTTCTAAAATCTGATCATCTGTGTCTTCAGTAGTCTATACTGTATAGTGATGGGAGAATTAATGAAGGACTAAAATGCAGTTCTAAGATTATTTTAGAAAATAAGCATGTGACAATATATCTGATCTGAGTAATAATCACAAACTAGCAAACTGTGGCTGACAGCCTGAATATTCTGCTGTTAATAAACTGCCAGGTGACATGATATAATTATTTTATTTAGTGGAAACATTTAGTCTATAAATACATTTATATTTATATAGGAGAAATACAGGAGTTTCAAAATAAAGTCAATTTCTGGTAAGTGGTGTCATCTCACACTACTTTCATGTTTATTAAGAAATCACATACATTTCACGTTCTGTAAAGCTATGGAAGAACATATTGTAGTACGCTTAACTCCTCATCAGGAAAATTCTGTGCCTCCAATAGATATTTGCAATTTACTTGACATAGTTTCCTTTGTTGCACCTCTTTGTGGACCTGTCACTTCTATTTTGTGGTGTCTTCTGCCCTCCCAGCAACAACATCTTTCCTTATGTAACACCCTATCTCAACTGTTTCAATTTCTTTTGGGAGGGATAGGCATCTTTATTGTAGTATAAGTCCAAGGCAACACAGATGGCGCATTTCATTCTAAGTAATGGTTTACTCATACCACCTGTAAGTTGATGACTCAGAAACCTATGTGTCTAGACCAAGTCAACTTCCAATTTCCAGATTTTTATATTTACTTGCTTATTGGTCATTCCACCTGGAAATATGATGGACAGTTCAAATTCAACCCACCCATGTTTAAATTTGCCCAAACACCCTTTCCTCCATTGTTTTTAATATATTTTTGACATCTCTCTACCAGACACCAAAGCCAGAAACCCTGGAAGTAATGGATGCATTACTCTCTCTCTCTCATGTCCCTTTGCTGGCCCTTTCCCAAACCTTATCAATCTATTTTTCATTTAAAAAAATCTAGCCCATTTATTTTTCACCCTCATTGCCATTGCCGTCTTAAAGGCTTTAGGCATCTTTGCCTTGATAGCATCACCATGCAGCCTTCTGACCCATTCTAGACCATCTACTCTATTCCCTTCAGTGACTTTTATAAACCTTGCATTTAATCATGGAATTTCCTTGCCTAAGCAATTCTCATTTAGTAAAGCAGGATGGCAAATGCTTACATAGGTCAACCAGGTAAATAATTTAATGAAAAAAAGCAACAAACGGACTCTGGCCACCTGGAAAGCAGGGTTCCACCTAAAGAAGACAATAATTATGCAGCTCCAGCAACTGTAGTAGTACAGAAATGTGGGCCCAATATAGCCAGATGGTCTGATATTTCAATAAAAGCCAGAAATTTCTGTGAAGTCTCCCAATTCTTAAATGATTGTAGTGATTTAATTTTAATATGTCTGGCCTAAAGAATGAAGTTAAAACTCTCTAGCATGTGAACAAAGATCTTTATGATTTGGTAGTACTCTTCAAATTTCCTTTTTCAGTGTTGTTCTCACAATTTACTCTTCAGCTAATCAATACCATTTGCTGATGCCACATAGTTCCAGGAAATTTTGTGTTTCCTTTAGAATTCACACTCCTTCCAGCTGTCTGTTATCTGTGTATTCTTTATACTCAGATGGGACCACTTCTGTTCAGCCCCTTGAATATTTACTACTCCCTAAAGTGTGCTATCTCTGTATCTTTTATCATAACACTCGCAATCTTATAATTGCAATTATATGTTTACATTTCTTTCTCCCCATGGCACTGTGAACTCCTTGGAGAAAGAAACTGGGTCTTACTTTTCTTGTATCTCCAGCTTTAACATAATTCCTGACATATTAGAGGTATCCAATAGATGTTGAGTAAATGAACTGTCACAATGAATAACGTGACTATTTTCTAGGCCCTATTTAGAAAATATGTTTTTTAGGGAAGAATCCAAAGAGAAAATTGTATCTCAAATGTTTTTGTACTAATCAGAGTCCTACTGGGAAACAAAAGCCACCCTGATTATTTGAATGAGAATAAAATTGTTAAACAGGTATTGAAAAAGATAAAAAGAAAACTGTAAGGGATCACAGCAGCAGTGTTCTCAGGAAGCAGCTACCACTCCTAAGGCTGCAGAAGCAAAGGAAAGAGGCTGAAATTATTAAAACCTAGCAGCATGGAGAAGGAGGGTTCCCATGGAGTGAAACTTAGACCTTTGGCAGAGCTGGTGCTGGAGGCTCTGAGCTGGATGAGGGTTCCCTGGACTTGGGACCCAGACCTCTGAGAGGGAGGGTCTCAGAATGGAGCTGGTGCATGTGAGTGGGGCTCAATGAGGCCTGGTTCTGTGAGATTTAGAAACATTGTAACATGGATTCAATTGTTGCTTCTGCAAAGGACTGTTACTGGGGAGTAAAGAAGAGAAGATGAGGTGATGCTGCCAAGAAGGGGAGGAAAACAGGAAGGAGAGTTCCCTTTTGCTTCCTCCAGCTTTTAGAGTCTTCCTCCAGTACTTCGTTTTGAAAGAATCAAACATGGGATCAGCTGGCAAAGGAGAAATAAAGTTTGCAGAGTCCCAGCCCCAATATCAAAATGCTGAGTATATAGGGGTGAGTTTAAAGCTGAGAGAAGATATCTGGCATAAAGTCTTGAAAAACTGAGGAAAAACTGAGATGAAGAAAGTAAGCAATTTACATTAACAGACAAGCAAAGACACAGCTAAAGATTGACTTTCTGCTTTACTCATTTTATTGCATTTAATTCTCACAAATTCTCCTATAATAAAAATATTATTATTATTACTTTATGGGTGAAGAAGCTGAGGATGAAAGATGTTTCCCCAGCATCATTATGTTAATAGGTCATGGGAGTCTGAATTTGAACTGAGACCTCTCTTATTCCAAAATTCACACTCTTGATGCTAAACCTGGGTCTTTAGGAGAAAGATGTAGGCTTCCTGCTGAAGGATTAGGCCTGTGTTTTATCCCACAGGTCTTAGAGAAGTCAGAGTGTAATATGGAAGAACAAATCTGACTCTGTACTGGACGTTTCTTTTATTTCAACCTTTGTATTCTGTTGCTTTTGCTACAAGTTAAGAATATTGCCTATAGCCTGAAATATACAGGATAACCCATTCTCCAGGCTCTCACCTTTAAGGGTATAACACTTTTCCTTTCATATAGAGATAAAAAGTTGTAAAACAGAGAATAACATTTGTCTTTTTGAAAGTTTACAGGAACAATTGTGACCCAAACTATGTGGACAGCTGCAGGAAAAAAGGATTCCAAGGACACCAAGAACAAGGGCACCAAGGAATATGCAGCAACAAACCATACCCTCTCCCCTTTTAGTATAAAAGAATCCTGAATTCTAACTTGGGTAAGGTGGTTCTTTGGAGCACTAGTCCACCATCTCCTCGGTCTGCGGGCTTTCTGAATAAAATCCTTGCCCCAACAACTTGTCTCTTGATTTATCGACCTGTCATATGGCAAGCAGTAAGAGTTTGGACTCAGTAGCAAAAGTGAGTGGGGGCAGGCTGCTTCCACCAGTTACTAATCTGAAAGAATTACACTAGCACTAAAATGCAATTGAGATTATACATCAGCACCATTGCACCTTGGGAGAAGTGGAATTTTCACTTTGATATATTTTCTCTGAACAATTCTAATAAGCTCTGTGATCTGTTTATTTAATACCTAAGTACTATGGACAAGATCTTTAGCACCTACTTTATTCTCTTAGTATTCTACGTGTGCTATTAATATAACGCTCATCTCAGTATAAAGTTTCTACCTTTACAGGCTTCTCTCTATAGTTTTGACTATGAGTTAATCTACTAGGGCAGAAATTGTTCTTCATTCCCTCCTATTTCTAGTACCTAACTCAATTCCTTACACATACGAAATCAGTTACTGTTTGTTGAGCAAGTGGGGAAAACCACTATAATGTCATCATACAATCTATTAGAAAACATTTATGAAATGCTTTGTGAACTTCAGATAGCTATTATAGTGGAGGTGAGCAAACTAAAGCGTAATCAGACCTATTGCTTGTTTTTGTAAATAGTTTTATTAGAACACAAGCTAACTTGCTCATTCATTTACATATTGGCTATAACTATTTTACGTTACAATAGCAGAATTGAGTAGTAGCTAAAGAGAAAATATGGATCACAAAGCTGAAAATGTTTGCTACGTGACCTTCATAGAAAATGTTTGTCCACCCTTGTATTAGGTGCTAATTGTTTAGGAGCAATACATTTGGTAGTTTTAATTTTGGATGGCAGAAATGGGAAAAACTGAGACTAAAGATATTCTACGATAGTCCAAGCAAAAAGTAATGATAACTTATTTCCATCAGAGCTGAATGAAAAGAAATGCATTTTTATTCATTTAACAAATATTTACTCAGTACCTACAATGTTTTGATTATTATTCCAGGCATTCAACAAGTTTATTCAATAATGTTTATTGACCTACTATGTTCAAGCCCCATTTCTGTTCTTTTAGAGCTTAAGTTCACCAAAATTAGATGACAGATTGGATATAGTGGTTGCCAACCTTAAAAATAAAACTTATTTTACCAGCAAAAATGGGTTTATTTGATAATTGCCAAGAATTATAACTTGGGACAAGCAAGCCAGGGCAAAAGCCATAGGGCAAGTCCAACAAACAAAAGAGAGGAATGTTATTTTATAGAGAAAAAGGAGGAAGCTGGAATAGGTTGTTTTGAATGAAAGTTCACTGGAGAAAAGTGAGAGTCCAGGGTGATGATGATTTCTCACTGAGTTGCTGGGGTATTCAATTTCTTGTAGGAGATGCAATGTGCATCTTTTCCTGTTGGGTCCTGTGAATGATGATTCTTCTGTTGGAGTTTGGAATTAACTATAATTGACCTCCATTGATAATGCTTGAGAGCTCCCCTTTCTGGCCTGACTCCATTTTAGTGAGGTTTCTCTTTATTAATTTTCACAGGATTAAAGGGCTGAAGAGTCTTATATATTACTGTCATAGCATGTAACATGTTAAGCTATATTATATCACATGACTGTCTCCCTCTATTTTGCTATAAGATTCCTGAGGGCAGTTCACCTGCAGATTTATCTTTATAGCTCCAAACTTGGGACAATACCTGGCAAAAAAAAAAAAAAAAAAACTTATTGAAATGAAGTAAATGCTTGGGAAACTAGAGCTAAAATTCAGCTTACAAAGGAAGATTATGAGGCTGGAATATGTTGTTTGAGGAAGTACTGTAATAAATCCAAGACAATATGCACTCTGTACAAGTGTAGACAGAGAAGATAAAGTAGAAACTCAAATCCCAAGAGGCAGAGCCCATATTTTCTGATTCCTGGATCAGTACTCAGTCCTTACCATGTATTAACCCAGGGAGCAGCAGTCAGCACAAATGCTTACTTCTAAATGGATAAGAAGCTGATTTAAATTCTCATTAACATAAAAGGTACAATCATTAAAGTTGCATTATTTAGAGAACATGGCAATTATGAGGTATTAGGGCTACAACTTCCCTAATGTTGCCTCTGTCCTTACAACCCAGTCCACTGGCCTTAGTGGTTCATTGCCAACATCTTGAAAATCTTTCCATTGTCTTTGATAATGAAAGGAAACACAACTGTCATTGAGAGCCACTCTTGAGAAATACTATTATTTGCAGATTGTATGCACTTCCACACTGAAATCAACATCACAACACACAACTTGTTGAAACGAAGATATTATTTTTTCAGTCCAGTCAAGTTTTGGTGAATATCAATAGGGTAATGGCTATGCAGTTTTTTGCCAATTAGTATACATTTCTTCTGTTGGAATTCACACAATTTTTCTTAATTAATCCTGACCTTTCATCCTGCATTTTATAAGCTTCTTAAGAAGTTAGAAATAAATAATTCAGTTCACATATTTTCTGAAAAGGGACAAGCTGTTTTACTCTATCCTCAGAGAATAAATTAGATAGCTATTCTGATTAAGCTCATGGAAAATTGTATAAACAAATACAAAAATCATACATCTTCTGCATGAAGCACATAGATCGAGGCTTTCTGCTGCTGAAGGAGGCCAAGCAGATTTCCAGAAATTTGGAGAAAGACAGCGTTATGGGAAGTATTTTCTTGTTTTGTGTGTTGAGGAGGGCATCTAGCTTTTAGGGTTGGTAAACTTTAATGTTCATAGTCAGTGTTTGAAATTTAAATCACATTCTTTCATATTTCCATGATGTTACCCTCCATAAAAGAAATATAAAAGGTACATGTCACTAAATTCTTAGCAATTTTTCACTATATTACAAAAATGCATATCTTCTTCTCCATTATGATTGCATGATCTCTTAACAAAATTCAATTTTTTGAGTAGTGTTAAACATAAAGATCTCTTTATATCACTCTCATGCATTTTAAAATTCAGAGTCTCCTACTGCCACTGAATGATTTTATCATACCTCACCTTTTCAGTCTTATCCCATATTATCTGCCTTTATAAATTCTCTTCAAGGGAATATGTAAATTACTGCTGTTTACCAAGATATTACTTTTCCTAGGGCTAGTCCCTCTGACAGAAATCTCTTCTACCATGTAATCCTTTCTCTCCATTCCGATCCCTCCTCATATTTCTCTCTGACTGGTGAAAAATTATTCTTTATTCAGGGCCTAGGTCTTCAAGAAAGCCTTATATAATTCCTTCAGTCAGACATGTTCCCTTCTACCCCTGTACATAGATTTCTCATGGAATTTAACTTACATTACACTGATTTATAAATTTTTATACATATACAGCCTATCCAACATTTACCTAAAAAAGTATTTACTTAAAAGCACTATTGAAGACAGGAGGATGTTTCCCTACTTTTTAGCAAAGTACCTGTCACATTAGATGAGTTTAGTAAAAGTTAGTTCAATGAGTAAGGGAATCTCTACCTATGTTAAACACAAGCTTGCTAAAAAGCAGTAAGAATTTTATATATCTAAAAGTTAGTTCTTTAACATTCTAGATATGTCTTGGTCAAGAAAACCCCTTTAAATAATATTTTTAAGTGAAGATAATACACTTATTTTTTTTAGTTTTTAATTTAATTTATTTTAATACAGCAGGTTCGTATTAGTTATCCATTTTATACATATTAGTGTATATATGTCAATTCCAATCTCCCAATTCATCACACCGCCACTCCCATCCCCCACCACTTTCTCCCCCTTGGTATCCATACGTTTGTTCTCTACATCTATGTCTCTATTTCTGCCCTGCAAACAGCTTCATCTGTACCATTTTTCTAGGTTCCACATATATGCGTTAATATACAATATTTGTTTTTCTCTTTCTGACTTACTTCACTCTGTATAACGGTCTCTAGGTCTATCCACATCTCTACAAATGACCCAATTTCATTCCTTTTTATGGCTGAGTAATATTCCATTGTATATATGTGCCACATCTTCTTTATCCATTCGTCTGTCAATGGGCATTTAGGTTGCTTCCATTACCTGTCAATTGTAAATAGTGCTGCAATGAACATTGGGATGCATGAGTCTTTTTGAATTATGGTTTTCTCTGGGTATACGCACAGTAGTGGGATTGCTGGATCATATGGTAATTCTATTATTAGCTGTTTAAGGAACCTCCATACTGTTCTTCATAGTGGCTGTATCATTTTACATTCCCACCAGCATTGCAAGAGGGTTCCCTTTTCTCCACACCCTCTCCAGCATTCATTGTTGCTAGATTTTCTGATGATGCCCATTCTAACTGGTGTGAGGTGATAGTCCATTGCAGTTTTGATTTGTATTGAGCAGCTTTTCATGTGCCTCGTGGCCATCTGTATGTCTTCTTTGGAGAAATGTCTATTTAGGTCTTCTGCCCATTTTTGGATTGGGTTGTTTGTTTTTTAAATATTGAGCTGCATGAGCTGTTTATATATTTTGGAGATTAATCCTCTGTACATCGATTCATTTGCAAATATTTTCACCCATTTGTCCATAGATTCGTTTGCAAATATTTTCTCCCATTCTGAGGGTGGTCTTTTCATCTTATTTATGGTTTCCTTTGCTGTGCAAAAGCTTTTAAGTTTCATTAGGTCCTATTTGTTTATTTTTGTTTTTATTTCCATTTCTCTAGGAGGTGGGTCAAAAGGATTTTGTTGTGATTTATGTCAAAGGGTGTTGTTCCTATGTTTTCCTCTAAGGGTTTTATAGTGTCCAGTCTTACATTTAGGTCTCTAATGCATTTTGAGTTTATTTTTGTGTATGGTGTTAAGGTGTGTTCTAATTTCATTCTTTTACAGGTAGCTATCAGGTTTTCCCAGCACCACTTATTGAAGAGGCTGTCTTTTCTCCATTGTATATCCTTGCCTCCTTTGTCATAGATTAGTTGACCATAGGTGCATGGGTTTATCTCTGGGCTTTCTATCCTGTTCCATTGATCTATATTTCTGTTTTTGTGCCAGTACCATACTGTCTTGATTACTGTAGCTCTGTAGTATAGTTTGAAGTCAGGGAGTGTGATTCCTCCAGGTCTGTTTTTTTTCACTCAAGATTCCTTTGGCTAGTCCAGGTCTTACGTGTCTCCATAGAAATTTTAAGATTTTTTGTTCTAGTTGTGTAAAAAATGACATTGGTAATTTGATAGGGATTGCATTGAGTCTGTAGATTGCTTTGGGTAGTATAGTCAATTTCACAATATTGATTCTTCCAATCCAAGTACATGGTATATCTCCCCATCTGTTGGTATCCTCTTTAATTTCTTTCATCAGTCTCTTATAGTTTTCTGCATACAGGTCTTTTGTCTCCCTAGGTAGGTTTATTCCTTCATATTTTATTCATTTTGTTGCAATGGTAAATGGGAGTGTTTCCTTAATTTCTCTTTCAGATTTTTCATCATTGGTGTATAGGAATGCAAGAGATTTCTGTGCATTAATTTTGTATCCTACAACTTCACCAAATTCATTGATTAGCTATCGTAGTTTTCTGATGCCATCTTTAGGATTCTCTATCTATAGTATCATGTCATTGACAAACAGTGACAGTTTTACTTCTTCTTTTCCAATTTGTATTCCTTTTATTTATTTTTCTTCTCTGATTGCCATGACTAGGACTTCCAAAACTGTGTTGCATAATAGTGATGAGAGTCAACATCCTTGCCTTGTTCCTGATCTTAGAGGAAATGCTTTCAATTTTTCACCAATCAGAATGATGTTTGCTGTGGCTTTGTCATATATAGCCTTTATTATATTGAGGTAGGTTCCCTCTATCCCCACTTTCTGGAGAGTTTTTATCAGAAATGGGTGCTGAATTTTGTCAAAAGTTTTTTATGCATCTATGGAGATGATCATATGGATTTTATTCTTCACTTTGTTAATATAGTATATCACATTGATTGATTTGCATATATTGAGGAATACTTGCATACCTGGATAAATCCCACTTTATCATGGTGTATGATCCTTTTAATGTGTTGTTGCATTCTGTTTGCTAGTATTTGTTGAGGATTTTTGCATCTATATTCATCAGTGATATTAGTCTGTAATTTCCTTTTTCTGTAGTAAGTTTGTCTGGTTTTGGTATCAGGGTGATGGTGGCCTCATAGAATGAGTTTGGGAGTGTTCCTGTCTCTGCAATTTTTTGGAAGGCTTTGAGAAGTACGGATGTTCACTCTTCTCTAAATGTTTTCTAGAATTCACCCGTGAAGCCATCTGGTCCTGGACTTTTGTTTTTTGGAAGATTTTAAATTACAGTTTCAATTTCATTACTTGTGAATTGTCTGTTCATATTTTCTATTTCTTCCTGGTTTTGTCTTGGAAGGTTATACCTTTCTAAGAATTTGTCCATTTCTTCCAGCTAGTCGATTTTATTGGCATACAGTTGCTTGTAGTAGTCTCTTATGACATTTTGTATTTCTGCAGTGTCTGTTGTAACTTCTCCTTTTTCATTTCAAATTTTATTGATTTGAGTCCTCTCCCCTTTTTCTTGATGAGTCTGGCTAATGGTTTATCAATTTTTTTTATCTTCTCAGAGAACCAGCTTTTAGTTTTATTGATACTTGCTAATGTTTTCTTTGTTTCTATTTCACTTATTTCTGCTCTGATCTTTACAATTTCTTTCCTTCTACTAACTTGGGTTTTGTTTATTCTTCTTTCTCTAGTTCCTTTAGGTGTAAGGTTATATTGTTTATTTAAGAGTTTTCTTGTTTTTTGAGGTAGGCTTGTATAGCTATAAACTTCCCTCTTAGAACTGCTTTTGCTGCAGCCCATAGGTTTTGGGTCATTGTGTGTTCATTGTCATTTGTCTCTAGTATTTTTTTTTTGATTTCCTGTTTGATTATTTCAGTGATCTGTTGGTTATTGTTTAGCTTCCATGTTTTTGTGTTTTTTACATCTTTTTCCCTGTAATTGATTTCTAATCTCATAACATTGTAGTCAGAAAATATGCTAGAGATGATTTCAATTTTCTTAAACTTACTGAGGCTTGATTGTGACCCAAGATGTGATATATCCTGGACAAGGTTCCATGTGCAGTTGAGAAGAAATTGTAATCTGCTGGTTTTGGAGGGAATGTCCTATAAATATCAATTAAATCTCTCTGGTCTGTTTGTGTCATTTAAAGCTTCTGTTTCCTTATTAGTTTTCTGTTTGGATGATCTGTCCATTAGTATAAGTGAGGTGTTAAAGTCCCTCACTATTATTGTCTTACTGTTGATTTCCTCTTTTATAGCTGTTAGCAGTCACCTTATGTATTGAGGTACTCCTATGTTGGGAGCATATATATTTATAATTGTTATATCTTCTTCTTGGATTGTTCCCTTGATCATTATGTAGTGTCCTTCCTTGTCTCTTGTAACGTTCTTTATTTTAAAGTCCATTTTAACTGATATGACTATTGCTACTCCAGCTTTCTTTTGATTTCCATTTGCATGGAATATCTTTTTCCATCCCCTCACTTTCAGTCTGTATGTGTCCCTAGGTCTGAAGTAAGTCTTTTGTAGACAGCATATATGTGGGTCTGTTTTTGTATCTGTTCAGTAAGCCTGTGTCTTTTGGTTGAAGCATTTAATCCATTCATGTTTAAAGTAATTACCAATATGTGTGTTCCTATTAACAGTTTCTTAATTGTTATGGGTTTGTTTTTGTAGGTCTTTTTCTTCTCTTGTGTTTCCCACTTAGAGAAGTTCCTTTAGCATTTGTTGTAGAGCTGGTTTGGTGGTGCTGAATTCTCTTAGCTTTTGTGTGTCTGTAAAGCTTTTGATTTATCCATCAAATCTGAATGAGATCCCTGCTGAGTAGAGTAATGTTGGTTGTAGGTTCTTCCCTTTCATCACCTTAAATATCTCGTGCCACTCCCTTCTGGCTTGTAGAGTTTCTGTTGAGAAACTCTGTTAACCTTATGGGGAGTCCCTTGTATGTTATTTGTCAGTTTTCCCTTGTTTCTTTTAATAATTTTTCTTTGTCTTTAATTTTTGTCAGTTTGATTACTATGTGTCTCAGTATGTTTCTCCTTTGTTATATACTGCTTGGGACTCTCTGCACTCCCTGGATTTGTGTGGCTATTTCCTTTCCCATGTTAGGGATGTTTTTGGCTGTAATCTCTTGAAATATTTTCTCCTGTCCTTTCTCTCTCTCTTCTGCTTCTGGGACCCCTATAATGTGAATGTGGTGGCATTTAATGTTGTCCCAGAGGTCTCTTAGGCTGTCATCATGTCTTTCCATTCTTTTTTCTTTATTTTGTTCCACAGCAGTGAATTCCACCATTCTGTTTTCCAGGTCACTTATCCGTTGTTCTGCTTCCATTATTCTGCAATTGATTCCTTCTAGTGTAGTTTTCGTTTCAGTTATTTTATTGTTCCTCTCTGTTTGTTTGTTCATTAAGTCTTCTAGTTCTTTGTTAAACATTTCTTGCACCTCCTTGATTTTTGCCTCCATTCTTTTTCCAAGGTCCTGGATCATCTTCACTACCATTATTGTGAATTCTTTTTCTGGAAGGTTGCCTGCCTCCACTTCATTTAGTTGTTTTTCTGAGCTTTTATCTTGTTCCTTCATCTGGTACATAGTCCTGTGCCTTTTCATTTTGTTTATCTTTCTGTTAATGTGGTTTTCGTTCCACAAGCTGCAGGATTTAGCTCTTCTTGCTTCTGCTGTCTGCCCTCTGGTGGATGAGGCTATCTAAGAGGCTTGTGAAAGTTTCCTGATGGGAGAGAGTAGTGGTGGGTACAGCTGGGTGTTACTCTGGTGGGCAAAGCCCAGTAAAATTTTAAACCACTTTTCAGCTGATGGGTGGGGCTGAGTTCCCTCCCTGTTTGTTGTTTGGCCTGAGGTGACCCAGCATTGGAGGCTACAGGCTCTTTGTTGTGGCTAATGGTGGACTCCGGGAGGACTCATGACAAGGGGTACTTTCTAGAACTGCTGCCAGTGTCCCTGTCCCCACAGTGAGCCACAGCCACCCCCTACCTCTGCAGGAGACCCTCCAACATTAGCAGGTAAGTCTGGTTCGGTCTCTTATGGGGTCACTGCTCCTTCCCCTGTGTCCCAATGCACAAACCACTTTGTGTGTGCCCTCCAAGAGTGAAGTCTCTTTTTCCCCCAGTCCTGTTTAAGTCCTGCAATCAAACCCCACTAGACTTCAAAGTCTGATTCTCCTGGAATTCCTTCTCCCATTTTTGGCCCCCCAGGTTGGTAAGCCTGACATGGGGCTCAGATCCTTCACTCCAGTCAGTGGACTTCTGTGGTATAAGTGTTCTCCAGTGTGTGAGTCATCCACCCAACAGTTATGGGATTTGATTTTATTGTGATTCGCCCCTCCCACCATCTCATTGTGGCTTTTCCTTTGTCTTTGGATGTGGGGTATCTTTTTTGGTGAATTCCAGTGTCTTTTTGTTGATGATTGTTCAGCAGTTAGTTGTGATTCTGGTGCTCTCGCAAGAGGGAGTGAGAGCACATCCTTCTACTCCTCCATCTTGAACCAATCTGAGTAGCTTCTTGATAATACACTTCTGATGAATTAAAACAATATGGTTATTGATGCTTTACTTATGTAATCTTTAGTGAAATAATATAAAATGTTATGAGGTAAAGATTGTTAAAAATAATTAAATTCATTTTGGTGATGAGAGTTATTAAATGACTTGCCCAATACTTCATGTGTTAGGGGTTGAGTAAGGGGTATAATCTTAACTTTTTAGCTTCTCATTTAATTTGTAAGAACCATCAGCCAACAATCTTGTCAAAGAAATTTATTTTGATTGCTAACTCTGAGGAGGGATGAGAAGAAAATTGGAAAATATATATACTGAATATATGGAGAATATTTGCTTAGGTACTAAAATTGATTTGCCCATAACAAATTCTTTACTTTTTGTATTTTCCCAGTAACCTCATAATATGACATTTCTAGCCTCATTTCAAATGGCTACACAGTTTATTTAATAAATTAGTGGTTTCTATGTTCTATGATTATTGAGCTTTATTAGCTCAACAATTAGTTTAGATAACCCTCCCATCTCTTAGCTATTATTACTTTTCTTGTAATTTTGTTTGGTTCAGCAATGTTTGTTTTTGTTAGCAAGATGATTTGAGAATACATTCATGTCTCTCCCTCTGTCATTTAGTAAGACTGAAGAAGCTAGTTTCTTTTTCTTTTTTAATATTTTCTTGTACTTTTATTGGAAACAGTTCTATCAATATTTTAAAAACAGAGTCCTGCTTAAAATTTTCCAGAGAGTGTTTTCCAGACATTGTATTACTATAGTTCAGAATGATATGTTTTCCTATTTGATCAAAATTATTTGATAGAAAAGGTCCTAAAATAGACATTTATTTATTATTTACCTTAAAATACAATGTACCAGAGCCTGTGATCTGCAAATTGTTTGAAAAATCTGAGCTCCAGTTTAATTTCTAGTCCTGTGTTCATACATAAATTGGTGATGTCATCATCACTGGCTAATATCTTCAAAATTTTAAAAGCAATGATACATGTTTTTAAAGTCCACCTATACCATAAGTCATCATCATTTCAACTAAATAGGGTATTTGGTTATCTCTGGATTGAAGAAAGTGGCACATGTCAGAACTCTGAATGAAAATGTTTGAGTAAGAGAAAGACTTTGGCCTAATTTATCTGGACCTTTATTACATCTAATGTGTAATAACCATGGTCACAATGAGTGTTTTAGTCTACTGCTTTTTCAGCCTGAGGTGACCAACAGAACACCTTATGGATAATAAATTTTTATTTTGCCCTTTGCTTAGGACTGGCCAACTTTGGCTGATACTGAGTTCAAAATTGTACTCTCTTCTGGGTACCATGTTAACTTTCATTTGGAAAAAAAGTGAATTCTATATCATCTGCTTCATTCAACATTTTTTTTTTTGTTAGTTTAATCATCTGGCTTCTGTCTTCATGACGACTTTAGAATGTTGGCTCTCAAGAGAAAAGTACTGATCCTTAGGGAACAATTTGGACATCTCTGGAAGACTCTGAGTTGTCACAATTATTGGAAAACTTCACTAACACTTAGTAGGACGGGACCAGGGTTGCTAGATCCCCTTCAATGTAAGAGACAGTGAACATAATGAAGAATGTTCTGTATGACTTTCAGATGTTCTAATGGCCAACCATGTAGTTTACAAATGTAATAACAGCTATCTGAGTCCAGAACCTAACTCATTTTTACATATAAATCCAGATATTTTTACTAGTTTTTTAATATATATTACATTTTTCAAATACTTAACAAGTGTGAAAATCAAGGGAAGAATATGCTTTATTTATATTTTTGGAAATTTATACCAATAATTATTTGATATTTTGGAAAATATTTTACTGAGAACAATGCATTGAAATTCAGGTCACATGTGCCCAGAAGATTATTGGTTTTTATTTGTAGCTGACATATGAATGGCTACTTTTTATATATGGTGGAAACATCAACTAGTTAATTAAATCTAGCATAGTCAGTTCCAAGCACTTAGACATAAAAATACATATTATTAGAATGCATAAGTGATCTGGAAGATAGACTAAAGGAAATCACCCAAATAGAATAACAGACACAAAGACAAATGAAATAAAAAACTAGTGCATCATATGAGATTTCTGGGATAATATCAAATGTGCCAACATTTGCATTATAGGAGTTCCAGAAGGAGAAGAGAGAGAGAGAAGGGTATCAAAAATATATTTGAAAAACTTATGGCTAAAAACTTACCAAACCTAAAGAATGAAACAAATATACAGGTAGAGGAAGCACAGAGGGTCCCAAACAAGATGAACACAAACATACCCACACCAAGACATATCATAATTAAAATGCCAGAAGTAAATGATAAAAAGAATTCTAAAGGCAGCAAGAGAAAAACAGTCATACACAAGGGAATCCTCATGAGGCTATCAGCTGATTTCTCTGCAGAAACTTTACAGGTGAGAAGAGAGTGGCATAATATATTCAAAGTGCTGAAAGTGAAAAAATTTGCAACCTAGGATTCTCTATCCAGCAAGATCATTTAGAATAGAAGGAGAGAAACAGAGCTTCTCAGACAGGAATAAACTAAAAGAATTCAACAACATAAAACCCACCATAAAGGAAATGTTGAAAGGTCGTCTTTAAATGGAAAAGAAGCAAAAAATCTATAGGAAAAATCCCAGTAGGAGAGGCAAATACATAGTAAGGACTGAAGATCACTTAAATAAACCAGTGACATATATTAGAAAAAAATTGTTAAAGCAACTGTAACTACAATAAACAATAAAGGGAATAGGCATGAAGATATAAAATATGACATCATAAATACAAAATGTGGGGGAGAAGAGTAAAAATGTAGATCTTTTGGAATATGTTTGAACGTAAATGACTAATAGTTTAAATCAAGTAGCTAAAATTATGGGTCAACATATATGAACCCCATTGTGACCATAAATCAAAAACCTACAGTAGATAGACAAAAAAAAAAAAAAGGAACCCAAGCATACTACAAAAGAAAATCATCAACATCCCACAATGAAAGAAACAAAAAATGATATGAACAGTGAAGAGCTACAAAAACAACTGGAAAACAAGTAATAAAATGACAACACGTACATATCTATCAGTAATTACTTTAAACGTCAGTGTACTAAATACTCTGATCAAAAGATTTAAGGTGGCTAATTGGATTAAAAAATAAAAAAGACCTTTCAATATGGTGTCTGCAAGAGATTCCCTAAGGGCTAAAGACACACACAGACTGAAAGTGAGAGGATGGGAAAAAAGATATTTTATGCAAATGGAGAAGAAAAGAAAATGAGAGTAGCAATACTTATATCAGACAAAACAAACTTTGAAACAAAGGCCAAAACAAAAGACAAAGAAGAGCAATATATAATGATAAAGGGCTCAATACAAGAAGAGGATATTGCACTCCTTAACATATACAGAAGCACATAAATATATAAAGCAAATACTAACAGACATAAAGGGAGATATCAACAATAATACAATAATAGTAGGAGAGTTTAATACCACACTGATAGCAATGGACAAATTAACAAGACAGAAAATCAATAAGGTAACAGTGGTCTTAAATGACAATATACCAGTTGGACATAATTGATATCTATAGGACATTACATCCAAATCCAGCAGAATACACATTCTTTTCCAGTGCATATGTAACGTCCTCCAGGATAGATCACATACAAGGTCACAAAACAAGCCTCAACAAATTTAAGAGAAAAGAAATTATATCAAGCGTTTTTCTGATGATGATGTTATGAAACTAGAAATCAAAAAGAAAACTGGGGACTTCCGGGAAGATGGCAGAAGAGTAAGACGCGGAGATCACCTTCCTCTCCACAGATACACCAGAAATACATCTACGCGTGGAACAACTCCTACAGAACACCCACTGAACGCTGGCAGAAGACCTCAGACCTCCCAAAAGGCAAGGAACCCCCCACGTACCTGGTTAGGGCAAAAGAAAAAACTAAACAGAGACAAAAGGATAGGGACGGGTCCTGCACCAGCGGGAGAGAGCTGTGAAGGAGGAAAAGTGTCCACACACTAGGAAGCCCCTTCGCGGGTGGAGACTTCGGGAGGCGGAGTGGGGGAGCTTGGGAGCCGCGGAGGAGAGCACAGCAACAGGGGTGCGGAGGGCAAAGCGGACAGATTCCAGCGCAGAGGATCGGGCCGACCGGCACTCACCAGCCGAGAGGCTTGTCTGCTCGCCCGCCGGGGCGGGCGGGACTGGGAGCTGAGGCTCCGGCTTTTGTCGGAGCGCCGGGAGAGGACTGAGGTTGGCGGCGTGAACACAGCCTGCAGGGCATTGGTGCGCCGCGGCTGGCCAGGAGAGAGTCCGGGGAGGGGTCTGGACCTGCCGAAGAGGCAAGAGACTTTTACGTCCCTCTTTGTTTCCTGGTGCACGAGGAGAGGGGATTAAGAACGCTGCTTGAGAGAGCTCCAGGGACGGGCGCGAGCCGCGGCTAAGAGTGCGGAGCCCAGAGACGGACATGGGACGCTAAGGCCGCTGCTGCCACCGCCAGGAGGCCTGTGTGCGAACACAGGTCACTAGCCACACGCCCTTCCGGGGACCCTGTGCAGCCCGCCACTGCCAGGGTCCCGGGATCCAAGGACGGCTCCCCGGGAGAGCGCACGGCGCGCCTCAGGCTGCAGCGTCACGCCGGCCTCTGCCGCTGCAGGCCCGCCCCGCACTCCGTGACCCTCCCTACCCCCCGGCCTGGGTGAGCCAGAGCCTCCGAATCAGCGGCTCCTTTAACCTCGTCCTGTCTGAGCAAAGAACAGACGCCCTCCGGCGACCTACACGCACAGGCGGGGCCAAATCTAAAGCTGAGCCCCTGGGAACTGTCAGAACAAAGAAGAGAAAGAGAAATCTCTCCCAGCAGCCTCAGAAACAGCGGATTAAAGCTCCACAATCAACTTGATATACCCTGCATCTGTGGAATACCTGAATAGACAATGAATCATCCCAAATTAAGGAGCCCTGTGGATGAAAGGCTCTTGGCGCTGCAGCCAGGACTCAGTGCTGTGCCTCTGAGGTGGGAGAGCCAACTTCAGGACACTGGCCACAAGAGGCCTCCCAGCTGCACATAATATCAAACAGCAAAAATCTCCAAGAGATCTCCATCTCAACACCAGCACCCAGCTTCACTCAACGACCAGCAAGCTACAGTGCTGGACATCCTATGCCAAACAACTAGCAAGACAGGAACACAACCCCACCCATTAGCAGAGAGGCTGCCTAAAATCATAACAAGTCCACAGACACCCCGAAACACACCACCAGACGTGGACCTGCCCACCAGAAAGACAAGATCCAGCCTCATACACCAGAACACAGGCACTAGTACCCTCCACCAGGAAGCCTACACAACCCACTGAACCAACCTTAGCCACTGGGGACAGACACAAAAAACAACAGGAACTACGAACCTTCAGCCTGCAGAAAAGGAGACCCCAAACACAGTAAGATAAGCAAAATGAAAAGACAGAAAAACACACAGCAGATGAAGGAGCAAGATAAAAACCCACCAGACCTAACAAATGAAGAGGAAAGAGGCAGTCTACCTAAAAAAGAATTCAGAATAATGATAGTAAGGTTGATCCGAAATCTTGGAGATAGAATGGACAATAGAATGGACAAATTGCAAGAATCAGTTAACAAGGACCTAGAAGAACTAAAGATGAAGCAAGCAACGATGAACAACACAATAAATGAAATTAAAAGTACTCTAGATGGGATCAATAGCAGAATAACTGAGGCAGAAGAACGGATAAGTGACCTGGAAGATAAAATAGTGGAAATAACTACTGCAGAGCAGAATAAAGAAAAAAGAATGAAAAGAACTGAGGACAGTCTCAGAGACCTCTGGGACAACATTAAACGCACAAACAATTAAATTATAAGGGTTCCAGAAGAAGAAGAGAAAAAGAAAGGGACTGAGAAAATATTTGAAGAGATTATAGTTGAAAACTTCCTTAATATGGGAAAAGAAATCATTAATCAAGTCCAGGAAGCACAGAGAGTCCCATACAGGATAAATCCAAGGAGAAATACGCCAAGACACATATTAATCAAATTGTCAAAAATTAAATACAAAGAAAACATATTAAAAGCAGCAAGGGAAAAACAACAAATAACACACAAGGGAATCCCCATAAGGTTAACAGCTGATCTTTCAGCAGAAACTCTGCAAGCCAGAAGGGAGTGGCAGGACATATTGAAAGTGTTGAAGGAGAAAAACCTGCAACCAAGATTACTCTACCCAGCAAGGATCTCATTCAGATTTGATGGAGAAATGAAAACCTTTACAGACAAGCAAAAGCTGAGAGAGTTCAACACCACCAAACCAGCTCTACAACAACTGCTAAAGGATCTTCTCTAGGCAAGAAACACAAAAGAAGGAAAGGACCTACAATAACGAACCCAAAACAATTAAGAAAATGGGAATAGGAACACACATATCGATAATTACCTTAAATGTAAATGGACTAAATGCTCCCACCAAAAGACACAGATTGGCTGAATGGATACAAAAACAAGACCCATATATTTGCTGTCTACAAGAGACCCACTTCAGACCTAGAGACACATACAGACTGAAAGTAAGGGGATGGAAAAAGGTATTTCATGCAAATGGAAACCAAAAGAAAGCTGGAGTAGCAATTCTCATATCAGACAAAATAGACTTTAAAACAAAGACTATTAGAAGAGACAAAGAAGGACACTACATAATGATCAAGGGATCAATCCAAGAGGAAGATATAAAAATTGTAAATATTTATGCACCCAACATAGGTGCACCTCAATACGTAAGGCAAATACTGACAACCATAAAAGGGGAAATCGACAGTAACAAATTCATAGTAGGGGACTTTAACACCCCACTTCCACCAATGGACAGATCATCCAAAATGAAAATAAATAAGGAAACACAAGCTTTAAATGATACATTAAAAGATATGGAGTTAATTGATATTTATAGGACATTCCATCCAAAAACAACAGAATACACATTTTTCTCAAGTGCTCATGGAACATTCTCCAGGATAGATCATATCTTGGGTCACAAATCAAGCCTTGGTAAATTTAAGAAAATTGAAATTGTATCAAGTGTCTTTTCTGACCACAACGCCATGAGACTAGATATCAATTACAGGAAAAGATCTGTAAAAAATACAAACACATGGAGGCTAAACAATACACAACTTAATAATGAAGTGATCACTGAAGAAATCAAAGAGGAAATCAAAAACTACCTAGAAATAAATGACAATGGAGACACAACGATCCAAAACCTGTGGGATGCAGCAAAAGCAGTTCTAAGGGGGAAGTTTATAGCAATACAAGCCCACCTTAAGAAGCAGGAAACATCTCGAATAAACAACCTAACCTTGCACCTCAAGCAATTAGAGAAAGAAGAAGAAAAAAACCCCAAAGCTAGCAGAAGGAAAGAAATCATAAAAATCAGATCAGAAATAAATGAAAAAGAAATGAAGGAAATGATAGCAAAGATCAATAAAACTAAAAGCTGGTTCTTTGAGAAGATAAACAAAATAGATAAACCACTAGCCAGACTCATCAAGAAAAAAAGGGAGAAGACTCAAATCAATAGAATTAGAAATGAAAAAGGAGAGGTAACAACTGACACTGCAGAAATAAAAGAGATCATGAGAGATTACTACAAGCAACTCTATGCCAATAAAATGGACAATCTGGAAGAAATGGACAAATTCTTAGAAATGCACAACCTGCCAAGACTGAATCAGGAAGAAATAAAAATATGAACAGACCAATCACAAGCACTGAAATTGAAACTGTGATTAAAAATCTTCCAACAAACAAAAGCCCAGGACCAGATGGCTTCACAGGCGAATTCTATCAAACATTTAGAGAAGAGCTAACACCTATCCTTCTCAAACTCTTCCAAAATATAGCAGAGGGAGGAACACTCCCAAACTCCTTCTACGAGGCCACCATCACCTTGATACCAAAACCAGACAAGGATGTCACAAAGAAAGAAAACTACAGGCCAATATCACTGATGAACATAGATGCAAAAATCCTCAACAAAATACTAGCAAATAGAATCCAACAGCACATTAAAAGGATCATACACCGTGATCAAGTGGGGTTTATTCCAGGAATGCAAGGATTCTTCAATATACGCAAATCTATCAATGTGATAAACCATATTAACAAACTGAAGGAGAAAAACCATATGATCATCTCAATAGATGCAGAGAAAGCTTTTGACAAAATTCAACACCCATTTATGATAAAAACCCTGCAGAAAGTAGGCATAGAGGGAACTTTCCTCAACATAATAAAGGCCATATATGACAAGCCCACAGCAAACATCATCCTCAATGGCGAAAAACTGAAAGCATTTCCACTAAGATCAGGAACAAGACAAGGTTGCCCACTCTCACCACTCTTATTCAACATAGTTTTGGAAGTTTTAGCCACGGCAATCAGAGAAGAAAAGGAAATAAAAGGAATCCAAATCAGAAAAGAAGAAGTAAAGCTGTCACTGTTTGCAGATGACATGATCCTATACATAGAGAACCCTAAAGATGCTACCAGAAAACTACTAGAGCGAATCAATGAATTTGGTAAAGTGGCAGGATACAAAATTAATGCACAGAAATCTCTGGCATTCCTATATACTAATGATGAAAAATCTGAAAGTGAAATCAAGAAAACACTCCCATTTACCATTGCAACAAAAAGAATAAAATATCTAGGAATAAACCTACCTAAGGAGACAAAAGATCTGTATGCAGAAAATTATAAGACATTGATGAAAGAAATTAAAGATGATACAAATAGACGGAGAGATATACCATGTTCTTGGATTGGAAGAATCAACATTGTGAAAATGACTCTACTACCGAAAGCAATCTATAGATTCAATGCAATCCCTATCAAACTACCACTGGCATTTTTCACAGAACTAGAACAAAAAATTTTGCAATTTGTATGGAAACACAAAAGACCCCGAATAGCCAAAGCAATCTTGAGAACGAAAGAAGGAACTGGAGGAATCAGGCTCCCAGACTTCAGACTATACTACAAAGCTACAGTTATCAAAACGGTATGGTACTGGCACAAAAACAGAAAGATAGATCAATGGAACAGGATAGAAAGCCCAGAGATAAACCCACGCACATATGGTCACCTTATCTTTGACAAAGGAGGCAGAAAGGTACCGTGGAGAAAGGACAGCCTATTCAATAAGTGGTGCTGGGAAAACTGGACAGCTACATGTAAAAGTATGAGATTAGATCACTCCCTAACACCATACACAAAAATAAGCTCAAAATGGATTAAAGACCTAAATGTAAGGCCAGAAACTATCAAACTCTTAGAGGAAAACATAGGCAGAACACTCTATGACATAAATCACAGCAAGATCCTTTCTGGCCCACCTCCTAGAGTATGGAAATAAAAACAAGAGTAAACAAATGGGACCTAATGAAACTTAAAAGCTTTTGCGCAGCAAAGGAAACCATAAAGAAGACCAAAAGACAACCCTCAGAATGGGAGAAAATATTTGCAAATGAAGCAACTGACAAAGGTTTGATCTCCAAAATTTATAAGCAGCTCATGCAGCTCAATAACAAAAAAACAAACAACCCTATCCAAAAATGGGCAGAAGACCTAAATAGACATTTCTCCAAAGAAGATATACAGAGTGCCAACAAACACATGAGAGAATGCTCAACATCACTAATCATGAGAGAAATGCCAATCAAAACTACAATGAGATATCATCTCACTGCAGTCAGAATGGCTATCATCAAAAAATCTAGAAACAGTAAATGCTGGAGAGGGTGTGGAGAAAAGGGAACCCTCTTACACTGTTGGTGGGAATGTAAATTGATACAGCCACTGTGGAGAACAGTATGGAGGTTCCTTAAAAAACTACAATTAGAACTACCATATGACCCAGCAATCCCACTACTGGGCATATACCCTGAGAAAACCATAATTCAAAAAGAGGCATGTACCAAAATGTTCATTGCAGCTCTATTTACAAGAGCCCAGAGATGGAAACAACCTAAGTGTCCGTCATCGGATGAATGGATAAAGAAGATGTGGCACATATATACAATGGAATATTACTTAGCCATAAAAAGAGACAAAATTGAGCTATTTGTAATGAGGTGGATAGACCTAGAGTCTGTCATACAGAGTGAAGTAAGTCAGAAAGAGAGAGACAAATACCGTATGCTAACACATATATATGGAATTAAAAAAAAAAAATGTCATGAAAAACCTAGGGGTGAAACAGGAATAAAGACACAGACTTACTAGAGAATGGACTTGAGGCTATGGGGAGGGGGAAGTGTAAACGGTGACAAAGCGATAAAGAGGCATGGACATATATACACTACCAAACGTAAGGTAGATAGCTAGTGGGAAGCAGCCGCATAGCACAGGGAGATCAGCTCGGTGCTTTGTGACCGCCTGGAGGGGTGGGATAGGGAGGGTGGGAGGGAGGGAGACGCAAGCGGGAAGAGATATGGGAATATATGTATATATATAACTGATTCATTTTGTTGTGAAGCTGAAACTAACATACCATTGTAAAGCAATTATACTCCAATAAAGATGTTAAAAAAAAAAAAAACTGTGAAAAGAGAAAATATGTGGAGACTAAACAATATGCTACTAAAAAAACAATGGGTCAACAATGAAATCTAAGAGGGAATCAGAAAATACCTTGAGGCAAAGGAAAATGGAAACACAAGTTTCCAAAATGTATGAGAACCAGCCAATGAAGTTCTAAGAGAGTTCATAGTAATACAGGCCTTCCTCAAGAAACAAGAAAAATCTCAAATAAACAACCTAACCCACCACCTAAAATGATTAGAAAAAGAAGAACAAACAAAATCCGAAGTCAGCAGAAGGAAGGAAATAATAAAGATCAGAGAGGAATAAATAAAATAAAGATTGAAAAAAACACAGAAAAGATCAATGAAACCAAGAGCTGTTTTCTAAGAAGAGAAGGGACCCAAATAAGCAAAATAAGAAATGAAAGAGGAGAAATATAACTGATACTATAGAGATACAAAAAATCATAAGGGAATACCATGAACAGTTATATGATAAAAAATTGGACAACCTAGAAGAAATAGATGAATTTCTAGAAACATACAGTCTGCCAAGACTGAGTCAACAAGGTACAGACAATTTGATCACTAGATCACTAGATTGATCACTAGAAATGAAATTGAATTCATAATGCAAAAACTCCCAGCAAACAAAAGCCCAGGACCAGATGTTTTCACAGGGGAATTCTACCAAACATATAAAGAAAAACAAATACCTATCTTTCTCAAACTACTCCAAAGAAATTAAAGTGGAGGGAGTACATCCAAATTTATTCTACAGTCCATCATTATCCTGATATCAAAACCAGACAAGGGCACTACAAAAAATAAAATTATAGGCCAATATCTTTGATACATATAAATGCAAAAATCCTCAACAAAATATTAGCAAACTGAAATTAACAGTACATAAAAAGGATCATGCATCATGATCAAGCTGGATTTATTCCAGGGTCACAAGGATGGTTCAACATTCACAAATTAATCAATATGATACATCACATTAGCAAAAGTAAGTATAAAAATCACATGATCATTTCAGTAGATGCAGAAACAGCATTTGAACAATTTCAACATCCATTCATGATAAAAAATATCATCATAGTGGCTATAGAGTGAACATATCTCAACATAATAAATGCTGTTTATGACAAATCCACAGCCAACCTAATATTCATTGATCAAAAGCTGAAAGTCTTCCTGCTAAATTCAGGAACAATACAGTGATGGTCACTCCTGCTACTTCTATTTAACATAGTATTAGAAGTTCTGGCCACAGCAATCAGATAAGGAAAATAAATAAAGTTATTCAAATTAGAAGGGAAGAGGTAAAACTGTCACTATTTGCAGATGACATAACACAATATATAGAGAATTCTAAAGTCTCCACCCAGAAGCAATTAGAACTAATAGATGAATTCAACAAGGTTGCAGAAAATAATATTAATATATAGAATCTGTTGCACTTATGTACACTAATAATGAAATATCAGAAGGAGAAAGTAAAAAATAATTCCATTTAAAATTGCATCAAAAAGTAAAGTACCTTGCGATAAATTTAATCAAGGAAGTGAAAAACCTATACTCTGAAAACTAAAATATTGAGGAAGGAAATTGAAGATGATACAAAGAAATGGAAAAATATCCAGTGCTTTTTGATTGAAAGAATTAATATTGTTAAAATGGCCATACTACCTAAAGCAATCTACAGACTTAGTGCAATCCCTATCAAAATATCCATGACATTTTTCACAGAACTAGAACTAATAACTCTAAAATTTCTATGGAAACACAGAAGACCCTGAATTTCTAAATCAATCTTGAGAAAAAAATGAATAAAGCTGGAAGTATGACCCTCCCAGACTTCAGACCAATACTACAAAGCTACAATAATCCAAACAGCATGGTATTGGCACAAAAACAGACAAATAGATCAATGGAACAAAGTAGAGAGCCCAGAAATAAACCCACATACCTATTGTCGATTAATCTATGACAAAAGAGGCAAGGCTATACAATGGAGAAAAATAGTCTCTCAACAAGTGGTGCTGGGAAAACTGGACAATCACAGGTAAAACAATGAGATTAGAATGTTTCCCCACACCATATACAAAAATAAACTCAAAATGGTTTAAAGACCTAAGTGTAAGACCTGAAACTGTAAAACTCCTAGCAAAGAACATAGGCAGAAAACTCCTTTACATAAATCTTAGCAATATTTTCTTGGATCAGTCTCCTAAGTCAAAATAAATAGAAGCAGAAATAAACAAATGGGACATAATTAAACTTAAAAGCTTTTGCACAACCAAGGAAAACATTAAGATGAAAAGACAACATATGGAATGGAGGAAAATAATTGCAAATGATGAGACAAATGGAGAGTTAATATCCAAAATACACAAACATCTCATACAACTCAATATCAAAAAAACAAACAATCTAATAAAAAATGAGCAAAGACCTGAATAGGCATTCCTCCCAAGAAGACATAGAAATGGCTAACAGGTACGTGAAAAGATGGTCAACATTGCTAATTATTAGAGAAATGCAAATCAAAACAACAATGAGATATCACCTCACACCTGTCAGAAGAGCTATCATCAAAAAGTCTACAAATGACAAATGTTGGAGAGGATGTGGAGAAAAGGGAACCCTGGTATATGGTTGGTGGGTTGTTAATTGGTACAGTCACTGTGGAAAACAGTATGGAGATGCCTCAAAAAACTAAAAAATAAGACTACCATATGATGCAACAATTCCACTCCTTGGTATGTATCTGGAAAAATGAAAACACTAATTTGAAAAGTTATATGCACCCCAATGTTCATAGAAGCACTACTTACAATAGCTGAGACATATAAGCAACCTAAAGGGCCCATCAACAGATACTTGGCTTAAGAATATATATATATAAAATACATATTATTTAACTATAAGTTAGTATATATATATTATATATATATAATTGTGTGTGTATATACGCACAGTGGTATATTACTCAACCATAAAAAATAATGAAGTACTGCCATTTGCAGCAATGTGAATGGACTCAGAGAATATTATGCTTAGTGAAATAAGTCCGACAAAGACAAGTACTGTATGATATAACTTACCTAAAAAATAATACAAATGAATGTATATGCAAAACAGAAACAGAACCATAATATAGAAAACAAACTTGTGGCTACCAAAAGAGAGAGGGAAAGGGGGGGGCAAATTAGGGGTATGGAATTAACAAATATACACTACTGTATATAAAATAGATCAGCAACAAGGCTATACTGTACAGCACAGGGAATTATATCCATTATCTTGTAATAGTTTGTAATGGAGTATAATCTGCAAAACTACTGAATCACTATGCCATACACCTGAAACTAAAAAAATATTGTAAATTGGGCTTCCCTGGTAGCGCAGTGGTTGGGGGTCCACCTGCCGATGCGGGGGGCGCGGGTTCGTGCCCTGGTCTGGGAGGATCCTACGTGCTGCAGAGCGGCTGGGCCCGTGGGCCGTGGCCGCTGGGCCTGCACGTCCAGAGCCTTTGCTCCACGGCGGGAGGGGCCACGGCAGTGAGAGGCCCACATACCACAAAAAAACAAAAACAAACAAACAAAAAATATTGTAAATCAACTCTAATTCAATAAAAAAGAAATACATATTATTTAAATATAAGTTAGTTTTCTCTTCTCTTTCTTGTATGTTGGAGTTAAGGCTTTATACTGATTATATTATAACTTACATGTGTTGCTATGTGATAGTACCCTAAGAATTTTATTCCAGGATAATAGAGGTAGTGTTAGAACTATTGTTAATGAAAACTTTGGGTGTCATGAGGTTGCAAGTTACTGCTTTCGTCAGAGTGGACTCACTTTGACAGAATTTAGAACAACATTAAAGAATTTTGAAACCTTCCACTCTCATTTTTAGTACATGCCAACATTCAAAAGGCAAAAAACAAACAAAAAAACACCTTAATTTGCTTTAAAATAAACTATTTCTTATGATTGAATTAAACAACATTTACAGTTCATGGAAACACTAGTTTAATTTAGAGATCCTAAACTCAAGACCCACAAATTAAATCCTATTCTTTTAAAGTTTCGTTTGGCCAGCATCATAGTTCAAAACTGTTTTAATTTGAATGACTAGATGAATACATACTTTAAGCTGTACCAACCCTGCTGGCATATACCAAAGGAATAAAATGGCACCTCAAGTATAACAGGAGTATGTATTTTGTAACTTGTACAGAATTTGCTCCCACTGAAAAAAAAAAATGGGGATGGCTGAAGGGTTGGTCAGTTACCAGAATTTAGAGATTTGGAGACTGTATGTGAAACATCCTGATCTCTGGCTGAGCATGAAAACTGGAAGATCTAGCAACACTGGATCTTTATTCTTTTTAGCAACAATAATCTGGATCTGAGAAGTGGCTTCCTCCTTTACACAGGCAGCAACTTTCCAGAGAGGTTCAGTTCTTTACTGGTTTTCTCATCTGTTCTGATTCACTGATTTATATTATCTGCAAGAACCCTATGTTTATGACCTCTGGTTTAACTGGATATAAAACTACATACGTGAAGAAAAATAAAATATTCAAAATAATCAGAAATGTGTAGCATGCTATAAAATATCAGGTCTTTTTTATTATAAGGTTATATGTTAATTATGAAAATAAATAACACTATCATGTAACATGATGAAAGGCGGGAGGAAGGGGAACAGCAAGAGAAACATAGGATTTACAGCCAGGGTCTTGCATCATCAGTTTTACACTTTTATCTGGGGATGTCTGTATGTAAATCATATTTCCTTTCTGAACTTCCATTTTCTAATCTTTTAGCATGACAGTAAAACCTGACTGTGGTGTACAATGTTTGTGCTCCACTCATATATCTTTGGCTCAATTTTTAAAATACTGTTTTGAAGACCCCCTCCCCACTCCCAGCTTCTGAGTGCTTTGGTTTACAGCAGTGAGCAAAAGACTGCCCTTGGGCTACTGTAATCTATCTTGCCCACAAATGGTGAGGAGACAGTTACCTGGAAAATTACATTCCCCTTGAAGATGCCTAGTCATTGTTGGAGGCAGTGGGTATAAGGAAGTTCACATCCTTTACCTCAAGTTAGTAGAATTCTGAGGCATAACTTATACTCTAAAATGCCTGTGCAGGTGACATTAAAGCTACCCTCTAACTCATTTTTTTTTTTTTTTATCCAGATATTGCAACATTGCTCAGCTTTTCACTTCCTTGGGATGGTTTCCTTACTTTATATTTTGTATACAAAATCTCATCTCAGGATCTGATTCTGGGGAAGTCTGACTAAAACCATTACTAATGAACCTCGTAGTACTAGTGTAAAATATAATGTGATACATGAAATGGAATGTTAAAATAATATTATAAAATGATTTTCTTAAAAATTCTGGTTGAATTTTCAAGGCAAAATCACAATTTTTCCCATACCCAAAACATACTGAAATAATTAATAGAAAATATTATGAGAAAAATCTATCCATATCTTTTACATAATGAGAAAGTCAAAACCCCAGTAGAAGTCAAGAAGTGGTGTTTTACACAAGCCACTTAGATAGTTTCATCCACCAGAGGGCAGACTGCAGAAGTAAAAAGAACTACAATCCTGCAGCCTGTGGAACAAAAACCACATTCACAGAAAGATAGACAAGATGAAAAAGCAGAGGGCTATGTACCAGATGAAGGAACAAGATAAAACCACAGAAAAGCAACTAAATGAAGGGGAGATAGGCAACCTTCCAGAAAAAGAATTCAGAATAATGATAGTGAGGATGATCCAGGACCTCAGAAAAAGAATGGAGGCAAAGATCAAGGAGATGAAAGAAATGTTTAACAAAGACCTAGAAGACTTAATGAACAAACAAACAGAGATGAATAATAAAAAAACTGAAATGAAAACTACATTAGAAGGAATCAACAGCAGAATAACAGAGGCAGAAGAACGGATAAGTGACTTGGAAGACAGAATGGCGGGATTCACTGCTGTGGAACAGAATAAAGAAAAAAAGAATGAAAAGAAATGAAGACAGCCTAAGAGACCTCTGCGACAACATTAAATACCACAACATTTGCATTATAGGGGTCCCAGAAGGAGAAGAGAGAGAGAAAGGACCCGAGAAAATATTTGAAGAGATTATAGTTGAAAACTTCCGTAACATGGGAAAGGAAATAGCCACCCAAATCCAGGAAGCACAGCGTGTCCCTTACAGGATAAACCCAAGGAGAAACATGCTGAAATACGTAGTAATCAAACTGGCAAAAAAATAAGACAAAGAAATATTATTGAAAGCGGCAAAGGAAAAATGACAAATAACATAAAAGTGAAATCCCATAAGGTTAACAACTGATTTCTCAGCAGAAACTCTACAAGCCAGAAGGGACTGGCATTATATACTTCAAGTGATGAAAGGGAAGTACCTACAACCAAGATTACTCTACCCGGCAAGGGTCTCATTCAGATTTGATGGGGAAATGAAAAGCTTTACAGACAAACAAAAGCTAAGAGAATTCAGCACCACCAAACCAGCTCTACAACAAATGCTACAGGAACTTTTCTAAGTGGGAAACACAAGAGAAGAAAAGGACCTACAAAAACAAACACAAAACAATTAAGAAAATGGTCATAGGAACATACATATCGATAATTACCTTAAAATTGAATGGATTAAATGCTCCAACCAAAAGACACAGGCTTGCTGAATGGATACAAAAACAAGACCCATATATATGCTGTCTAAAAGAGACCTACTTCAGACCTAGGGACACATACAGACTGAAAATGAGGGGACGGAAAAAGATACTCCATGCGAATGGAAATAAAATTCCCAAAAAAAAAAAAAAATCAGGTCAAAATTTGTCTCCCTAGTTTTTTGGAGTCTCAGTTAAGATATACGTGCTTGAGGTCCTGCCTTTGTATGTGCAAATTCTTTCATACCTTAAGTATTTAAAAAAAAAAAAAAAAGTGGTGTTTTGATGACAGCTACATTGCTTCTATAACCAGTTTTATTTGACCCTGTGACAATGATAAGGAATAATATGGCATTATACTTTTTAAATTTATTTATTCATCTATTTATTTGTTTATTTATTTTGGGTTGCATTGGGTCTTAGTTGCTGCACACAGGATCTTTCATTGTGATGTGCGGGCTCTTTGTTGCAGTGTGTGGGCTTCTTTCTACTTGTGGTGTGTGGGCTCAGTAGCTGTGACACATGGGCTTAAATGACCCATGGCATATGTGATCTTAGTTCCCAGACCAGGGATCGAACCCCTGTCCCCTGCATTAGAAGGCAGATCTTTAACCACTGGACCACCAGGTAAATCCGTATGCTTTTCTTTTTACTTTAATTTTTAACTCAAATTTTGGATTCTTGTTTGGAATAAAACAGGATCTTCACTGTTTACAAGGTTATTTCTGAGTTGCAAAAATTCTCTCTCCATATTTTTCCTTGTATAACCATGTTTCTCTCTGTAGTCTCCTATCCAATCTTGGCTGCCCAATCAGACAAACAGGATGTGCGAGGACATTTTCTTTTTGCATCGGTAGCGGAAACCTTGGCAGTAGACAGTAACTGCACTAGGTCTGCCAAATAGATACATTCTTTAATTTTGATCATGTATTCTATGTACCCAATATTGTCTCCCTATGAAAATCTTGCTATTGCCTTATGGCATTCACTGTGTTTCATTACAATATTTAACTATCCTCAAAGTTAGAATCTTCTTTCATTGACAAAATCTGAGAACCAAATTTTCAGTTCTCCAGTAGGCGTGAATTTAAGTTGGCTAAAAAGAGACACATTAAGCCTAAACTAAACATTTTGCAACTGTTCTGTTAATTTGATTGTCATGATGGTCAATCATAAAGTGAATGGTAATTTTTTTTAATTTTTTTAATTGGGGTATAGTTGCTTTACAATGTTGTGTTAGTTTCTGCTGTACAGTGAAGTAAATCAGCTATATGTATGCATATATCCCCCTTCTTTGGATTTCCTTCCCATTTAGGTCACCGCAGAGCACTGAGTAGAGTTCACTGTACTATAAAGTAGGTTCTCATTAGTTATCTATTTTATACATAGCAGTGTATATAAGTCAATCCCAATCTCCCAATTCATCCCATCCCCCCTTACCCACTTGGTGTCCATACGTTTGTTCTCTACATCTGTGTCTCTCTTTCAGTTTTGCAAATAGGTTCATCTGTACCATTTTCTAGATTCCACATATATGTGTTAATATATAATATTTGTTTTTCTCTTTCTGACTTACTTCACTCTGTATGACAGTCTCTAAGTCCATCCACGTCTCTGCAAATGGCACAATTTTGTTCCTTTCTTTGGCTGAGTAATATCCCATTGTATATATGTACCACATCTTCTTTATCCATTCCTCTGTTGATGGATATTTAGGTTGCTTCTATGTCCTGGTTATTGTAAATAGTGCTGCAATGAACATTGGGGTGCATGTATATTTTAGAATCATGGCTTTCTCAGGGTATATACCCAGTAGAGGGATTACTGGGCCATATGATTGTTTTATTTTTAGTTTTTTAAGGAAGCTCCATACTGTTCTCCATAGTGGCTGTACAAATTTACATTCCCACCAACAGTGTAAAAGAGTTACCTTTTCTGCACACCCTCTCCAGTATTTATTGTTTCTAGATATTTTTTGATGGTGACCATTCTGACCAGTGTGAGGTAATACCTCATTGTAGTTTTGGTTTGCATTTCTCTAATAATTAGTGATGTTGAGCATCTTTTCATGTGCCTCTTGACCATCTGTATGTCTTCTTTGGAGAAATATCTGTTTAGGTCTTCTGCCCATTATCTGAATGGGTTGATTGGGTTGATATTGAGCTGCATGGGCTGTTTGTATATTTTGGAGATTAATCCCTTGTCAGTTGCTTCATTTGCAAATATGTTCTACCATTCTGAGGGTTGTCTGTGAATGGTAAATTTTTAAAATAGGGGACAAGGAGATATTTGGAGATAGCAGGATGCGAAGCCAGAAACTACATATACCCTGTGCTTCAGATAGATCTGTGCTGCCCAACTTCTGACCTCAAATGCTCTTTACACACATGGACATGTCAATGGGGACTTGACTACTTGGCTGTTGAGTCTCCCTCTCTTCTGTTTTATAGGATTTATAATATTTTCCTGGTCAAATGCCTCAGCAGAGGGTGAGGAGATATCATGAGACTGTGAGATGTTTCCTGTACATAATCTCAGAGCAGGAAATAGTAGCTTTGGCATATACTTTCATATTTGCATGTGAGCAGAAAGAAACAACCACACTCAACTGAGTGCTGTAATGTTATACAAACTCAAAGTATTTATAGAAAAAATGAACGTATAGATTTCTATTTTAATTTAAAGAGAAGCTTTGAGAGAGTAAGGAAACTAAATAAAAGCTTGTTTTATTGTTATTCTCTAATATTACACTTTGTGAGTCTCACATTTTCAAAGGATGCTTTTTCCCCAAGATGATTATTAGTTTGATGATTTTTATTATTTTAGAAATTTATTAAAAGTTCAATAGTTGATGGTAGAAGAAAATACTGCTTTCAAGGGCAAGGACTCCAGGTAACATTGGGCAGCATCCGATTTTTCCTTCTCCATTAGCAATCCCTAGGGCTTCAGGTGAACAGAGCATCTCACAATCTATATTGATTCACTGCTCCAAAGCTCTTTGAAGTCACATTAAGATTTTGGTTTCTAGCGCTTTGGAACATTATCTGGTATACAGTACACTGGAAAATGCTTATAGTGTCATGTTCAGGTTCCTTTAAAGGGCCATATTTTTTTTTCTTTTGTTATAGGTTGATGATAACTGAGCTTATTATTAATATTGTATTAACACATGATCAAAGGTGTAATCATTTTCATTGAATTGGCCAATTATTTTTTAAAATATATCTAATAAATGTTTCTTCACAAAATGAAACTCTTTTCTTCCCTAAATCATCTCAATTTTTATGACTCCCTTTAGAAAGAGACTTGTTTAGATAGAGACTCATTTTTAAAAATTTTGCTTAATTAAATGGTGGTGAATGACATCTTAGAGACAAGTAAGAGCTAGAAGGAAACTGATCACCTTCAGGTAAAGCCCCATACTTTTATAGAGAATAAACTTTAGCTAAGATGGTAAACAACCTTTCTAAATACATAGATTTAATTGACAACAGATGAAACATGAGAACAGAAACGTGCCCTGAATTCAGAATTCAGCTTGGGCTTTCACAGATTTCAATAGTGTGTATTTGAGTGATTTGTGGGGAGAAAAACACATTTATTGTACAATGCAGGCAACTTTAAGAATTGTATTCTGTATTTTTATTGTCTTATTTCTCTCTCCCTGTTTTTAGCAACTAGACAGATCCTGGACCTTTTGAATAGTGATTAAATGTTAGAACTCCTAAATAATCAGCTGGATTTGATTTTAAATTAAAAATAAATTTCTAGATACCACCATTGTAAAACAGTAAATTTAAGAAAGTTATTATTTTGTAGCTAATCATGTAAAGAAGATAGCATTTCTTCTGATTTTTAAATTCCATTTTATATAACATTGAACAATAGATGTCACTGTTTGGCCAATAAAAATAACTATAGAATTATTTAATTTGGTTATTTTTCTTCATAAACAATCCTTGTGCTGAACAGATAAGTTACAGGGTTCTGGTAGAAAAAACTCAAACAGTGGCAGTGTCTTTTAAATATTAATATCTGGTTGTATTTTCTCTAAAAAACACATTAATACATTAAATCCATTACTTTCTGAATCATTTTACATATAGCTAATTTAAAGCTGCTCATTTTGTGCCTTTATATTAATGTTTTGACAACTAGGTGTTATTACAAGGAGAGTTAGAATAAGGTTATTTGAGAAGTATGGGCTCAGGTCAAGAAAGAAACCTCTCAGAGTATGATTAATTGTATTTTAAGTCCACGTAATGTCTAGTAAGCTAACTTGATTGACAGGGAATCTATACAAAATGGAAATTAGGGATAGAGAAGCCAAGGAAGAAGAGATATTGAAAGTAATGCAGTTGGATCCAATTGTGAGGGATGGAGAAGTGATAGACTCTGATCCAAATTTCATGGATGGAGTCAAGGCCATATTCAAATTTATGTCAATTTTGTGTAAACAAATCCCAAGTTTTCAAGAAGCTAAGGTGAAGTTGCTAAGCAGCTGGCAACAGGAAGATGACTTGGAAGAAACAGTAGGGAGTGTTTGGAGATTGTTTAATGATAGTGTATTTTTATTTATTTATTTTTTACATCTGAGGCATATTATAGAAAAAATATTAGTTTAAGGTACAAGAAAACTGTTAAAATTTAACATCTGTTTCCTTAAGTTTTCCATAGATTATAACAAAAGTCCATCAGAACGTGTGTGCCTGATGCCAAAAAAAAAAGAAAGAAAAAAAAAAAAAGAATTCAGAAAGTTTGGTGAATGAGCAACTGCCAGGCCCTAAATCTAACAAGCTGTATATCCTAATTGCATTTGTAAAGTGGTTTAGGATTTTTGAAGCATTTTCACACTAATTATCCAGGCTACTCTCTGACTCCTCAACCCATTGCAAAATGACTTCTGGAACAACCATTTCACTCAAGCTGATCTCTCAAATGTTATTAATGACCCACACATTGTCAAAAACCACCAACCTGCTCTTATGTCCTTATTCTATTCAATCACTGCTTTTTCTTTTTTTTTTTTTAGAAGATGTTGGACGTAGGAGTTTATTAATTAATTTATTTATTTTTGCTGTGTTGGGTCTTCGTTTCTGTGCAAGGGCTTTCTCTAGTTGCTGCAAGCGGGGGGCCACTCTCCATCGCAGTGCGCAGGCCTCTCACTGACACGGCCTCTCTTGTTGTGGAGCACAGGCTCCAGACGGGCCGGCTCAGTAGTTGTGGCTCACAGGCCTAGTTGCTCCGCGGCATGTGGGATCCTCCCAGACCAGGGCTCGAACCCATGTCCCCTGCATTAGCAGGCAGATTCTCAACCACTGTGCCACCAGGGAAGCCCTCTTTTTTTTTTTTTTTTAATATGGTAAAATACTCTCTCTCCTTTAATTTCCCTCTTCCCATGCTTTCTGTACCACTTTTTTCCCCTGGTTTTTCTTCTACCTTTCTGACCTCTTCTTATTTTTCTTCTCTGATAATTTTCTACTATCCTATCCCTTAAATATTTGTGTTCTTAGATTTCTGCCTCTGACCCTTTTCTCTCTGAATGCTTTTCTGAACGGTTATGTTGGTGGAGAACATTTGAGCTACCTTCTGTACAATTGTTATTCAACAAATAATAATTTCCCCTATGTGCTGGGTACTGTTTCAGGTGCTGGGAACACAAGAATCACTAAAAGTGTTATTGTCTCTTCCCTCAGTCCTTTAGTCCTTTTTAGTTCATTAGTTAGGGAAAGGGCATGTGTGGGAATATACTGAGTAATTGACTGATGTATCTACAACTTCTCCTTCAAGGCCCTCACCCTTCAAATACATTTTCTTGTGCTCTCAGTCCCTACCCTAGTAGTTAGGAAATTATGGGATCACACATTTGAGGAGAGGGTTATTAACATAGAAATTCAGGGGGAAAGAAATGGGTCAAAATACTGTTTTCAAGTATTAAATAGACTTTTAGAACTGGCAATAAAAGACATGGTCTTGCAAGAAAAGGATTTTAGAAGTGCAAGAGGGCAAGTTTTTGGTTTTCTAAAGCATAAAGTAAATTCTCTAACAACAGAGTTTTTCCTGCCTGCCTGCACAGATAAGATCCCAAGGGCTATTGAATAGGAGGAAACAAGAGAGATACAGGCATGATCTATGTCCTCTTCCCTTTGAGCCATTTCCTAAAGGGTAGTGGTAAAACCCTGCAATGATTTAAGCACCCAAGGAGTGAGGTAACCTATGTTCAGATTGCTGGTTTGATTCCTAGATTCTGACAACTCCTCTACAAGTATAGAGAGAGCTGCATGTGGCCAAGTAATGGCTGAATCCAAACCTACAAAGCCTCAGGGCAGGTCTCTGGTAGGTGGCAGCTAAGAGTCAAGTATTTTCCTGTAGGGCTGAGGGTAGCAGAGATGTGACAGTGATGCCAAAGGACCTGGGGGAGCCCTGTGGCTAAGACAAATGAATAGCATTAGCAGGTGTGCCATGGAGTTTCTTTCTAGATGTCAGGTTGGAAAGTTGAGGCCAGGTAGGTGCCAGAGTGAAGAGATGACCCCTTCCCTAGAACAACTGTTTGCCAGCCCAAGCAAATGCTGAAAACCAGGCATTCACTTGTGATGACTGCTCACACAAAAATTTTACTTTCTGCCATAGGACAGAGTGATTTCTCAAAACAGATTTTTTAAACAAAGATAGATGTACTTTTCTCCTATTCTAGCTAGGTAAAATTGATGGAAAAATAGAAATATCTGCACGTGAGTGTTGAGTACATACAAAGCATCAGGGATCCTAGGAGATGTTAATGATATAAACTAAATAAGAAATTGTCCCTGCCCTCAAGGAGCCTACATTTTATTGAAAAAGACAATGTTGAGCCGTCTTCTGGCTGATTTTCTTTTTATTACACCAAAGTATTCAGCATATTTACTGCTTTGAATGTCCCACCCTTTCATTTTAGGTCTACCAGGTTTCTCCTTTCTCATTTGAGACTTAGGGATGAATCATTTTGTGATGTTTTCCCCTGTCTTTTTGGCTAAATTAACTATCAACTACTATATTCCCATAGCACTTTTTATATAGGATAGCACATTTTTTAATATATTTCTCAGTTGTACAAGGCTTTGTCTCCTCATTTAAATGATAAGGTCCTTAAAGGCAGGGACAGTTATATACCCATTTTTTCTGTCTTTAGCATCTGGTACATAGAAGATTATCAATAAAATCTTATTTTATTGAAAATTTTTATGCTGATTCTCCAAAATCACTCTGTATGATTAGTGTTGTGTTCTTTAGACTTTTGTTTTTTTAACATATTTGAAAATAATGAAGGATGCAGACAGTCAAATTACTTGTTTGAAGTCACATAGCTATGAGGTGGCAAAGCTTTGAACAAACAAAAAATATCTGACTCTAAATCTGCATTGTTACTTACTTAGCTCACTTGGTTCCAATCTTGGCATTTAGAACTGTGTCCAGATAGTTGTATAAGATTAACAATTTAGATTTGCTCATGTGGCCCAAAGAAGTCTTCTCTTTCTTGTCCTCACAAACCTCATGACAAACCTAAACCTCAACATGCTATATTAACTGGTTCCATGTTGTAACTTTTATTTTCAATTAATTATTTCAGGGTAAAACCCACTGTACTTGTTGCTTTGATGTCTTCTCCCATTTTCCTACCCTGATTATTTCATTCATTTCCTCTGTTGCCACTTAAGCCCGTGTATTCTAGCTTTGACATGTTCAGTACCACCTCAAACACACAGGTACAGAAGGCTGCCTGAGTCTGTCCAATTTTTATATTCAATTATTGATTTGGTTCAATATCTTCTATAAGCCATTGCCTTCTTTTTAATTTCTGAGATTACTTTTATTTAAGATTAGAAAGGAAATGCCTTAACTATGGAAAAAAAAAACATTTCAGAAAAAAAGACATGTTAAGATTTTCTAACAGCAGCTGCTCTTTTGGAGAATAGAAAGAATTGCACAAAATATTCATAAATGACAGGTTTTCTCTGAGGATAATATTCTACACTTTGAATAACAATTTTATATTTTTTTTAGTAGCAACACATGCTGGAAACTGTATTTCTTCTATTAGAATATTTTAAATCAGTAATCAAATTAAAAAGGAAGAAACATTCATTCATTCATTTAACCAGCACATAAATATTTATCTAGGACTCTCATACTATTTTATTATGTAGATTGTTAACAATAACTTTACTGAGAAAATCAATAGAATAATAGTGTAAAACCTTACTATCACAGATTAATTGCGCAAAGGAGAATTTGAAATTATGTATTTAATTATTATGTATTTTAAAAACAGTTTCATTAAGTGCAAGTTCATGCAGAAATTCAAAATAAGTTTGTCCACTACAAGAATGGACAAACAAGAAAAGCTACTTTAATTACTAGATAAGCATAGCTTGTAATTAGCATGTCAACTTTTGTGTGTGCAAATGAATGTTTCCAAAGAACTGAAAGTATTTACTTTTCTCACTTTAGAAGCTCTGACATTTTCTGAACAATCTTATTAAAGCATTAATTTACAATCTTCCTTTTTAACTTCAGGGCATCTCTGTGAACTGTTAGCAATTCTCTTTTAGTGGACCCCAATTAATTTACTTTCTGAGTTTTTTCATTTATATAAGATCTTATTTTCTAATGTTCTTATTAAATTTTATGCTGTGTGTTTTGAGATCATTTCAAGTACCATGTATATTCTCAGAAAAAAAATTATGTCAGTGGAAATATAATGGTGCACTTGTTAAGGAAGAATGTCAACTCAACAGAAACAATTATGCTAAGACTAGCTAGCAAGCAAGTGTTTTTTTTTTTACTAAAAGAGAGGTTTTAAATTGTGTTCTACAGATGTAAAATTCCATGGGAAAAATATATAATTATACTTGTAAAACTGTGTATATATATGTATGTACATGTACACAAACATAAATAAGTTTGTTTATACAGCCTTTCCAATGGAAGAGTTAAGAAAATCTACCTGTGAATTGCTCTCAGAACTTACCATTTGTGCGCAATTGCTAAATCTGTAACAGATAAGCAAAAACTAGATAAAAAGCCACTAATAACATATATATGTGTATATATATATATATATATATATACACATTTGTGTGTGTGTGTGTATATATATATATATATATATATATGGCAAATGATACATTAAATATTATCCTGTAGTCTTTGTATCCACTTTCCAGCAATGGGTACCATTAAATAACTATGTTGATATGCTGCTCTTCCTTACTTGCTAAGCTTAACATAGAATAAAAGTCTCCTTAATTTGGTTGAGATTGATTAGAATTTATTATAAGAAATGTTATTGATATGTAGTTTTTCTACAAAGTCATGTATAAAATGCATAAATCATTATGTTATTTATATTAACAAATCACCAAAATAGAGTAGCAAGCTATCTTATTAAGGGCACAGTAAAGTTAAATAAAACACCCAAATACAACAGTTTAGGGAAGGGTCAAAAAACAAAAGGAAGTCAGGACATAAAGAGTCAGAGAGCTATAGAGATAGAATGCATTGCCTAGGGCTGGGGAGTGGGGGGATTAAGGGATGATGCCTAGGGTGTGCAGGGTTTCTTTTGGGGGTACTGAAATGTTTTAAAATTAATTGTGGTGATGGATGCACAACTCTGAATATACTAAAAACCAAAGGTATTTAAAGAAAAAGTTCTTAGAGAAAACAACTACATTTAGATGGTCATTACATTCACTGCACTTCTGTTGGGGCACTTACTTGTTTCTGAGTGTGAAAAGTAAGCTCAAACAGAGCAGTAGCCAAGTAAATATTGGTGCAGTCTCATAAGGACACAGGCTCATAGGAGCCCAAGATTGATGTTCAGGCCTACTAAAGCCAACAGGGCTCATTATGGAGAAAGGGGAGCCATAGAGAAGTGAGACATATATTCTGTGTGCAGATTCTTCCTCAGATATTTGCTAATTCTAAAGTTGTGCATGCATAGAAGAATATTCAAAAGGGAAAAAAGCATAAAGCAGTATAAAAGAGATTTAAAAACTTAGCAGATAATTTAGCAAGCTCATAGTTATGGGAAGACAAGTTTTCATAAAGGTGAAGAATTTCAGTTAAGGTGTCAGACATATTATACTCTAAAATTAAGGATAAACCAGAAATATGGTTCAATACACTTACTTTATGAGTCTTCAGAAAGAAAAAGAACTCCTCTTTGTTTTCTTTTGTTTTTTTTCTGTACGCGGGCCTTTCACTGCCGTGGCCTCTCCCGCTGTAGAGAACAGGCTCTGGACGTGCAGGCCCAGCGGCCATGGCTCATGGGCCCAGCCGCTCCGCGGCATGTGGGATCCTCCCAGAACGGGGCATGAACCCACGTCCCCTGCATCGGCAGGTGGACCCTCAACCACTGTGCCACCAGGGAAGCCCCAAGAACTCCTCTTTGAAGGAACATATCATCATCCAGTATTTCCACATTACTTCATAAATAATGTCCAGTATTCAATCAAAACTTAACTAGATATGCTACCAAAAAGCACCAAATAACTGAAATCAACAAGAGAAAAAGATAATTAAAAGGCCACAAGTAAGCCAGATGCTAGCAAAGATCAGAGATATATTTTTCAAAGAGTCAAATGGAAATCCTAGAAATGAGAATAAAAGCTGAAAATTTTAAATTCAATGCATATGTTTAATAGTTGAGAAATAGAGGATTAGTGAAATGAAGGTCATTAGATAATGTTCAGATTGAATGAATAAAAACTAGATAAATAGTATGAGATATGTAAAACAGTGAAAACTACTAACCTATTTGTAATTAAAGCCCAAAGAGAAGAGATAGAAAGAGAAAGAAGGAGTATTTGGGGGGGAACATGTTGATAATTTTCCAAAACTGACCCCCAAAAAATGACAGATTAAAAAGTTCTACAAAACATAAGAAAGATAAATAAAAACGAAAACCACATCTTGTCACATCAAAGAAAAAACAAAGCTAATAATCAAAGATAAGCAGGAAAACTTAAGAGTTCCTTCCAAGGAGAGTTAATTTTTACTAGAAATGGCAGAATAAGTAAAACAAAACAAAACAAAAATGACATCTTTTAAGTACAAAAACTTTAAAAATAGAATAATAGCCAACCAAAACTTCTACAAACAACAAAAAATACATTTCAAAAATGAAGGTGAAATAATGACTAAATATTTAGTTTGAGAGCAAAAATCACCAACAGACCTACTCTTATGTTCATACATTTGAATTATTCTAGAAGAGAAATGATCTCAAATAGATGCATGGTAAAGGATTGAAGAATTAAGAACACCAGAAAAAATAAACAAGTGAATAATTTAAATGAATGCTCACTGTTTATATTCATTTATTAAAAGCATATAAATATATGTACAATTAAATGACAAAAAGTAAACCTGAAAAAAAAATGAGTTAAAGCATGTTAAAATAGTTCCATTTCTAGAAGGAAATATTTTAAAACACAACTTAATAAGAAGGATATATGCAATAATTTCCAAGATGATCATAAGTGAAGAGCTCAGAATATATGTCACAAACAATTAGAGGGAAAATGATAAAAAATAATAAAAATAACTTGATTAATACAAAGGAAAGAAAATAAGTGAGAAAATAATTAAATATAGAGTGGATATAGAGGAAACAAATAATACTCTCATATCCATAAATTTAAAGATATCAGAAGTTACATTAAATGTGAATGGAGGAGATGTTCTAATTAAAAGACAAAGATTACAACCTGGATTAAAATAAAACAAAATGAATTAGAACCAACTATATATTGCTTGTAAAAAATGAGCATTAACTATAAAGAACAGAAAGATTCAAAAGAAAAGAATGGTAAAATACAGGCCATGGAAATACAAACTTAAGAAAAACTATTATATCTATACTAATATTAGAAAGTGCAGAATTTCAGGCAGAGAAAATTACAAGGGATAAAGAAGGAATTCAACAGGAAAATATAATAACCTTAAACTTATATGTACTAATAATGTAGCCTCAAAATATATAAACTGAAGTCTGTCATAACTAAAGGAGAAATAGATAAATCTACAATCAAAGTTTAAAATTTTAATATCTTTCTTGGTAATAAAACTCACTAAGAGTTACAGAAGATTTGAACAACATGATTTACAAATTTGACCTAAAAATCATAAGGATATAGCAATCCCTATAATTATAACACATTGGTAAAAATAAAGATAAGAAAAAAATAATATTTTGACTATTTGTGTATTTAATTTTCTGATTAATGAAGTATAACATTATAATATAGATGAATTAGTTTTTAAAAGAAAATTTATAATTCTAAATTCTTGAGCTCAAAAAATTGGAAAAAAAAGTGGAAGTTAAACAAAATAAGGAAAATGGAATTAATAAAAAAGAAAGCAAATATACAATAGAGAAAATAAAATTGTTTCTTTGAAAAGACGATATAATTTATAAACATATCATAAGTCCGATTAAGGGGAGAAAAAAGAAAAGGCACAACAGTGTCAGTAATGAAAAATTCAAAACCAATAATATGGACATTACAGATAAAGAGTACACTATAGTTCTAACAATAAATTAATACCACTTATTAAAGCTGGTATAAGAAAAAGCACTAAATCTAAATCTGAATAATCTTACGTACACTCAATATGTTGAATCTGTAAAATCTTCCCATAAAGAGAAATCAGAGTGAGTTAGGAGTCATTGGGTGAGCAAGATGTTGCTCCCAATAAACATGATTTGACAGCCATCTACAGACAAAAATGCCTTTGTGGGAGATTTGTTAAAACTCCAGTAAAGCCCAAGACTAAGGACAGTCACTTTGAGAAGGCAGGACAATGACCTGGTGGCAGGTTTGCCCAAAATGGTCCCTGTTGCAGTCTGAAAGAAGTCCTATGTTCCTATGGATTTAGTTCCACTTGACCCTGGTCCTACAACTAGACCCATCTGCTGCTGACCCTGGAGGCATGCAGGTGAGCAGGCCCTGGTTCCAATCAGAGTCGAGACAATAATCTTTAAGAGATAACAGAGAATACCTTTATGATTTGGAGTAGATAGAAATTTATTAAATAGGGTCTAATCATTAAATAAAAAATTGATAGGTTGAACTTCATTAAATCTATAAGCATTCCAGACTGGAAGAAGATATCTGCAATACATATATCTAAAGAAGAATTCAAGACAATACATATATTGCACAAAAATGAATGGCTAAATAACCAGTAAGCATATGTAAAGATGTTAGCATTAGTCATTAGGAGAAAAAAAAACAACAAAAAATGAAAACCATAATGAGGTACCTTTGTACACACATCAGAAAGTGTAAAATTAAAGTTTAAAAAATAACAATACAAAGTGTAGGCAAACATATGGAGGACCCATAAAATGCTGGTGGTTGTATAATATTGGAACAAATCCTTTGGAAAACTTTGGCATGACCTATGATGCTGAATATACACATATTATGGATCCAAGAATTTCATTCCTAGGCCTACTTAACATATAAATGTGCACTAAAGGACATGTGTAAGAATGTTCATAGCATCATTAGTAACTTTAAAACAGAAATAACAATTTTCTTCAAGAGTAAATTTTATAAATTATGAGCTATGTATGCAGTGGAACATTATAGAATAATGTAAAAAAAACAGGTCACATATAATTTTGATTAAAAGAAAAAAAAAACAGAGATGCAAGAGTACCTAGTATATGATCCCATTCATATGAAAAAAAGAACACTTTTTCCCTAAAGAGGCAAACTTATCTATGATGATTTTGATCAGAATAGTCCTTACCTTTGAGGCAGGGAATGAATGAAATGAGGCAGGAATGAGGCTTCTGGAACAATGGTTATATTCTGTATCTGGATAAGTGTGGTCGTTATATAGGAGTATTCACTTTGTAAATATTCGTGAAACTGTATAGTTAAGATTTGCGCACTTCACTGTATGTTACACTCTTAAAAATAAAATACAAAAAACATTGATATTATTGGTATTAGAATGTTGAAACTCCTAGTAGGCTACCCAAACTTTTGTGTGTGGCAGGAGTGGTGGAGGGCAGGGGGAGATGTGAGGGTGGTAATAGAACAACAAGGGCAATGACAATAATACGAATAATAAATGAGCACTAGTCTTTGGCATAAAAGATGGGAGAACAGGAAGAAAATAAAGCCACCCTCCAATCTTTTGAAGTAGGTGATATAATTACCCTGGTTCATATAGAAGGAAACAGTTCCGTGGAGCTGTTACTTGCCTAAAATTACAGATGTCTATATAATAGAACTGGGACTGGATTCATAAGACCAGTCTTAAGTTCTTATTCTCAACTGGGATAAGATTCTTAACCCCATACTTTTTCATTGCTTACAAAAATACTGATTAAAAACATCTTGTTTTGAAGGGAAGACTATAATTTGCTGAAGGAGGACAGAATTCCAAAGTTCTGTTTGGTTTAATAATAATAATATATAGCCTTACCTGCATAGATAAAGCAGCAGAGGGAAAAATATTTAAAGGCCATAATATTGACTAATTACTAAAGACCATATGTTTCCAATGATCCTGATGAAACCAGGATGAAACCTGATGGCTTTTCTGTGGTAGAGTTATGTGTTAGTTTCCCTTTGTACCAATGAGGCTTTTGCAACTTAGGAGGAAAAATTTGAAAAGAATAGGCATGTCTGCCAAAGGTAGTAACAAATTTGGGCACAATTTTTTGTGTCTTCGAGTTTCCCCAGTCCACCATTCACTTTCTTTGCAAATCATTCCACTTTTTTCCTCAAAAAAAGAGTTTGGAACTGCTAGACTTGGAACCAAATATCCTTATTTATTTTATTATAGCATTTCACAAATAGGTTTGCTGAAGGAAGATGTGTATTAGACTATTTATTATATTTATATTTGCATATCAGATTAGCTGCTTCTTCTTTCTTCTTTTTGCAAAAGAATAGACTTTGTGATCCTTGAATTAGGAAAATATTCTCCTTGTACAATTAATCTCAGGCATTGATATTTATCACATTCTCTATGAGGTCTTTATGGGATGTGCCCCACTTCAGGACAGAACTTTTCTACTACTTTGCTGACTTATTCCCTACTCTAATTTCATAATTTGATGGGAGAAAGCTTTTTATGTGAATCACGCAAGCACAAAATTTGGTAAAGAGAGTGAGAAGAAGAAAAAAGCTTAAAGACACCATAGTTAGCAACGCAATGCTTTTGCAACACACATACTTTATTTTATCACTCTCAGGAAGCACAGTGCTTTGCAATTTCAACTCAAAGATTAAAAACAAAATCCTTCTCAATTCTAGGCTCTCATACAAAGTTTCTTAAATAAAACCTTTCCCTTCTCCATTCTCACCTCCCCAGTATGTCTAGAGCTTAGAAACCATTTGAATGTACACACAAATGCAGCAGAAAAAGACTCATGAGTGGGTATCATTAGAGTTACTCAATTGTGCACCCCTTGGTGTGTTCCAACTCTAGTCCTAAAGGGACTGCAATATTTTTCCTTCTCAGCCACAAATTTAGAGAATCTTGTTTCATCACAGCTAGGTTCTTCTAAAGCAGTACAACCTCAGTACTATTGATATTTTCAACCAGATAATTAGTTGTTGTTGGAGGCTATTCTGTATATTGTAGGATTTTTAACAGCATCGCTGGCCCTCTACCCACTACTTGCCAGTATCACCACTCCCCGCACACCCAATTCTGACAAATGAAAATGTTTCCAGACATTGCCAAATGTCCCTAGGAGGTAAAATGATTCCAAGTTGAGAACCACTGACCTACAGAATAAAAACAAATTACAGAAATACAAAGGAAGAAGAAAGAGGACAGTTCTGAAAACCATATTTTAAAAGGTTTTAAACTTTCCAGGAGGATCTTTATATCTAGATAATTTAGGCAGCTTTCCTTTATAAGAGACTTAGGAACTGCAGCACTGTATCCATCATTTCAGGTCTGATCTCTCACCACTGGCTTCACTGTGCTTGCTCTCCTTTTGAAGGTCAGCTTGTAATAATTTCAGTTTCTTTTGAATCTCAGTCAGAAAACCTATTTTCTGCTCCAAAATGGACAATAACTGGGCAATGCAAAAATCAACATCACAGTTTACCCCATCAGCTATCTCCTGGATGTTATTCCCTGGCCGTTGGCTTGATTCCTTCCAGGAGATTGCTGTATCCTCCATTAGTGGAGAGGATAGTGCTTTGATTTCTTTAGTCTCTTCCTCCTCCTCACTCTGCGTACAAGACATTTTAATAAATTTGTTCCTTGAAGGGACATTTCTGAATTTCTCATGTGATTTTCCAACATCCTTGGCACCTCACGTTCTGTGGGATAAAGACAACGATGGCGAGGCCTTAAATCTAGAGTTATTTCTTTTACTCTATTGGCATATCTTAAAGTGTTGAGGGTGTTTTTGCAAGGGGCCATCCCTGGAGAGATAGTAGCAATCATGCAAGTGGAGGAGTTCTGGCCTATAAAGGAGTCCCGGAGCACCTGTGTGAGCTTGCTGGCTCTGAATGGGGTATGAGACTTGTTCTGACCCAAAGCCCGGATGCATTCTTTGAGTGCAAGGAGACTCTTGTTAATCTCTGCTCCTTCCAGCTGTCTTTTCCGGTTGGCATTGGCAGTATCCACTCTCCTTTCATTCCCAGCTAAGTCAACAAGGGAAAACTTACCATGCAGTTTCCCTCAAGACTTTAAAATGATCTGGAACACTGCGTGCCTCCTGGAAGAGTGGGCATTGACTGATGTCTGTCCTGAAGTCCGGCAGCTGTTCCCAAGTTCCACAAGGTTCAGCATGTCCTCCACACAGCACACCTCTTGTTCCTGCAGCCCGACCACCTGGATTTGCTGACTGCCATCCCCAAGGACTTGCGTCTTCTTCCAGTTCAACAAGTCATACACCTTTCCCCCATAAATCTCAAAAAATGTGCCATAGACTTTGAGGTCCAGCTTCTCATAAGCAGAAGTTTTGAGCAGGAGGAAGACATCCTATGCCACCATGGCATAAATGCCTTTAGAACAATCTTGGTCCCTTCCTGAAAAGGCTCCACCCGTGGTGTGCGTTTTCCCACTGCTCGTCTGCCCATAGGCAAATCAGGTAGCCATGCCCTTGCAGAAGATGGACTCAACCAGTGGCTGGGCAGTGAACTGGTACACCAACTCGTTGGAGGCGATGTCATCGAAGGCATGGTCGAAGCAGAAGGAATGGTTCTCCAGGTAGTGAGTAAGGTCCACCTTTTGTTTGGACTCGTGCACCATGACCACTTTGTCCGAGGGGATGATGATGATATCCAGGTCCTTCATGGTGGTCTCCTGCTGGTTGAGAGGCCACCTCCTCACGCAGACGCTGATGCGGTGGTCCTCCAGTGGCTCCGGGCCTGACAACTGGCTGCAGTCCAGGCGCCTGCGGCATTCCTGGATCATGCTCTGAATCTCGTAGTTGGGGTTTCCCGTGTTGACAGCCAGGGCGCGCTGAGCTCAGCTCTCCAGCTGCAGCAGTCTGCACTTCTCTCGCTGCCTTTGCAGTTTCTCAATTTCCCGTAGGCAAGGAGACTTCTTCTGCTTCATCAGGCAAAGACTGCTGGGAACTCTCATATCCGGACTGTCCCCTGAGGGCGTTTCGTTTTTCTGGGGGATCGTCGCAATCCACCGCGTGGCCGTCTGCTGGTTCCCGATGGCTGAAGAGGGCGCTAGAGACAAGGAGGGCAACGCCCTGGCTGGCGTGGGGTGCTCAGCAGACGCCAGCGCTGGATTCAGCAGGAATATTGTATCTAGATCAATCTTTTTGCCTTTTTTGACTCCTTTTTCAACCCATTCTACCGTGACCCAAGCGTTTTGTGGTTTGACCTCTGTGACCACCGCGAGGTGGATCTGCCCATCGCTGCACTGTATAGCCACACAGATGCTCACTTGGATGTTTCTGAAGTGCGGCTTCAAGGGCTTCACGGAAGAGAGGCGCGGGGAGACAGGGAGGCATAACTGGCCGGCCATGGTGAGTGATGGAGGTGTCAGGGCTCGCTTCCAGGGTCCCTTGGGGTTGGAGCAGCAGGACCTGAGCCCAAGCCAGACTGAAGCGCCCAGAGCACTGAGTGCACTCCGGGTTTGCACGTACCTTTGTGAGCACTAGGGCTTGGCCTGGGCCCACTCTCATCACAAAGCACTGAGGAAAAGAGGCGGCAGAGCCTAGGGCCTCTGGATGAAAGGTGGTGGGAAAAAATTCACATCGTTCATGATGCTAGGTGCTAGGTGCAGAAGCAGCTGGAATAGAGAAATTGCTCTCTGCACAGAGAGCATAGGGATAAGAGTTGGGAATGGGGTGTGTGTTCCACGGACACTTGTGCCTAAGCTTCAGAAATATCCATTCTCCCCTGCAGTCTTGACCGGCAATCTCAAAGCTAAGTGATTTTAGTTTGAGAACCAGTGAATGCTACCTTAAACTTCACAATCCTCCGGTGATCAATGGGAACAAGGAAGATAGAGCTGCCTGCAAATTACAGGCTTCAAGGAGAGGATCCCAGAAAAATTCCCTCAAATTTTCCATTTTTTTTTCTGTCCCTACCCTGCTTCACAACTTAACAGTCACAACTTAAAGTTACTCCTCTTTAATGGGATTTCTCATTACGAAATCAAAATGAGTTGACTGTAAGGGGTTCTTGTGGTAATTTGCTGATATGGAACTTCGTTTGATGCAGCATTTGCTAACATAAGCTATTTATCACATTCCAAGTGGCTCTGACAGCTATAAAGTGAGTCATTGTACTCACTGCAGTCACCACTATTTTTGAGATTATTTCAGCAATTACCTTTCCAAACTCCTTCAGTAATTACACTTCTGGCCTCATTATCCATAATTTGGAAAGGAAAGACGTTTGGTAGAAAGAGATGATTCATCTTATACCCTCTCCTTACCCTGCAATGTGTGTGTGTGTCCTTAAGAAGTTGGTGTGGGTGGGCGGAGGGAGGGGGGCTTGGGGAATGGGAGATGGGAAGGCAGCTAAAATGATCAGAGGCAGTATATTCTGGCAAGATTGCAATTTTTTCTGTAGGATGATTTACAAAAAACAACAAAAATTATACCAACTGCCAGAGAGGCCAACATGAGGATTAAGGTGACACTTTAAGTTGAACTTTCTTTTTCCCCTAGTACCACATGGTCTTTTGGGCTGTGAGTCTGGGGGTAATTGCAGTGACAGCTCCATAGTAGCATGAAGTATCATGGTGTCCTTACAACCCTCCCTAGGATAAAGTAACATATGGAAATAAGTTCTTAACTATAAACTGACTTTTTAAAAAATTTATTTATTTTTGGCTGCATTGGGTCTTCGTTGCTGCACGCGGGCTTTTCTCTAGTTGTGGTGAGCAGGGGCTACTCTTCGTTTTGGTGAGCGGATGTCTTATTGAGGTGGCTTCTCTTGTTGCAGAGCACAGGCTCTAGGCGTGTGGGCTTCAGTAGCTGTGCCAGCCAGGCTCAGTAGTTGTGGCACACGGGCTTAGTTACTCCACGGCATGTGGAATCTTCCCAGACCAAGGCTCAAACCCGTGTTCCCTGCATTGGCAGGTGGATTCTTAACCACTGCACCACCAGGGAAGTCCCAACTCACTTCTTTTAAATGGAAAGTTTACTTAAAAATTTAGTTAGGGAAACGCAAGAGGGAAGAGATATGGGAACATATGTATATGTATAACTGATTCACTTTGTTATAAAGCAGAAACTAACACACCATTGTAAAGCAATTATACCCCAATAAAGATGTTAAAAAAAATTCTGTAGTGTTAGAGTTAATGCCATTGATGATATTATTAATTTCATATTTCTAATATTCATCAAAATGGACTCATAGATTTTCTCATGTTGTATACATTCAGCAGGGTATTTATTAATTTTCAATGCTCAGGAAGGTGAATTTACTAATTTTTAAGGCAGCTGAAAGAATATAAAGGGTGAAATAGTAAAGATATTTTTTCTGGGTCCAGAAGAAAAATTAAATTACTCATTTGGCAGAGTATGAGGTGTGGGAGAGGAGAAGAGAAAGAAGAGTAATAAAGGAGGTTGGTTTTAGTAGAAGTTAGGTGTGGGGAAATAAGGAAAGCCTTTAAAGGAAGGTAGAAGAAAATGATATTTGAAATCCACAATTGCATGGTATACTAATGTTCTAGACTCTAGAAAGATATAGTAATCCTTTAAGAAGATAGAGGGGCAAAGTGAGGGAGGTGAAGAGGGATTGGAAAAGGGTCAGATCAATATCTGGTATTATGAGTGTTTGAAGGCACTTTGACTTATTCTCTCTTCAGTACCAAACAAAATACAGTTTTGAAATTTCAACTGAGAACAACTCAGAAGTTAGATAACACTTCCTACTGTTGGGGAAGAGAAACCCCCCCCGCCCCACCCATCTTGAGTCCTTGTGGCTGGACTAATGATAAAATTGACACAAGACAGATTAACACAAGTAAAAGAAACAAGTTTTAACCATGTCACAGAGGTCTCATAGAAATGGAACCTAAGAAGTGCCCAACGCAGATAGCTTTTATACTTTTTAGACAAAGAAACAATACATTTGTGAGGAATTGGCAGGACAAAGAAACTTAGGTTTGGATGCTCAGTTAGTTAAAAAAAAAAAAATTTAGTTAAGCTTACATTTTTTTTTTTTTTTTTTTTTTTATTGCGGTACGTGGGCCTCTCACTACTGTGGCCTCTCCCTTTGTGGAGCACAGGCTCCGGACGCACAGGCTCAGCGGCCATGGCTCATGGGCCCAGCCACTCCATGGAATGTGGGATCTTCCCGGACCAGGGCACGAACTCGTGTCCCCTGCATCAGCAGGCAGACTCTCAACCACTACGACACCAGGGAAGCCCTAAGCTTACATTTTGAAAAGAAGTTTGGAGGGGGTGGTATTGGATAAGTATGTAGTGTGCACTTCAGGGAGATGTTGAATGTCAGAGGAGGGATTGGAGAAAGGGCTTTACCTAGTTGTGTTTTTATGATTATTAATTTTATTTGCCAAATTATTAGTATATAAAGCTGTACTATAAATCCATTTTTTCTTAGTTTTAAGGGCATTAGGGACATGTTTTAATCCCTCTGTTTTTTAAGTTAAATTATATATTTGAAAGCATTGCTGTTTTAAGGTGCTTAATAGTTGTTGTTTTTCTTTTTAAACCTTTACCTTTGAAAAAGCTAGCCCTCTCTCAAAATTATGCAAACTAGGGCTTTGCCCAGTTAGCCATATTTTTACAACTAAGCCAATAATTTTGTAGATGACTAGGTCTGTGGTGACAGTGCAAAAATCAGAGACTAAAGTTTATTTTGCTGCCCAGCATACCCATAAAGGTCTTTTAAGATATTTCAGGGCTTTTTACCCCTTTAGTTCTATTTTCTCTTAAATAGTTCCTTAGGAGGTCTCATTTGTTTCCAAGTTTAATTTGTTTTATTTGGAGATACATACATATAGAGAGAGAGTGGGAAGGAGAGCGACAAACCTCTCAGGTGTTTTTCTTTTAATTTTTTAATTTAATTTTATTAATTTTTTTATACAGCAGGTTCTTACTAGTTATCCATTTTATACATATTAGTGTATATATGTCAATCCCAATCTCCCATTCCACACCACCACCCTCACCCCCGGCTGCTTTCCCGCCTTGGTATCCATACGTTTGTTCTCTAGATCTCTGTCTCAATTTCTGCCCTGCATACCGGTTCATCTGTAACATTTTTCTAGGTTCCACATATATGTGCTAATATATGATATTTGTTTTTCTCTTTCTGACTTACTTCACTCTGTATGACAGGCTATAGGTCTACCCACATCTCTACAAATGACCCAATCTGATTCCTTTTTATGGCTGAGTAATATTCCATTGTATATATGTACCACTTCTTCTTTATCCATTCCTCTGTCGATAGACATTTAGATTGATTCCATGACATGGATATTGTAAATAGTGCTGCAATGAACATTGGGGTGCATATATATTTTTGAATTATGGTTTTCTCTGGGTATATGCCCAATAGTGGAATTCCTGGGTCATATGGTAATTCTATTTTTAGTATTTTAAGGAACCTCCATACTGTTCTCCATAGTGGCTGTATCAATTTCCATTACCACTAACAGTGCAAGAGGGTTCCCTTTCTCCAAACCCTCTCCAGCATTTGCTGTTTGTAGATTTTCTGATGATGCCCATTCTAAATGGTGTGAGGTGATACCTCATTGTAGTTTTGATTTGCATTTCTCTAATAATTAGTGATGTTGAGCATCTCTTCATGTGCTTCTTGGCCATCTGTATGTCTTCTTTGGAGAAATGTCTATTTAGGTCTTCTGCCCATCTCTTGATTGGGTTCTATGATTTTTTAATATTGAGTTGCATGAGCTGTTTATATATTTTGGAGATTAATCCTTTGTACATCGATTCATTTGCAAATATTTTCACCCATTCTGAGGGTTGTCTTTTCATCTTGTTTATGGTTTCCTTTGCTATGCAAAAGCTTTTAAGTTTCATTAGGTCCCATTTGTTTATTTTTCTTTTTATTTCCATTACTCTAGGAGGTGGATCAAAAAAGATCTTGCTGTGATTTATGTCAAACAGTGTTCTTCCTATGTTTTCCTCTAAGAGTTTTATAGTATCCAGTCTTACATTTAGGTCTCTAATCCATTTTGAGTTTACTTTTGTGTATGGTGTTAGGGAGTGTTCTAATTTCATGCTTTTACATGTGGCTGTCCAGTTTTCCCAGCACCACTTATTGAAGAGGCTGTCTTTTCTCCATTGCATATACTTGCCTCCTTTGTTATAGATTAGTTGACCATAGGTACGTGGGTTTATCTCTGGGCTTTCTATACTGTTCCATTGATCTATATCTCTGTTTTTGTGCCAGTACCATATTTTCTTGATTACTGTAGCTTTGTAGTGTAGGCTGAAATCAAGGAGTCTGATTCCTCCAGCTCCGTTTTTTTCCCTCAAGACATCTTTGGCTATTTGGGATCTTTTCTGTCTCCATACAAATTTTAAGGTTTTTGGTCTAGTTGTGTAAAAAATGCCATTGGTAGGGATTTGATAGGGATTGATAGGGATCCCATTTGATAGGGATTACATTGAATCTGTAGATTGCTTTGGGTTGTATAGTCATTTTCACAATATTGATTCTTCCAATCCAAGAACATGGTATATCTCTCCATCTGTTGGTATCGTCTTTGATTACTTTCATCAGTGTCTTATAGTTTTCTGCATACAGGTCTTTTGTCTCCCTAGGTAGGTTTATTCCTAAGTATTTTATTCTTTTTGTTGCAGTGGTAAATGGGAGTGTTTCCTTAATTTCTCTTTCAGATTTTTCATCATTAGTGTATAGGAATGCAAAAGATTTCTGTGCATTAATTTTGTATACTGCAACTTTACCAAATTCATTGATTTGCTCTAGTAGTTTTCTGGTGGCATCTTTAGGATTCTCTATGTATAGTATATTGTCACCTGCAAACAGTGACAATTTTACTTCTTCTTTTCCAATTTGTATTCTTTTATTTCTTTTTCTTCTCTGATTGCTGTGGCTAGGACTTTCAAAACTATGTTGAATAATACTGGTGAGAGTGGACATCCTTGTCTTTTTCCTGATCTTAGAGGAAATGCTTTCAGTTTTTCACCACTGAGAATGACGTTTGCTGTGGGTTTGTCATATATGGCCTTTATTATGTTGAGGTAGGTTCCCTCTATACCCAGTTTCTGGAGAGTTTTCATCATAAATCAGTGTTGAATTTTGTCAAAAGCTTTTTCTGCATCTATTGAGGTGATCATATGGTTTTTATTTTTCAATTTGTTAATATTGTGTATCACATTGATTGATATGCATATACTGAAGAATCCTTGCATCCCTGGGATAAATCCCACTTGATCATGGTGTATGATCCTTTTAATGTGTTGTTGGATTCTGTTTGCTAGTATTCTGTTGAGGGTTTTTCAATCTATATTCATCAGTGATATTAGTCTGTAATTTTCTTTTTTTAAGTATGTTTGTCTGGCTTTGGCATCAGGGTGATGCTGGCCTCATAGAATGAGTTTGGGAGTGTTCCTTCCTCCGCAATTTTTTGGAACAGTTTGTGAAGGATGGATGTTAGCTCTTCTCTAAATGTTTGATAGAATTCACCTGTGAAGCTATTTGGTCCCAGACTTTTGTTTGTTGGAAGATTTTTAATCACAGTTTCAAGTTCATTCCTTGTGATTTGTCTGTTCATATTTTCTATTTCTTCCTGGTTCAGTCTTGGAAGGTTATACCTTTGTAAAAATTTGTCCATTTCTTCTAGGTTGTCCATTTTTTTGGCATAGAGTTGCTTGTAGTAGTCTCTTAGGATGCTTTGTATTTCTGCAGTGTCTGTTGTAACTTCTTTTTCATTTCTAATTTTCTTGATTTGAGTCCTCTCCCTCTTTTTCTTGATGAGTCTGGCTAATGGTTTATTGATTTGTTTATCTCCTCAAAGAAACATCTTTTAGTTTTATTGATCTTTGCTATTGTTTTCTTTGTTTCTGTTTCATTTATTTCTGTTCTGATATTTCTTTCTTTCTTTCTTTCTGCTAACTTTGAGTTTTATTTGTTCTTCTTTCTCTAGTTCCTTTAGGTGTAAGGTTAGATTGTTTATTTGAGATTTTTCTTGTTTCTTGAGGTAGGCTTGTATTGCTATAAACTTCCCTCTTAGAACTACTTTTGCTGCTTTCCATATGTTTTGCATCCTCGTGTTTTCATTGTCATTTGTCTCCAGGTATTTTTTGGTTTCCCCTTTGATTATTTCAGTGATCTCTTGATTATTTAGTAACGTATTATTTAACCTCCATGTGTTTGTGTTTTTTACGCATTTTTCCCTGTAATATATTTCTAATCTCATAGTGTTGTGGTCAGAAAAGATGCTTGATATGATTTCAGTTTTCTAAAATTTACTGAGACTTGATTTGTTACCAAAGATGTAATCTATCCTGGAGAATGTTCTGTGCACAGTTGAGAAGAAAGTGTAACCTGCTGCTTTCAGATGGAATGTCCTATAAATATCAATTAAATCTAGCTGGTCTATTGTGTCATTTAAAGCTTGTGTTTCCTTATTAATTTTCTGTTTGGATGATCTGTCTATTGGTGTAATTGAGGTGTTAAAGTCCTCCACTATTATTGTGTTAATGTTCATTTCCTCTTTTAGAGCTGTTAGCAGTTGCCTTATGTATTGAGATGCTCCTAATTTGGGTACATATATCTTTATAATTGTTATATCTTCTTCTTGGGTTGATCCCTTGATCATTATGTAGTGTCCTTCCTTGTCTCTTGTAACATTCTTTATTTTAAAGTCTATTTTATCTGAGATGAGTATTGCTACTCCAGCTTTCTTTTGATTTCCATTTGCATGGAATATCTTTTTCCATCCCCTCACTTTCAGTCTGTATGTGTCCCTAGGTCTGAAGTAGGTCTCTTTTAGACAGCATATATATGGGTCTTGTTTTTTTTTTTTTTTTTGCGGTACGCGGGCCTCTCACTGTTGTGGCCTCTCCCGTTGCGGAGCACAGGCTCTGGATGCGCAGGCTCAGCTGCCATGGCTCATGGGCCCAGCCGCTCTGCGGCATGTGGGATCTTCCTGGTCCGGGGCACGAACCCGTGTCCCCTGCATCGGCAGGTGGACTCTCAACCACTGCGCCACCAGGGAAGCCCTGTGTCTTGTTTTTGTATCCATGCAGCAAGCCTGTGTCTTTTGGTTGGGGCATTTAATCCATTCACATTTAAGGTAATTATTGATATGTATGTCCCTATTACCATTTTCTTAATTGTTTTCATTTTGTTTTTGTAGGTCTTTTTCTTCTCTTGTGTTTTCCACTTAGAGAAGTTCCTTAAGCATTTGTTGTAAAGCTGGTTTGGTGGTGCTGAATTCTCTTAGCTTCTGCTTGTCTGTAAAGCTTTTGATTTCTCCATTAAATCTAAATGAAATCCTTGCCAGGTAGAGTAATCTTTGTTGTAGGTTCTTCCCTTTCATCATTTGAAGTATATCATGCCACTCCCTTCTGGCAGAAACTTCAGAGTTTCTGCTGATAAATCAGCTATTAACCTTATGGGAGTTCCCATGTATGTTATCTGTCATTTTTCCCTTGCTTCTTTCAATAATTTTTCTTTGTCTTAAATTTTTGTCAGTTTGATTACTATTTGTCCCAGCATGTTTCTCCTTGGGTTTATCCTACCTGGGACTCTCTGCACTCCCTGGACTTGGGTGGCTATTTCCTTCCCATGTTAGGGAAGTTTTCGACTACAATCTCTTCAAATATTTTCTTGGGTCCTTTCTCTCTCTCTTCTCCTCCTGGGACCCCTGTAATGAGAATGTTGCTGGGTTTAATGTTGTCCCAGAGGCCTCTTAGGCTGTCTTCATTTCTTTTCATTCTTTTCTCTTTATTCTGCTCCACAGCAGTGAATTCCACCATTCTGTTTTCCAGGTCACTTATCCATTCTTCTGCCTCAGTTATTCTGCTACTGATTCCTTCTAGTGTAGTTTTCATTTCAGTTATTGTATTTTTCATCTCTGTTTGTTTGTTCTTTAATTATTCTAGGTTTTTGTTAAACATTTCTTGCATCTTCTCAATCTTTGTCTCCATTCTTTTTCTGAGGTCCTGGATTATCTTCACTATCATTAATCTGAATTCTTTTTCTGGAATGTTGCCTATCTCCACTTCATTTATTTGTTTTTCTGTGGTTTTATCTTGTTCCTTCATCTGGTACCCTGCCCTCTGCCTTTTCGTCTTGTCTATCTTCCTGTGAATGTGGTTTTTATTCCACAGACTTCAGGATTGTAGTTCTTCTTGCTTCTGCTGTCTGCCCTCTGGTGGATGAGGCTATCTAAGAGGCTTGTGCATGTTTCCTGATGGGAGTGACTGGTGGTGGGTAGAGCTGGGTGTTGCTCTGGTGGGCAGAGCTCAGTAAAACTTTAATCTGCTTGACTGCTGATGAGTGGGGCTGGGTTCCCTCCCTGATGGTTTTTTGGCCTGAGGCGACACAACACTGGAGCCTACCAGGCTCTTTGGTGGGGCTAATGGAGGACTCTGGAAGGGCTCATGATAAGAAGTACTTCCCAGAACTTCTGCTGCCAGTGTCCTTGTCCTCATGGTGAGATAGGGCCACCCCCCCACCCCGCCTCTGCAGGAGACCCTCCAACCCTAGCAGGTAGGTCTGATTCAGTCTCCTATGGGGTCACTGCTCCTTCAACTGGTTCCTAATGTGCACACTACTTTGTGTGTTCCCTTCAAGAGTGGAATCTCTGTTTCCCCCAGTCCTGTTGGAAGTCCTGCAGTCAAATCCCACTAGCTTTCAAAGTCTGATTCTCTAGGAATTCCTCCTCCCACTGCCAGACTCCCAGGTTGGGAAGCCTGATGTGGGGCTCAGAACCTTCACTCCAGTGGGTGGACTTCTGTGGTATAAGTGTTCTCCATTTTGTGAATCACCCACCCAGCAGTTATGGAATTTGATTTTATTGTGATTGTGCCCATCCTACCATCTCACTGTGGCTTCTCCTTTGTCTTTGGATATGGGGTATGTCTTTTGGTACATTCCAGTGTCTTCCTGTCGTTAATTGTTCAGCAGTTAGTTGTGATTTCTGTGTTCTCACAACAGCGAGTGAGAGCACATCCTTCTACTCTGTCATCTAGAACCAATCTGTCTCAGGTGTTTTTAATTGCCTTTAGTAGCTTCAACATCTACCCACTAACAAAAGCCTGAAACAGATCTTTGACTTCTCTCTCCTCCACCGCCCATCGTGATTTGGAGTTAGGTAATCCTTTTCCAGCCTCTAGAATTCTTCTATAACTGTGACATCTTTTAATCTCCCAACCAATTATTACCTTGCTTCATTGGGCAACCTCATCCAGTCAGGGACTCAGCTTATTTCTCACATTGCCCCTAGAATTATTTTAATGGATAATATCTTATTAATTCCCTGCTCACAGATGTTTCAGTAGCTCTCCATCTTTCTAATCGATATAGTACAAATTCCACAAGAGGGTACATCATGCACTTTGTCATCTTGCCTTACTTTTTCATCCTCAAACTTTACCACTATCCACATGTAATCTGAAGTTGAACAGTACTGAAGAACTTGAGGCCCTTCAAATACAGCATTTTCTTTCAGATTACTAACATCTAGTCCAGTGGTTCTCACTATTAAGGTACATGAAACTCACCTATAGAGCTTGTTAGAACACAGATTGCTGGGCCCCACCCCAGAGATTCTGATTCAGTGAGTCTGAGGTGTGGGACTGATAATTTGCATGTCTAACAAGTTCCCAAGTGAAGCTGATGCTACTGGTTCTGGGACACACACATTGAGAATTACTTTTTCAGTGCTCTGGCTAGAATAGCCTCTCTCTACCTCCTCGTTTCCTTGAGCTCTTCAGTACCTATCTCAAATATGACAACCTGAAAAAGTTTCTCTGACCCTGTTGATGATAATCAGGCAAAATAACATTAAACTGAGACATCTTCCTAAGAGATAGTGTCTATTACTAATTGGGTTTGTTTGATCAGGGGAACCCAAAGACTTCATTTTCAGTAGTGACTACGGAAAAAATTCCCTTAGGTTAACATAACAATAAACCATAGAGAGTCATTTGAGTGATTTTACAATTTTGATAATCTGGAACTTCAATTGCAGTAATATCTTTTCTTAATCTACTAATACAAAATTCAGAATTCAGATACCATGTATATAACCCACTCATTTTATGGAGTTTATTCTAATGGAACAATCCAACTAAGAAAATGCTGTGAATCTTTAGTAATAAGATAAATATAGCATTTGTCAAAGTGTGAAGACCTAGATATGAGTCATGGTATCATTTTTGGCCATGGCCTCAATGGCCATTTATTTGGTAGATGAACAGTTCTTCTACATTAGAGACTGAAACCACCATGACATTTTATTTAACTGAAAATAATCAGGGAATAAGTATATATGAAATGCTTACCACATTCTGTTTCCTATTCCTAAGGAATCTTATCCTCAAAGATCTTACTACTTTCACATATTGTTCTATGTATTTACTAAGAAGCCCATGCCTTAACAAACAATTGATAGATTGTGACTTCATTTCAAATCCCCCTTATTCAAAAGCTGTACATATATAGAGAAGTATAGGGTAGTGTGGGAGGAAGCAAACATGGGAGATGAGTTTAGTATTTTCATTATTAATTACAAGCATATTCCCAGGTTGGAGCCTGCCAGAGTTACTTTACAGCAGGGAATGTGATTTCTAGTCTCATTTTAGATACAAACCTCTCAGGGGAAATGCATCAAATAAGTGCCTTTCTTGCACTGTTTTAATGGACATCTAGCAGCTGTTCTGTTTGTTTGATCACCTTGGGGGTCTGTACTTTTCCAGTAGTTGGATGCAATCTGAGTTTGATTTTAGTTCTTCAGAGGAGCTCAGTAGATTTTCCCAAATCTCTTTGAAAAAATGTAATTTGTCATTTCCAATTTAAAAGTTCTTGTTTTCTTCTTTGAAGAGTGGAGAGATAACTTACTAAGTGTATGCCTTTAGAAAACAAGGGGAAAATTAACTTAAAATGAGAATAGTATTTTACCATTGCAGCTATTATTTCTGCCTTCTGACATTTCAACATTTTTACCATGCACTACACTTAACCAGAACAGAAAAGTCCACATTTTTCTAGCCGTCTCACTGATTTAATAGGCAGGAATTGTTTCTATGACAACGGCATCAACTCCAAGCTATCTTTCCCCAGTTTATTAAACAGCACTGCTTACCCAGAGATATCTATATGATTCCTACATATCTGTTGATTGTGGAAGTTATTATATGAAGTTAGCCAAGATGATAAGACTAACAATTGTCGTTGTCTCATTTTAAACCCATTTGTGTTGGTCGTCTTGCAGCTTTCAATTTGATTTAGGATGCTGAGGGAGGAGGCTTGGGATTTGCTGATTGTCTGTATATCAGTGCTTGTTTGTAACTCACAATGTAACTACAGAAATCATGTTACTCATGAGTATAGTAGGTGCCTTTGAAGTTCAGCTACAGCTCTTTAACTTGAAAGCCATGTTCTATATTCCTTGCCTTCAGAGTCTTCTTTAGATTATGCAATTCAGGATATTTAAATTAATTTGCTATGGAACAAAAACATTTTTCCATATGTTTTGAACTAAAAACAAAACAAAAAACATTATAGTTTTGTGAGAAATAATTGTAGGAACTTGGATATTTGTCCTAGAAAAAGTTTGAGAGACAGACTTCTCTATACTTAAAAGGCTACCTATAGAAGAAGAATATAATTTGTTCTATTTAATTGAATATGTGTGAATGTTCAATAATTCAAGTGCTGAGCCATCAAAACTCAACTTAGCATCACTTGTCTTGAAAAACATTCCTTGACATCTATTGCTGTCTTTCCTCTAAATCAATCACAGGTAGATTTGTTGCCTTCATCTCAATTCCCACCTTTATTTCATATTTATTTTGACATTACACTTAACCATTTTTGATTAAAAGTATCTGCATCTGCCTTTCTAGGTAAATAATTAAGGACTTTGAGAGAAAGGAAGAGTGTACTTTGTGTTTTTATACTCAGTGTCTAGAGTATGGATTTTTCAAGTTTCCTGGAATTATAAAAACTAGCACAGGTGATGGATGTTTTAGAGAGACATAAGGTCAAACTAATGAAGGACCTCATTCAATCAGATATGCGCTCAGCAAACCTTAATGACTGCCTCCTAAATATCAAGGTCTGAGCTAAGTGCTCAGATAGATACATATGAAATAGTAAATAGATAGATATGAAATAGTAAAGCAAATAGCCCTAGACTCTGCTCGCAGGCAGCTTACAACATTGTTTTTAGAGACATATATTAACAAACAGCTACACATGTGTGTATAATATATATATATATATATATATATATATATATATATAATATGGATGACATTCTAATAACTACAGCTATCTAAGAGTCAGGGTCCTATTCTCCTATTCTAAAGTGTATTAAAGCAGAGACTAAATGGTAAATGACAACTTGTTAGGAAAGAGAGCACAGACCATATTTAAATTACAGATGCAGGTGTTGGGCTAAATTTGTGTTCTCAAACCTGGCTATATATTGGAATCATCGGAGAATCTTATACAAAGTACAGATTACCTGGCTCCACCCAGACCTGCTGAATCAATCTCTAGTGGCCAGAGCCTGGGAATCTATGTTACTAAAAAGCACCCCAGGTGATTCTTCTGTTACTGTGAATCCAGAAAGCACTGGATTGAATACCCTGTAGGTCTCCTTCTATTCAGAGATTTTATGAACCTGTGGTTCTGTGAATAAAAAGATGAATGATCATTTGATACATCTGTTGCCATTGAAATTTCTTTTTTAGTTTTTTGAATGTTTGAAGATACTCCTCCTTCAACAAATGCAGTTTTACTGGGAAAACTACTTTTAGTTTTCTGTAAAATGTTTACTGCAAAATGTAATCTTTGGTATTATTCTCTAACAACATGAAGTAAAATTGCATAATATCAAACTCTCATGTCATTAAAGGAATTTTGTAAGCATGAAGACATATCATTTATTTTTGTAACTTCCACAGCGTTTTAGAATAACACCTTGTACATAGTATATATTTAATAAGTGTTTGTTAAATTGAACCCTTGGATAGCATGAGGGAAATATATGATGTTTCAGAGTACTCATGATTTTTGATTGCTTTTTCCTATTTGCTAAGCGTATAAGGTGAATGTTATATCAAGACTGAAAACCCTTAGGTTTGTGCTATGTCTCAGTATAATCTCTGAAGGTAGTATTATAAGCACTACTTATCATTGTTGGAGCCTAGTATCCACCTGTCAGAGTAATGTATATTTACCATTTTGCAACAATTTTTTTATGTTCTTACCTGGAAATACAAAGCAAGAAGACTAAAATTCTAAGGAATAGGACATGATGACAAAATAACCAGTTGATTCTGGGGCAAAAGTATTTCCTTTAAACAACTGGTTGACTTAATAGAGATGACCTGCTGATTAGTTTATATTTCAAGTACATGTGTTAGTGTTGTATAAGCTGCTAAGATTCAGGAATTACTGGGAAACCTCTAGATATAATCATTTGCTATTAGTGAATATATATTTAGTTTGGTGAATAAGGGATATTCCTGGGATAGGAAATTTGGGGTGAGATTTTGTGCTAACATTGGCACTTTGCAATTTCTTGTTAAGTAAATGAATTAATGGATAAATGAAGAAAGAAATGATTGTCAAATCATTTGTCAAATCTCAATATGGATTTTCTAGCCAGAGTGAACTTAAAACAAATGTAATTCAGATCATGTTATAGATATGTTTAAAAAATATATATTCAATGGCTTTCCATTTCACTGCTTAAAAACTCAACCTTTTTTTCATGGCATTCAAGGTCCTGCATAATTTGCCCTTTGCCACTCCTCCCCCTGTTATCTCATGTCACTCTTTCTCCCTTTTAAAAATGATATTCCAGCCACACCAGTCTTCTCTTAGTGTTTTGATGCACCCAGCTTTTTCCTGACTGAAGAATTTTTCGTACCTTGCTTTACTGGGGAATGGCTCCTTCTTAATCTTGTCCTGCACTTAATAGCTGTGTGACTTTGTCTCTTCTTGGGTTTGAATCCTGGCTCCACTGCTTCCTAGTTCTATGACTGTGAACAAATTACTCAATCTCTCTATGGCTCAGATTTATTCATCTGCAAAAGCTATGAGTAGTATCCACCTCAAAGGGGTATATGAGGAATGCATACAAATTAATGAAAAAAGTGCTTAGAATGATGCCTAGCACACACTAAGAACTTAGTAAATGTTTCTTTTTATTACCATATTTTGGAATTACTCTATTTACTTGCTTATTTATTGTTTATTCTCTGTTTCTCCTATTAGACTGTCACTATGTGAGGGAAGAGTACCAATAAGCCACAGAGCTTTAATATGAAGAACCTTAGAACAGGAATAAAGAGATCTAGGTTTGTCAGCTCAGGCATTGATACTTATTTGATCTTGAGCATAAAACACCACTTTTCTGAAATTCCATTTCTTCATCTGCAGAAAGAAAGAAGGAGGGAAGGAGGGAGGGTAGGAGGGAAGGAGGGAGGGAAGGAGGGAAAGAGGGAGGAAGGGAGGGAAAGAGGGAAGGAAAGAAAGAAAGAGAGGTTGGACCAAATCTCTCAATTCTTCTCTGACCCTTAAGTAAGAATGTTTCTAATTTGCAAACAGTTAAGCCTCATTCCAAAGGAGATACAAATAAATTTTGGTTTGTCCAGTTAATAATGAGAATTCTTTGCTGAAGATTATGATAGAGAAGCAATGACTATAGGTTGTTTAAGAAAGTAGGTATGTTTAATGGACACCTCTACAGCTGCCCACTCACACTTAAACGATGCTGGAGGAAGAATTTATTGTAAAATACAGTCCTGTGAAAAACAGATTAAAGAGTTTGGTTTCAACCTGGATTTGGGCTCCTTGGCCTATTTTTGTTTCACCAAGGTGAGTGTCTTGGACTTATCTATAAAGTATTATATTTTTAATCAGAATAAGAAACTTGTATATTGAGTATAGATGTGTGTGTGTGTAATCAAATTATTCTCATAGCCTTCTTTTTTTTTTAACTGTAAGTTTCATGATAAATGGTCCCAACTATTAGAGAAATATAGTAGATAATTCATTAAATATTTCCAGAAAATGCTGATTGAATTTCATTGAAAATTTACCTCTGGGGGAGAGAATATTTGAAAGTGAAAAATACATTGAATGGAAAGAATTTGTCCTATAATATTTCTGCACTGTAAATTGGACCTTTGAGTTGTGCCTTGTTTCTTATTTCATTAGAACATAATATTATACAAAATAACTATCTCAAATAGTATAGGAGAAAACATTCTCAATTTTATCAGGTTTTATTTTGAGTTATAATTACTGGTCTCATTAATTAGATAGATAAATTTTATCAAACTATTAAAATTTAGCCATTATAATGATTTACCAAAGACTGGAAGTACTATACTATCTATGTATGCTTTAATGAGGCACAATCATTTTTTATTAATTTTATATGTAAGAAAAGTGTTAAAATATGTCTCTAGTTTATGGCCTAAGTGTTGTAGTGAAAGAAACTTCTGTTATGAAAAGGAATGGAAGAAAATAGAATATAGCATACCCTGACAAGTTTAAAAGATGACAACATATATTCAAGAAATAAATAGTAATAGCAGATGTTCAGGACCGATAAAAGTTGAAATGGTTGAAAAGGATACTGAATCTTTCTGCTTTGTGTGTCCCACAACATATGATTTATCTATAGACATCTATTGGCTTTATTTACAGATTGTCTTTTAATTTGTTTTTTCTAGTTTTTTTTCACTTGTGAAAAAATGATTTTGTAGAGTTATATATCTGGAAGAAAATAGTAAAATCACAGAATTTTAGATTTTAGAGAAATTAATAATTCATATTGTCTTTCACTTTGTCTTGTTTTGAATACTAAAAGTAGAGTTTTCTTGTTGAAATAGATGGATTTTGAGAACCTGCCTGGTCAGTAGAACTGAGAACTATCATTTATTCAACACACATTCATTGGGCACATATTATGTGCAGGAACATACTAGGCATACCATTAACATTATAACCTTGCATGTGGCATGCACTTAGCCTGGAAAAAGTGTTTATATGAAATATATTAAAATTAATATAGTTATATTTTTAAAACAGGATATTTTCTTTTGTGTGGGAAACATTTACACATATAAAAGGATGACGATTAGATCTATGACTTTGGAGATTAGTTTAAAAGATTCCTGAAATATTTTTCTTGGCTGGGAGAATAATGACAAATGTAATTCACATCTGTATCTGATAAAATGCTGAATGGTGAAACTGGGACCAGGATATACATGCTAGTAGCTTAGTAAAGGCAAAAAGAACCAGAAACATAGTGAGAGAAAAAAAGATCTATTATGTATTGAATGGCTCTGATGTACTAAACATCTTCCACAGTTTTGCCTTCAAAAGCTGTTTCTACTCCACACCTAACTCTTCTCTTACTTCCTGTTCCCCTCATTTAATTATTCATTATGTTCTGTCAATTCTACTTTCATGGAAACCTCTTGAATCACATATTACTGTTACTTCTGTTACTGTCTTAATTTTGCCACCATTGTCTCATATTACTTACAGCAATAACCTTCTAACTGGTTCCTCTTCTTCCAGACTTGTCTTCAAACCAGCCAACTCCATGCACTAAGCCACCCTAAGTCTTTTCTAAACTGCATATCTAAGGCACTGTCTCCTCTTCCATGAAGTCTCATTGGCAATGCCTTTCTAGGCACTGTTGCCTCCATCCTTTCCTTTCCAACCTTCTTACCACTTGCCCCACTCTGTGCTCCACCGCATGATGTGCTAGACCCAAATATGCTGACATTATAGTAAGCAGCCCATGCATTAGTCAGGTAGACAGAGTATTGGTTCAGTAATGATTGGTTGCTGATCTTGAGGTTTAAATGAGACATACAAATCGCTTAGTATGACGTGTGACCCATAAAAAGCTCTCTAAAAAGGCTAATTGTTATTTACTTTGCTTAAGAGTCCCCTCTACATAGAATTCCATACCTCCCTTATCTCCTCATCTCCCCTGTTTCTCTTGATTACCTTCTTTGTGTGCTTCAGGTATTTTATAACTTACATGTTATTTTACATAAGAAGGTTCCCCTTAGCTCGTATGATTGCAGTGATAATTCTCCTATGTATATCATTGTTTTTCTCTGTGGAAGCACTATCCTGAATTTGCCACTTGCATGTTTTCTACAATACAAAATAAACTTCAGTGCAGTGACTACATTGTTTGCTATATTATCTCCAGTATATCACATAGGTGCCACTCAATATTTGTGAATGAACAATGAATAATATCAATAATGATAGATACTATTTATGGAGGTTTTATTATGTGCCAGACCATGGGCTAAGTTCTCAAGTATTTTTCTTACTTTCTCTCTCTGTCTAGGCATGTATGTTTCTCTCTCTCTCTCTCTATATATATATATATAGAGAGAGATAGATAGATAGATAGATAGACAGATATAGATATATAAAATAAATGTATATAGTCACACTCATGTACGTACATACACACATATGTATTTGTATGAATATATTTACATATTTATGTAAATAATGTAAATGATTATTTATATATACGTGTGTAGAATATATAAATATTTTATATAAAATTTTGTGTATACCATATATTATATATATTTAATTTTTAAAACAACTTTATAACTCTCTGTGGCATTACTATCTTCATTTAACTGATAAGAAATTTAAGGCTCTGAGACAATAATTCTTCACTGCTAGCAGTGGCTGGGATTTGAGTTTACATACAACTCTAAATGTGTTTTTTGCCATACCATATGTCTCTAGTTCATGGCCTAAGTGTTGTAGTGAAAGAAATTTCTGTTATGAAAAGGAATGGAAGAAAATAGAATATAGTATACCCTGACAAGTTTGGAAGATGACAACAGAATGATATTTACTGGGGTCTCATTGTTGTTCAAAAGTGTCAGTAACTGGTATTTTTAATTCACAGAAATGAAAGATAATAATAGGTAGGACTTGTGTTGCCATCCTTTGGGTCATGTGGTTCTGAGATGGGATCTGGCGTGGCAGCCTTCTCTGATCTTCCTCTTCATGCACCTCAATGGGTCCATGGATTTTAGCCTTCCCTTCCTTGCTTGTAGCTAATGTGTTTTTCTGTACCCTCTCACAGGCACTGTTACTGGAGTCTCTGAGCAAAATTCTGCTAAAGAACACATGCAGCAGTACCGGAAGTATGTTCTCTAACTGGGGAACTGTTTCATTCACCTGAAAGAAAATTAACCTTTTTGCTGAGTGCAGCCAGCTCTCATTCTGAAGTTGAAGTGTGACTCCATGTGGAGCTAAGGTTACAAGACCTCCTCTGTTCTTGGCCTAGATTTTGATCTTTCTCCCTCCTGAATTTGTAAACAAAACCCTCTCTCTAGGCCTGAAAGTTCTTACAGCGAGTATCTGGCCAAAAGAAAATGATTCTTTCAAAGTGTGGAAAAAAATTGGCCAGGTTTAAGAATGTTTTGGACTAAAAGTGACAACTGTGTGCCAAAATCATAAAGAACATACACATCTCCCCTGCTTGTACTTATTTGCACATAAATTACAGATTGTGTGTGTGTGTGAATCAGTTGACAAACAGAGATAAGTCATAGCTTCTCTGGCACTTTGTGTAAGAGGCTAGTTACTCACTTTACAGTGGCTAGATTTTATACAGAAGAATTTCCCTTCACATTTTGCAGTTTATCTACAGCATTATACATATAAAATCACACAATCATTTTGAAGCCATTCCATATCACCACTATTAATAGTTCTTTGTTTCTTACACCAGAAGTTCAAGCTTCTATTTTTCTTTTTTTTTTTCCAGTACGCGGGCCTCTCACTGTTGTGGCCTCTCCCGTTGCGGAGCACAGGCTCCGGACGCGCAGGCCCAGTGGCCATGGCTCACGGGCCCAGCTGCTCCGCGGCATGCGGGATCCTCCCGGACCGGGGCAGGAGCCCATGTCCCCTGCATCGACAGGCGGACTCTCAACCACTGCGCCACCAGGGAAGCCCTCAAGCTCCTATTTAATGAGATTCCACAAACTGGTTGACTATATATCAAGGTAAAAAGACAGAATGGTTTCAGTTTTGACACATGGTCTTTTCACTAATAAAAACCCCGAAATAACAGTCTTTGGCAAACCATTATCAAGACATCTGAAAACAAATTTTATAAAATTTATAAAATTTGTGTTATATTTGTATAGTGCTTGCTGTACGCGGGCCTCTCACTGTTGTGGCCTCTCCCGCTGCGGAGCACAGGCACAGAGGCCATGGCTCATGGGCCCAGCCGCTACACGGAGGGGGGGATCTTCCTGGACCGGGGCACGAACCCATGTCCCCTGCATTGGCAGGCAGACTCTCAACCACTCTGCCACCAGGGAAGCCCTGTATAGTGTTTTTAACTCACAAAGTTCATTTACATTTATTTGCTCTAGTTTAATAATTTGGATTAGGCTAACAATTTTGAGTGTCTACTTTTTAGTAATCGTTGAACTAGGCTCATGTAATCTTCACTACAATTATGTGAGGCAGGTTGTATTATTTCTTGTTCTGTGAAGAGGAAACTGAGGTCCAGAGAAGTTCAATTGTATGATCCAAAGTCACACACAGCTAATCATTGTTAAAAACAATTTTATTCAAAATTTGATACCTCTTTTTTTGACATTTTACCTCTATTCTACAACTAGACATAACTCCCTTAGGAATTAACGCCCCTCTTAACTACAGCCGAATTATTTAGTAACACTGCAAAAATCTAAGAAAAAATCTAAGTAGATCTAAGAATTTCTCCAAATGAGCTATTTGAAAAATTTCCAAATTATTTCTGACTGCTGTATATTGAGCAATAAAATAAATTGCTTTCTTATATTTTTTGCCCTTTGTGTTTGTGAACCTGCTCACAAAAATACTCTCATACATAATGCAAGGTAATAAACTGCCTCTTGTAATGGCTACAAAGCCTTGCCTAGGTGGAAATAGAACTGGAAATCTATTACTAGCAACATATCCTTCAAATGCAATTCAAGTTTGACAAACTTTAAACAATTTGGCAGGCACTTGCAACCAGTCTTTCCTCTGAGTACTTTTTAGGTGTCTCATCATCATGCTATAATTCTAAAATGCTGAGAAGATTTAATGATTTCCTTCAGGTAAATCACAGTGAGTTGAAATGCCACACAGGAGTAACCATTGCTCATTTTCTTGGATGGAAGATAATGTGAGCTCCGTATTCACAAACTTTTTTATTTAATGCTGTTTCTGTTGAAATTCCATTTTCTTTATGACTCCTAAAACTATGTTGCCATTTGATTATAATTTCAAATAATATTGGTATTTTTCTCTACAAAACAAGCACATCCTCACTCACTTATGAAAACATGCTCAGTGGCTCTGTTTCCTTGGGTATGAAACAAAATATTTTGTAGCTATAAAAGGATTTGAGGAGATTTCCTTTGCCAAGAAACATCTCACCTAACTAAAGTACCTTGTTCACACAGAGTAGTTTTAAGCTCATTAAGAGTCATTCTTGGGGAGAATCTAAACACATCTGTTTTTGACGCCTTCTCAGGTCTTCTCTTGCTGTGTTAGAGGGGAAAAAGTTCTTAGAATCTATTGTTTATTTCTTAGAAAAAAAAAAAGATGTCATAATTGACACCTTTTTATCTTTGAAATGCATATTGAGGGACCTTAGTTTTTACCACTGTTACCACAGTGAGATAAAAAAAAATTGACTTGTGTACAGGGCATAAGTAGGGAAACTCAAGCAAAGGACTATATAACACCATCTCAAAAGTATCCACCTCTTAACCACATTTACTTCTGTTTGGTGAGAAGATTTTTTCCTCCCTCCCAGTCATTGCTCTGTAGTGTTTTCCACATTCTAGATTTTGCCAATTACTTCCTTGTGATGTTGTTTAATATCTTCTTTTGCCCCTTTATTTACTGTAGATTGGTAGTTTGATATAGAGGCTAGGTTAGAGTACTTCAGAGGTTGTGTTGCCTACTTTTTATTTGATTACATCAGGAGACACATGTCTGGTTGTCTCTCTTTTTTAGTGATGTAGTGGATCCTATTGTTGTTCAACAAATAATCTCTCTCCTCATACTTGCTTCTCCCTACCCCTCAAAAGAAGAGTGTACCTCTCCACTCCATTTAGCCATTTGATTTGCTTTAGCATGTGGAATGTGAATGGATACAATGTACTCCACATCTTTGCCAAGGCTTCAAAGGTATTTGCAACATCTGGCTTAAACTTCTAGAATTCCTGCCCCCTGCAGATAGAGGCTGCTTTGTTAATCTCTGATTACAGATTGTGAAGACAGAATAGATCTGAAACCAATATAGAGTTTGGAGTTTAAAGCTTAGCTTAACATCAGCTGACCCGCAGACCCAATCTTTTAATAACCAAGAAAGAAATGTTTGTTGCTCTATGCTACTGAGTTTTGTGATAATTTTTAAAACATTATTGCATCAAAAGCTTAATGATATAGACATAATATTGATCAGTGGATTGAATTGTTACCAGATTGCTCTGGCATTTTTTAATTTAATGGCTTTGGCAACCATTGATGATTATTGCTTAGATCCTTTATTTTATTGTGGTTTGCAAAGTAGTGATGTTCTGTTATTCCTTGTTTATGTATTACTCCCAGAAGAATTACTGAGGAGGTGCTCTGAGATAGTTTATAAAAGAACATCAGATAATTTTTAAAATTCTTCTACTTTATTTGCTAAGCTTTAAGAATAATGGACTGATTCCCTAGCATCATCCAAAGGTGACTAATGAGATTTTGTTTTATTTTTTTTAAGTGTTATGTACTCATGAATTTCATTGCTAAAAATATACATCAAACACTGTTTGATGTATTTCCACCAATTGGTAATATTACTCCATTTGAGGCTCATATTGTCCATTCTTAAAATGTTATTTCTATTTAAATCCAATATTGATATGCCTTTTAAATCATAAAACTGGAACCGTTCACTTTTATTTTTCTAGAGGAGCTACTTTTCCTTTCTCTAAAGCTTAGAAATCACTATTAGCACTGAGAGAGGCAGGAAAATTGCTGACAGTAAAGTTCCTTAATGGAAGGAGTCAAAGGCAGTGGTTGTGATTGTTAGGGAATCCCCAGAGTGGGGTGCAAGGATATACGAAAGCACATATTGCGGAGACACATCATCTAAGATTTAGGAATCGTACAATTCATGAAGTTCCATTGGTAAGGGATCCCTGACATAAAGATGGCATCCCAGTTAAGTGATCTTCAGTAAATGACAAATGAAGGATTAAATGCCTGGAGAATTAGTCTCACTAATTCAGTATTTATAGCCATTCAAGTTATTAGCTTTTTAATTAACGCTGAAAGATCTTAAAGTACCTAATTGTATTCCATTCTAATTATATTAACAGATTATACCCATGAAAATTAAAATTGTTTTTGTAATATTCTCTTTAAGAATGTGCAAATAGAGTTGATATTTTCTTAATAAATGTCTCAACTGTTACTGTGTTTCTAAACAGAATAGAAAAAAATGCAAGTTAATAGTGCTCATTTAAGTATGTTGCATCCAGTTGGGATTATAGAATTTAAACAGGCTTTACACAAGAGTGTTAGAGATATACCAAATCCACTTACTTAATTCACTGTAATGATAATCTGCTCATTGAATTATTTAACACATCTTTTTATAAAGAGCTTTGTGAATTCCAGTTTGAATGTGAGCAGATTAGATTGTTACATTTATTTGCTATAAGACAAAAGCAACTGGAAGAGCTATTCCAGAACCTATAGGATAAATATGATATAAAGAAAAGTAAATACAAATTTGAGAAGAGTAGGATTCTACTCCTGACTCCCAGATTACTCACTTGGGTTCAACTTTAATGAATCTGGCTTAGGAACCTTACTGAGTGAAGTCTCTAATCCTGAAATCTTTCAGTTCTTTTATTGAAACATAGAGACAGATTCTTGTTTTAAGGTTTTTCTTTGTAGTTTATTTTATATCTTCAGGATACAAGCTGTTTGTACTGGTAATAAAGTCTAATGAATATTTGCTATAATAATCCAAATATTGGGTCAACTCAAGTGTGTAAGAACTGGGGGCAGCCTTCTGTTTTGAAATAGCTTGTCAGCCCAAGAGGATTTGCTTTGACATGTGTCTGTCTGGTCTGAAGAGATGTGGCAGGATAATATACAGGTGTTAATTGTGTTGCCCTGCCATACCAGACTTAAAAACTTTTTCTGCTCTCCATCCCCATATCTGAGATGATATAAGAAGTCTGCACTTCTCCATGGTCAGCAAAAGTAGCAGTCACATAATTAGAGAAGAAGTAATTAATGTTTTAAATTCAGAATCTTCATTCTCATGAAAGACAGAACCACTTGGGAAGAATCATTGTAGAGGCAGTCATCCCAACATTTCTTCAGCTACGTTCATAATTTCTATGCTGAGAAGCAGGAAATGAGATGGAGACAGAGGTCTTACAATCCTATATGTTCTTGAAAGAGAGCCCAACACCTTGCCTTCCTCACCCAGTAAAGTATATTATTAGTAGTTGTAATCATTTTAATTCCTTGTTGCTGCAAAACAAACCCCCAAATTAGTGGCCTAATACAATCACCAACTTATCATCAATGATAATTTATCATTATTCTATACATAGAGTAGGTTTAGCTGGATAGTTTTTATGTTCCATATGATATTGATTGGGGCTGAAATTATATGGGAGTTCAAGTGGGCTGAAACATTCAAGATGGTTTATTCACATCACTGGTGTACTGATGGACAGCCACAATATTACGCTGAGCTAGGCTAGGACACTAGGATAGCTAGGTCTCTCTCTCTCTCTCCCCCCATTTTGTCCCAGGGTCTCTTCCTCTTCGTGGTTTCTCATTGTGCTTTTTACCCCCAGCAAGTTAGCTGGGCTTCTATCATGGCAACTCAACGCTGCTAAGAGGATGAAAGTAGAGACTTCTAGTCCTTCTTAAAGGACTTAAAGGGTTAGGCCCAGAACTTTCACAAAGACACTTTTGTATCCATGTACAGATTCAACATTGAAAGGGAATTCTACAAGGGCAAGGTTGTGATTCCATGCATTGAGGTCAACTTTGAAGAGTCGTTACCATGAGAATGAAGCCACCTTTAAATTTATGGTCTGAAAATAGAAAGGATATTGCAGGCTTTTTCTTGGTTGCCCTTGGAGGTGGTAGTCCCCACACTGTTTCCAGCCATTTCACAGCCTGAGAATATACAACCCAGATTTATGGGTTTACTGGGCAAATGGACCTGAGATGACAGCCTGAATTTGGCCTCAAAGGGAGTCACTGAACTAGAAGAGGCTTGCAATCTTGGTGAAGAGATGCTGGATGCTGCATCTGACAAATAAAGATTTATACAGAGGAGTTCCTTATGCCTTGGTAGAAAACTCATAGGTTATAAATGCCCATGAAAATCCCTGTGTTCTATCACTTTAGAAGCAGAACTCTTCTTATTACTAGCCATTGAGAAAATGATGTTCTATAACTTGATCTATTGGATTGGCCAAAAAGTTCATTCAGTTTTTTCCATAAGATGGCTCTAGTAGCACTTAGTTGTCTTTGACTTCATTTGAAACAGTTTTGTTAGATTGTATTGTGACAGCTGTCATATCAGCATGCATTAAAAAAAAATAAAACATCAAAACTGGTGAATTTTTGTATAGCCATTTTGATGATGAAAGAAAAAAAGCAACATTTCAGGCATATTATGCTTTATTTCAAGAATGGTAAAAACGCAACTGAAGTGCAAAATAAAAGATTTGTGCATTGTACAAAAAGGTGCTGTGACTGATCGAATGTGTCAAAAGTGGTTTGCGAAGAGATTTGCTGGAGATTTGCTGGAGATTTCTCTCTGGATGATGCTCCATGGTCAGGCAAACAGTTGAAGTTGATAGCAATCAAATTGAGACATTAGAGAACACTCAACATTATACCATGCAGGGGATAGCCAACATACTCAAAATATCCAAATCAAGTGTTGAAAATCATTTGCACCAGCTTGGTTATGTTCATTGCTTTGATGTTTGGGTTCCACATAAGTTAAGTGAAAAAAACCTTCTTGACCATATTTCCACATGTGATTCTCTACTAAAACATAACCAAAATGTAACAGTTTTAAAGCAAATTGTGACAGGTGATGAAAAGTGTATACTGTACAATAATGTGGAATGGAAGGGATTGTGGGGCAAGTGAAATGAACCACCACCAACCATACCAAAGCCAGTCTTCAACCAAAGAAGGTGATGTTGTGTATATGGTGGGATTGGAATGGAGTCCTCTATTATAAGCTCCTTCTGGAAAACCAAACGATGAATTACAACAGGTACTGCTCCCAAGTAGACCAAGTGAAAGCAGCACTTGACGAAAAGAGTCCGGAATTAGTCAACAGAAAATGCATAATCTTCCATCAGTATAATGCAAGACCGCATGTTTCTTTGATGACCAGGCAAAAACTGTTACAGCTTGGCTGAGTAGTTCTGATTCATCCGCCATATTCACCAGTCGTTGCACCATTGGATTTCTATTTATTTTGGTCTTTACAAAATTCTGTTAGTGGAAAAATTTTTAATTCCCTGGAAGACTGTAAAAGTCACCTGGAACAGTCTTTTGCTCAAAAAGATAAAAAGTTTTGGGAAAATGGAATTATGAAGTTGCCTAAAAAATGGCAGAAGGTAGTGAAACAAAACAGTGAATATGTTGTTCAATAAAGTTCTTGGTGAAAATGAAAAATGTGTCTTTTATTTTTGCTTAAAAACTGAAGGAACTTTTTGGACAACTCAAGATAAGGTTAATCACAATTTTTTGATAATGTACTTTTTTTTTTCTATTTCAACATGCTGCAAAATGTAATCATTAAGACTGTTTTCTATAAACATTCATTTATTCATCCAACAAAGCCATGGAGAACTTAGGCACTGTTTTAGGAGACACAGCAAATGCAAACTGTTTACTAAAGCTCGGCTTTCATTAGGCTTCTGTTCTGACGCAAGAGATGAGACAGACAATAAAAAATAAAAATAAATATATAATGTGTGTGATTTGTGAAAATTAAAGGAGGAAAAATGTTACAGTGTATGTGTGTGGGAGGGTAGCAATGGGGACAGTAGAATACACCTTCCTGAGAATATGCAGGAGGGAGAGGAACAAACTGTGTAGATATCCAGGGGGAAGGGCATTGCAGGTAGTGGGAACAGCGAGTGCAGAGACCCTAAGGTAGAACACATCCAGCTTGTTTTTGGAATCAAAAGACAGCCCTTAAAGCTGGGCTAGGATGAGTAAAGAGGAGAAAATAGAACAGGATGAGTTAAGAGAAGAAAAGGAGAACTTGGTTGGACAGTGAAGAGTCTGGCAGACTTTCTCAACTCTGCAAGAGAGCTATACCAGATAAAAATGATTTGAGTGACTTTTTTGTTTGTTTTTTTTTGTTTGTTTTTTTGGCACACGGGCCTCTCACTGTTGTGGCCTCTTCCTTTGCGGAGCACAGGCTCCAGACGCGCAGGCTCAGCGGCCATGGCTCACGGGCCCAGCCGCTCCGCAGTATGTGGGATCTTTCCGGAGTGGAGCATGAACCCGTGTCCCCTGCATTGGCAGGCAGACTCTCAACCACTGCGCCACCAGGGAAGCCCTGAGTGACATTTTTGATCAATTATTTCTAGAACTGTACAGAGCTAATATATTCCAGATGCATAAAAAATAAGTAAATTATTATATGCAGTGAATAACTTATAATAGCTCAATTTGTTCAGAGAATCCCAGTTGAGAAAAGTTGGCTTTCTAAGCCGCTACAGGGTCTTGAATTTTACTGTGAGTTATATGGAGAGAGAAGTGATGTTCTCTGATGTACATTTTAAGATGAGTGTGGGATGTTTGCTAGGGTAGAAAAATTTCCCAAACCTCTAGTCATGTATTTTCATACATCCTATAAAGTGGAAGGGCATCAGGTTTGCCCCAGCTAAGTCCTCAACATATCTCACAATTTTAAAGAAAGTTTCATTGCATGGGAATAAATTCAAAGAAACAAAAATATTATAACTCGATCTAAATACTTATAGGGTATGTATATAAGCTATAATGGGTTTTATATACTTATTTTATTTATTAACTTATATGGAAATATGTGAGACTAAAATTCTACATTTTAATGGTACTTTAGAATGCCATGAATCTTATTTATGTATTTATTTATCTGAGAGAAAAGACACCTTGGTTCCAGCTCCTGGTTCCCATGTATCCATGTTTCTGGTTGTTCACCTATATATTTGTGTGTGTGTGTATGTATGTATTTTTTTTTAATCTCTTGGGTATACCAGTATATTTTAGATAGCTTTCCAGTTTTGCTTACTCTAGTTTATAGTGGGTTATTTTTACTACCCAAAAAGCATCTTAATGAAGAAAACTCTTAGCAACAACTTTCATTCTTTGCAGAGCCACAACTTTACATGACTTCTACTTGTCATACTGGACAGATAGAAAGGAGTTAACTGAGTGTGTTTTTGTCTTCAACCCATTCATTCTAAAAGCAAGCTAATCCAATAACAAGCTAATTCATTTTGTTGTGTCATAAGTTGCCATCAATTGCCCTCTTTGCTTTTCAGCTATTTGGAGAACAATTATCTTTGAATGGATTTCAAATGTTGTTTGTTGGATTTTTCTCCATCTTAAGTGATTTCCAAATATTCCAGTGGTAGTCATTTGTCCAGTCATGATAATTCGTCATCATGAAGAAGGAGGAAATATTTTGTAGCATATATATTTAAAAGATTCTGCAGTGTACAGATCTGTTCATGTTTGATGTGATGATGGCCTGGCTTACAATAAGCAGCAGGGATATTCTATTTCTGAGCTTCTTAAAATGCCTGTACAGCCGTAAATTTTGGAGTCACTTCATTTTACTAAAGGCTATATTACCAAGTTTTGTTCTTTTTTTAATAAAATTTTAGTGGAAAATAATCCACCTGCTAAAAACTGCACAATCATGAGTGTACAATTTGATCAGTATTCACAAAATGAACTCTCTTGTGTAGCCAGCACCCAGATCAAGAAAAAGAACGTTGCCATTACTTCCCCCTCCAAGTGTAATTACAATCCTGTGTGCTGACACTTTACATTAGTTTTTTTCTGCTTTTTAACTTTATATAAAATGCACTTTTCACTCTGCATCGTATACATATTTTCTTTTGTGTCTGGCTTCTGTCTTTCAATAATAGGTTCACGAGATTCATATCGGTTGTTTTATATAGCCATCATTTGTTTATTCTGATGGTGATACAGTCTTCCATTATATGAATATACTACCATATGATTTTGAGTTATGAAATCTGAAGTGGTGATTAGTGTATAGGAAGCTTACTGGAGTGTGTTCTCTCAAACAGCACCTGTGGGAAAGGGGAAGGAAGCAGGATGAAGCCTCAGCCAGCCCCACCTAGGATGATGGTCCTTTAGACTAGCCTTAGTTTCCATCAAGGGAGCCAGACCTTTGTGTCCCCACAACAATCAGTTATTAGATTTTTGCTGGCTAGTCTATGGACCAAGAGGCCATTGTTAAAGATAGAGTGCTAATCCAAATCTAACAGGTCTTTCCATCTTCTCTAAGGACAGGGACTTCACCATGCAAATAAGTATGAAGATATAAGATTCAGTAAAGACTAGAGTCCTTCTGACTTGTAAACAAACAAACAAGCTCTAAATTGAGCTAAGAAAAAATCTGTAGAAAGAAATATAGTAAGTCCCCTACATACGAATGAGTTCCCTTCCAAAAGTGCACTTGTAAGTCCAATTTGTTCGTACTAGGTACCCAAATAACACAATGGGCTATATTGTACTGTACTGTGATAGGTTTATAATAATTTTCACACATATAATAAATTAAAAAAACAAACACAAAAAATAAACATTTTTTAACAACTTTATTGGAGTATAATTGCTTTACAATGGTGTCTTAGTTTCTTCTTTATAACAAAGTGAATCAGCTATACATATAAATATACACCCATGTCTCCTCCCACTTGCATCTCCCTCCCACCCTCCCTATCCCATCCCTCTAGGTGGTCACATATCTCCCTGTGCTATGCAGCTGCTTCCCACTAGCTATCTATTTTACACTTGGTAATATAGATAAGTCCATGTCACTCTCTCACTTCATCCCTGCTTAGGATTTCCCTGCCCAGTGTCCTCAAGTCCATTCTCTACATCTACGTCTTTATTCCTGTCCTGCTCCTAGGTTCTTCAGAACGATTTCTTAATTTTTTTTTTTTTTGGATTCCATATATATGTGTTAGCATATGGTATTTGTTTTTCTCTTTCTGACTTACTTCACTCTATATGACAGTCTCTAGGTCCATCCATCTCACTACAAATAACTCAATTTTGTTTCCTTTTATGGCTGAGTAATAATCCATTGTATATATGTGCCACATCTTCTTTACCCATTCATCTGTTGATGGACACTTAGGTTACTTCCATGTCCTGGCTATTGTAAATAGAGCTGCAACGAACATTGTGGTACATGACTCTTTTCGAATTATGGTTTTCTCAGGATATATGCCCAGTAGTGGGATTGCTGGGTCATATGGTAGTTCTATTTTTAGTTTTTTAAGGAACCTCCATACCGTTCTCCATAATGGCTGTATCAATTTACATTCCCACCAACAGTGCAAGAGGGTTCCCTTTTCTCCACACCTTCTCCAGCATTTATTGTTTGTAGATTTTTTGATAATGGCCATTCTGACTGGTGTGAGGTGATACCTCATTGTAGTTTTGATTTTCATTTCTATAATGATTAGTGATATTGAGCATCCTTTCATGTGTTTGTTGGCAATCTATATATCTTCTTTAGAGACATGTCTGTTTAGGTCTTCTGCCCACTTTTGGACTCGGCTGTTTGTTTTTTTGATATTGAACTGAATGAGCTGCTTGTAAATTTTGGAGACTAACCCTTTGTCAGTTGCTTCATTTGAAAATATTTTCTCCCATTCTGAGGGTTGTCTTTTCATCTTTTTTGTGGTTTCCCTTGCTGTACAAAAGCTTTGAAGTTTCATTAGGTCCCATTTGTTTATTTTTGTTTTTATTTACATTTCCCTAGGAAGTGGGTCAAAAGGATCTTGCTGTGATTTATGTCATAGAATGTTCTGCCTATGCTTTCCTCTAAGAGTTTTATAGTGTGTGGCATTACAGTTACGTCTTTACTCCATTTTGACTTTATCTTTGTGTATGGTGTTAGGGAGCATTCTAATATCATTCTTTAAATGTAGCTGTCCTATTTTCCCAGCACCACTTATTGAAGAGGCTGTCATTTCTCCATTATATATTCTTGCCTCCTTTATCAAAGATAAGGTGACTATATGTGCATGGGTTTATCTCTGGGCTTTCAGTCCTGCTCCATTGATCTATATTTCTGTTTTTGTGCCAGTACCATACTGTCTTGATTAATGTAGCTTTGAAGTATAGTCTGAAGTCTGGGAGCTTGATTCCTCCAGCTCCGTTTTTCTTCTTCAAGATTGCTTTTGCTATTTGGGGTCTTTTGTGTTTCCATACAAATTGTGATTTTTTTTTGTTTTAGTTCTGTGAAAAAAAGGCCATTGGTAGTTTGATAGGGATTTCATTGAATCTGTACATTGCTTTGGGTAGTATAGTCATTTTTCACAATATTGATTCCTCCAATCCAAGAACATGGTATATCTCTCCATCGGTTGGTATCATCTTTAATTTCTTTCATCAGTGTCTTATAGTTTTCTGCATACAGGTCTTTTGTCTCCTTAGGTAAGTTTATTCCTACGTATTTTATTATTTTGGTTACAATGGTAAAAGGGAGTGTTTCCTTAATTTCTCTTTCAGATTTTTCATCATTAGTGTATAGGAATGCAAGAGATTTCTGTGCATTAATTTTGGATCCTGCTATTTTACCAAATTCATTGATTACCCCTAGTAGTTTTCTGGTAGCATCTTTAGGATTCTCTGTGTATAGTACCAAGTCTTTTGCAAATACTGACCTCTTTACTTCTTTTCCAATTTGGATTCCTTTTATTTCTTTTTCTGCTCAAATGGCTGTGGCAAAAGCTGACAAAAGTATGTTGAACAATAGTGGTGAGATTGGGCAACCTTGTCTTGCTCCTGATCTTAGTGGAAAATGTTTCAGTTTTTCACCAGTGAAAATGATGTTGCCTGTGGGTTTCTCATATATGGCCTTTATTATGTTGACATAAGTTCCTTCTTTGCTTACTTTCTGGAGGGTTTTTATCATAAATGGGTGTTGGATTTTGATGAAAGTTTTTTGTGCATCAGTTGAGATGATCATATGGTTTTTCTCCTTCAATTTGTTAATATGGTTTATCACATTGATCAATGTGTATATTGAAGAATCCTTGCATTACTGGGCCAAACCTCAGTTGATCATGGTGTATGAGGCTTTTAATGTGCTGTTGGATTCTTTTGCTAGTATTTTGTTGAGGATATTTGCATCTATGTTCATCAGTGATATTGGCCTGTGGTTTTCTTTCTTTGTGACATCTTTGTCTGGTTTTGGTGTCATGGTGATGGTGTCGTCATAGAATGAGTTTGGGAGTGTCCCTCCCTCTGCTATATTTTGGTAGAGATTGAGAAGGATAGGTGTTATCTCTTCACTAAATGATGGATAGAAATCCCTTGTGAAGCCATCTGATCATCTGGAAGATTTCTATGCAGTTTCAATTTCAGTGCTTGTGACTGGTCTGTTCATATTTTCTACTTCTTCCTGGTTCAGTTTTGGAAGGTTGTGCATTTCTAAGAATTTGTCCATTTCTTCCAGGTTGTCCATTTTGTTGGCATATTGTTTCTTGTAGTAATCTCTCATGGTTCTTTGAATTTCTGCAGTGTCAGTTGTTACTTCTCTTTTTCCTTTCTAATCCTATTGATTTGAGTCTTCTCCCTTTTTTTTCATGATGAGTCTGGCTAATGGTGTATCACTTTTGTTTATCTTCTCAAAGAACCAGCTTTTAGTTTTATTTATCTTTGCTATTGTTTTCTTCATTTTTTTTTCATTTATTTCTGCTCTGATCTTTATGATTTCTTTCCTTCTGCTAACTTGGAGGGATTTTTGTTCTTCTTTCTCTAATTGCTTTAGGTGTAAGTTTAGTTGTTTATTTGAAATGTTTCTTGTTTCTTGAGGTAGGACTGTATTGCTATAAACTTCCCTCATTGAACTGCTTTTGCTGCATCCCATAGGTTTTGGGTCATCTTGTCTCCATTGTCATTTGTTTCTAGGTACTTTTTGATTTCCTTTTTAATTTCTTCAGTGATCTCTTGGTTATTAAGTAATGTATTGTTTAGCCTCCATGTGTTTGTATTTTTTACAGACTTTTTCCTGTAATTGATTTCTAGTCTCATAGTATTGTGTTTGGAAAAGATACTTGATATGATTTCAATTTTTTTAAATTTATCAAGGCTTGATTTGTGACCCAAGGTATGATCTATCCTGGATAATATTCCATGAGCACTTGAGAAGAAATTTTGTATTCTGTTGTTTTTGGATGGAATGTTCTATAAATATCAATTCAGTCCATCTTGTTTAATGTACAATTTAAAGCTGTGTTTCCTTATTTATTTTCATTTTGGGTGATCTATCCATTGGTGAAAGTGGGATGTTAAAGTCCCCTCCTATGATTGTGTTACTGTTGATTTCCCCTTTTATGGCGGTTAGCATTTGGCTTGTGTATTGTGGTGTTCCTATGCTGGGTGCATAAATATTTACAATTGTCATATCTTTTTCTTGGATTGATCCCTTGATCATTATGTAGTGTCCTTCCTTGTCTCCTGTAACATTCTTTATTTTAAAGTCTATTTTATCTGATATGAGAATTGCTACTCCAGCTTTCTTTTGATATCCATTTGCATGGAATATCTTTTTCCATCCCCACACTTGCAGTCTTCATATGTCCCTAGGTCTGAAGTGGGTCTCTTGTAGACCGCATACGTATGGGTCTTGTTTTTGTACCCATTCAGCCAGTCTATGTCTTTTGATTGGAGCATGTAATCCATTTATACTTAAGGTAATTATTGATATGTATGTTCCTATTACCATTTTCTTAATTGTTTGAGTTTATTATTGTAGGTCTTTTCCAACTGTTGTCTTTCCTGCCTAGAGAAGCTCCTTTAGCATTTGTTGTAAAGCTGGTTTGGTGGCACTGAATTATCTTAGCTTTTTCTTGTCTTTAAAGGTTTTATTTTCTCTGTCGTATCTGAATGAGATTTTTGCGCAGTAGAGTAATCTTGGTTGTATGTTTTTCCCTTTCATCACTTTAAATATGTCCTGCCACTCCCTTCTGGATTGCAGAGTTTCTGATGAAAGAACAGCTGTTAGCCCTATAGGGATTCCCTTGTATGTTATTTGTTGTTTTTCTCTTGCTGCTTTTAACATCTTTTTCTTAGTATTTAATTTTTGATAGTTTGATTACTATGTGTCTTTGCGTGTTTCTCCTTGAATTTATCCTGTATGGGACTCTCTGAATTTCCAGGACTTGATTGACTATTTCCTTGCCCATGTTAGGGAAGTTTTCACCTATAATCTCTTCAAATATTTTCTCAGTCCCTTTCTTTTTCCCTTCTTATTCTGGGACCCATATAATTCAAATGTTGGTGCATTTAATGGTGTCCCAGAGGTCTCTGTGACTGTCCTCAATTCTTTTCATTCTTTTTTCTTTATTCTGCTCTGCAGTAGTTATTTCCACTGTTTTATCTTCCAGGTCACTTATCCGTTCTTCTGCCTTAGTTATTCTGCTACTGATTCCTTCTAGAGAATTTTTAATTTCATTTATTGATTTGTTCATCTCTTTTTATTTGCTCTTTAGTTCTTCTAGGTCCTTGTTAAACATTTCTTGTATTTTCTTCATTCTTTCCCAAGATTTTTGATTATCTTTACTGTCATTACTCTGAGTTCTTTTTCAGATAGACTGCCTATTTCTTCTTCATTTATTTGTTCTGGTGGGTTTTTACCTTGCTCGTTCATCTGCTGCATGTTTCTATGTCTTCTCATCTTGTTTAACTTACTGTATTTGGGATCTCCTTTTCGCAGGCTGCCGGTTCATAGTTCCCATTGTTTTTGGTGTCTGTCTCCAGTGGCTAAGGTTGGTTCAGTGGGTAGTGCAGGCTTTCTGGTGGAGGGGACTAGTGCCTGTGTTGTGGTGGATGAGGCTAGATCTTGTCTTTCTGTTGAGCAGGATGGCATCTAGTGTTGTGTTTTCTGGGTTTTGTGACCTTATTATGATTTTAGGCAGCCTCACTTCAAATGGCTGTGGTTGTGTTCCTGTCTTGCTAGTTGTTTCACATAGGGGGTCCAGCAGTAGCTTGCTGTTCAGTGAGTGGAGTTGGGTCTCATCATTGAAAAGGAGATCTCTGGGAAAGCTTTCACCATTTGATGTTACATGGAACCAGGAGGTCTCTGGTGGACCAATGTCCTGAAATTGACTCTCCCAAATCAGAGGCACAGGCCTGACACCCAGCCGGAGCACCAAGACCCTGTCAGGCACATGGCTCAGAAGAAACTGGAGAAAAAAAAAAGAAAGAAAGAAAGAAAGAAAAAATAAACTAAAGTTATTAAAATAAGAAACAAAAATAATCATTGTCCAGTGCCTCAATCAGGAAACTTGCACAAGACTCTTAGATAGCCTCATCCACCAGAAGGCAGACAGCAGTAGCAAGAACTACATTCCTGCAGTTGTGGAACAAAAACCAAATTCTTGAACACTTCCCTGACATGGAAAGGGAATAGCCACCCAAGTCCAGGAAGGGCAGAGAGTCCCATACAGGATAAACACAAGGAGAAACACACTGAGACACATAGTAATCAAATTGGGAAAAATTAAAGACAAAGAATAATTATTGAAAGTGGCAAGAGAAAAATGACAAATAAAATTCAAGAGAACTCCCATAAGGTTAACAACTGATTTCTCAGCAGAAACTCTACAAGCCAGAAGGGAGTGGCATGATATACTTCAAGTGATGAAAGGGAAGAACCTACAACCAAGATTACTCTACCCTGCAAGGATCTCATTCAGATTCAATGGAGAAATGAAAAGCTTTACAGACAAGCAAAAGCTAAGAGAATTCAGCACCACCAAACCACCTCTAAAACAAATGCTAAAGGAACTTCTCTAAGTGGGAAACACAAGAGAAGAAAAGGATCTACAAAAAACAAACACAAAACAATAAAGAAAATGGTCATAAGTACATACATATCGATTGCCTTAGACGTGAATGGATTAAATGCTCCAACCAAAAGACACAGGCTTGCTGGATACAAAAACAAGACCCCAATATATGTTGTCTGCAAGAGACCCACTGCAGGCCTAGGGACACATACAGACCAAAAGCAAAGGGATGGAAAAAGATATTCTATGCAATTGGAAATTAAAATAAAGCTGGAGTAGCAACACTCATTTTAGATAAATAGCCTTTAAAATAAAGTATGTTACAAGAGACAAGGAAGGACACTACATAATAATCAAGGGATAAACCCAAGAAGAAGATATAACAATTATAAATATATATGCACCCAACATAGGAGCACCTCAATACATAAGGCAACTGCTAACAGCTATAAAAGAGGAAACTGACAGTAACACAATAATAGTGGGGGAGCTTAACACCTCACTTACACCAATGGACAGATCACCAAAAATGAATGCAACAACACATTAGAAAGATCACACACCATGATCAAGTGAGATTTATCCCAGCGATGCATGAATTCTTCAATATACACAAATCAATCAATGTGATACACCATATTAACAAATTGAAAAATAAAAACCATATGATCATCTCAATAGATGTGGAAAAAGCTTTTCAAAAAATTCAATACCCATTTATGATAAAAACTCTTCAGAAAGTGGGCATAGAGGGAACCTACCTCAACATAATAAAGGTCATATATGACAAAGCCACAGCAAACATCATTCTTTTTTTTTTTTTTTTTTAACATCTTTATTGGGGTATAATTGCTTTACAATGGTGTGTTAGTTTCTGCTTTATAACAAAGTGAATCAGTTATACATATACATATGTTCCCATATCTCTTCCCTCTTGCGTCTCCCTCCCTCCCACCCTCCCTATCCCACCCCTCCAGGCTGTCACAAAGCACCAAGCCAATATCCCTGTGCCATGCGGCTGCTTCCAACTAGCTATCTACCTTACTACGTTTGTTAGTGTGTATATGTCCGTGACTCTCTCTCGCCCTGTCACAGCTCACCCTTCCCCCTCCCCATAACCTCAAGTCCGTTCTCTAGGAGGTCTGCGTCTTTATTCCTGCCTTACCCCTAGGTTCTTCATGACATTTTTTTTTTCTTAAATTCCATATATATGTGTTAGCATACAGTATTTGTCTTTTTCTTTCTGACTTACTTCACTCTGTATGACAGACTCTAGGTCTATCCATCTCATTACAAATAGCTCAATTTCATTTCTTTTTATGGCTGAGTAATATTCCATTGTATATATGTGCCACATCTTCTTTATCCATTCATCTGATGATGGGCACTTAGGTTGTTTCCATCTCCGGGCTATTGTAAAGAGAGCTGCAATGAACATTTGGGTACATGACTCTTTTTGAATTTCGGTTTTCTCAGGGTATATGCCAGGTAGTGGGATTGCTGGGTCATATGGTAGTTCTATTTGTAGCTTTTTAAGGAACCTCCATACTGTTCTCCATAGTGGCTGAACCAATTCACATTCCCAAACGTTAGTGCAAGAGTGTTCCCTTTTCTCCACACCCTCTCCAGCATTTATTGTTTCTAGATTTTTTGATGATGGCCATTCTGACTGGTGTGAGATGATATCTCATTGTAGTTTTGATTTGCATTTCTCTAATGATTAATGACATTGAGCATTCTTTCATGTGTTTGTTGGCAGTCTGTATATCTTCTTTGGAGAAATGTCCATTTAGGTCTTCTGCCCATTTTTGGATTGGGTTGTTTGTTTTTTTGTTATTGAGCTGCATGAGCTGCTTGTAAATTTTGGAGATTAATCCTTTGTCGGTTACTTCATTTGCAAATATTTTCTCCCATTCTGAGGGTTGTCTTTTGGTCTTGTTTATGGTTTCCTTTGCTGTGCAAAAGCTTTGAAGTTTCATTAGGTCCCATTTGTTTATTTTTGTTTTTGTTTCCATTACTCTAGGAGGTGGGTCAGAAAGGATCTTGCTGTGATTTATGGCATAGAGTGTTCTGCCTATGTTTTCCTCTAAGAGTTTGATAGTTTCTGGCCTTATATTTAGGTCTTTAATCCATTTTAAGCTTATTTTTGTGTATGGTGTTAGGGAGTGATCTAATCTCATCCTTTTACATGTACCTGTCCAGTTTTCCCAGCACCACTTATTGAAGAGGCTGTCCTTTCTCCACTGTACATTCCTGCCACCTTTATCAAAGATAAGGTGTCCATATGTGCATGGGTTTATCTCTGGGCTTTCTATCCTGTTCCATTGATCTATCTTTCTGTTTTTGTGCCAGTACCATACTGTCTTGATAACTGTAGCTTTGTAGTATAGTCTGAAGTCAGGGAGCCTGATGCCTCCAGTTCCTCTTTTCGTTCCCAAGATTGCTTTGGCTATTCGGGGTCTTTTGTGTTTCCATACAAATTGCAAAATTTTTTGTTCTAGTTTTGTGAAAAATGCCAGTGGTAGTTTGATAGGGATTGCATTGAATCTGTAGATTGCTTTGGGTAGTAGAGACATTTTCACAATGTTGATTCTTCCAATCCAAGAACATGGTATATCTCTCCATCTATTTGTATCATCTTTAATTTCTTTCATCCATGTCTTATAATTTTCTGCATACAGGTCTTTTGTCTCCTTAGGTAGGTTTATTCCTAGATATTTTATTCTTTTTGTTGCAATGGTAAATGGGAGTGTTTTCTTGATTTCAATTTCAGATTTTTCATCATTAGTATATAGGAATGCCAGAGATTTCTGTGCATTAATTTTGTATCCTGCCACTTTACCAAATTCATTAATTAGCTCTAGTAGTTTTCTGGTAGCATCTTGAGGATTCTCTATGTATAGTATCATGTCATCTGCAAACAGTGACAGCTTTACTTCTTCTTTTCCGATGTGGATTCCTTTTATTTCCTTTTCTTCTCTGATTGTTGTGGCTAAAACTTCCAAAACTATGTTGAATAAGAGTGGTGAGAGTGGGCAACCTTGTCTTGTTCCTGATCTTAGTGGAAATGCTTTCAGTTTTTCACCATTGAGGATGATGTTTGCTGTGGGCTTGTCATATATGGCCTTTATTATGTTGAGGAAAGTTCCCTCTATGCCTACTTTCTGCAGGGTTTTTGTCATAAATGGGTGTTGAATTTTGTCAAAAGCTTTCTCTGCATCTTGAGATGATCATATGGTTTTTCTCCTTCAGTTTGTTAATATGGTTTATCACATTGATAGATTTGCGTATATTGAAGAATCCTTGCATTCCTGGAATAAACCCCACTTGATCATGGTGTATGATCCTTTTAATGTGCTGTTGGATTCTATTTGCTAGTATTTTGTTGAGGATTTTTGCATCTATGTTCATCAGTGATATTGGCCTGTAGTTTTCTTTCTTTGTGACATCCTTGTCTGGTTTTGGTATCAAGGTGATGGTGGACTCGTAGAAGGAGTTTGGGAGTGTTCCTCCCTCTGCTATATTTTGGAAGAGTTTGAGAAGGATAGGTGTTAGCTCTTCTCTAAATGTTTGATAGAATTCGCCTGTGAAGCCATCTGGTCCTGGGCTTTTGTTTGCTGGAAGATTTTTAATCACAGTTTCAATTTCAGTGCTTGTGATTGGTCTGTTCATATTTTCTATTTCTTCCTGATTCAGTCTTGGCAGGTTGTGCATTTCTAAGAATTTGTCCATTTCTTCCAGATTGTCCATTTTATTGGCATAGAGTTGCTTGTAGTAATCTCTCATGATCTCTTTTATTTCTGCAGTGTCAGTTGTTACCTCTCCTTTTTCATTTCTAATTCTATTGATTTGAGTCTTCTCCCTTTTTTTCTTGATGAGTCTGGCTAGTGGTTTATCTATTTTGTTTATCTTCTCAAAGAACCAGCTTTTACTTTTATTGATCTTTGCTATTGTTTCCTTCATTTCTTTTTCATTTATTTCTGATCTGATTTTTATGATTTCTTTCCTTCTGCTAGCTTTGGGGTTGTTTTGTTCTTCTTTCTCTAATTGCTTGAGGTGCAAGGTTAGGTTGTTTATTCGAGATGTTTCATGCTTCTTAAGGTGGGCTTGTATTGCTATAAACTTCCCCCTTAGAACTGCTTTTGCTGCATCCCACAAGTTTTGGGTCGTTGTGTCTCCATTGTCATTTGTTTCTAGGTATTTTTTGATTTCCTCTTTGATTTCTTCAGTGATCACTTCATTACTAAGTAGTGTATTGTTTAACCTCCATGTGTTTTTATTTTTTACAGATCTTTTCCTGTAATTGATATCTAGTCTCATGGCGTTGTGGTCAGAAAAGATACTTGATAAATTTTCAATTTTCTTAAATTTACCAAGGCTTGATTTGTGACCCAAGATATGATCTATCCTGGAGAATGTTCCATGAGCACTTGAGAAAAATGTGTATTCTGTTGTTTTTGGATGGAGTGTCCTATAAATATCAATTAAGTCCATCTTGTTTAATGTATCATTTAAAGCTTGTGTTTCCTTATTTATTTTCATTTTGGATGATCTGTCCATGGGTGAAAGTGGAGTGTTTAAGTCCTCTACTATGAATGTGTTACTGTCGATTTCCCCTTTTATGGCTGTTAGTACTTGCCTTATGTATTGAGGTGCTCCTATGTTGGGTGCATAAATATTTACAATTGTTATATCTTCTTCTTGGATTGATCCCTTGATCATTATGTAGTGTCCTTCTTTGTCTCTTTTAATAGTCCTTATTTTAAAATCTATCTTGTCTGATATGAGAATTGCTACTCCAGGTTTCTTTTGGTTTCCATTTGCATGGAATATCTTTTTCCATCCCCTTACTTTCAGTCTGTATGTGTCTCTTGGTCTGAAGTGGGTCTCTTGTAGACAGCATATATATGGGTCTTGTTTTTGTATCCATTCAGCTAATCTGTGTCTTTTGGTGGGAGCATTTAGTCCATTTACATTTAAGGTAATTATCGATATGTATGTTCCTATTCCCATTTTCTAAATTGTTTTGGGTTCGTTATTATAGGTCTTTTCCTTCTCTTGTGTTTCTTGCCTAGAGAAGATCCTTTAGCATTTGTTGTAAAGCTGGTTTGGTGGTGTTGAACTCTCTCAGCTTTTGCTTGTCTGTAAAGGTTTTAATTTCTCCATCAAATCTGAATGAGATCCTTGCTGGGTAGAGTAGTCTTGGCTGCAGGTTTTTCTCCTTCATCACTTTCAGTATGTCCTGCCACTCCCTTCTGGCTTGTAGGGTTTCTGCTGAGAGATCAGCTGTTAACCTTATGGGGATTCCCTTGTGTGTTATTTGTTGTTTTTCCCTTGCTGCTTTTAATATGCTTTCTTTGTATTTAATTTTTGACAGTTTGATTAATATGTGTCTTGGCGTATTTCTCCTTGTATTTATCCTGTATGGGACTCTCTGTGCTTCCTGGACTTAACTATTTCCTTTCCCATATTAGGGAAGTTTTCAACTATAATCTCTTCAAATATCTTCTCAGTCCCTTTCTTTTTCTCTTCTTCTTCTGGAACCCCTATAATTCGAATGTTGGTGCGTTTAATGTTGTCCCAGAGGTCTCTGAGACTGTCCTCAGTTCTTTTCATTCTTTTTTCTTTATTCTGCTCTGCAGTAGTTATTTCCACTATTTTATCTTCCAGGTCACTTATCCGTTCTTCCGCCTCAGTTATTCTGCTATTGTTCCCATCTAGAGTACTTTTAATTTCATTTATTGTGTTGTTCATCGTTGCTTGTTTCATCTTTAGTTCTTCTAGGCCCTTGTTAACTGATTCTTGCATTTTGTTCATTCTATTGTCCATTCTATCTCCAAGATTTCGGATCATCCTTACTATCATTATTCTGAATTCTTTTTCAGGTAAGCTGCCTATTTCCTCTTCATTTGTTAGGTCTGGTGCATTTTTATCTTGCTCCTTTATCTGCTGTGTGTTTTTCTGTCTTCTCATTTTGCTTATCTTACTGTGTTTGGGGTCTCCTTTTTGCAGGCTGCAGGTTCATAGTTCCTGCTGTTTTTGATGTCTGTTCCCAGTGGCTAAGGTTGGTTCAGTGGGTTGTGTAGGTTTCCTGGTGGAGGGGACTAGTGCCTGTGTTGTGGTGGATGAGGCTGGATCTTGTCTCTCTAGTGGGCAGGTTCATGTCTGGTGGTGTGTTTGGGGTGTCTGTGGCCTTATTATTATTTTAGGCAGCCTCTCTGCTAATGGGTGGGGTTGTGTTCCTGTCTTGCTAGTTGTTTGGCATAGGTTGTCCAGCACTGTGGCTTGCTGGTCGTTGAGTGAAGCTGAGTGCTGGTGTTAAGATGGAGGTCTCTGGGAGATTTTCACCGTTTGATATTATGTGGAGCTGGGAGGTCTCTTGTTGACCAGTGTCCTGAAGTTGGCTCTCCTACCTCAGAGGCAGAGCCCTGCCTCCTGGCTGGAACACCAAGAGCTTTTCATCCACACGGCTCAGGATAAAAGGGAGAAAAAGTAGAGGGAATTAGTAGAAGTATGAGGAAAGAAAGAAGGAAAGTAGGGAAGGAAGGAAGGAAGAAAGAAAGAAAGCAAAGAAGGAAAGAAGGAAATGAAGGAGGGAGGGAGGAAGGAAGGAAGGAGGGAAAGAAGGAAAAAAGACAGAAAGAAAGAAGATACAGTAAAAATAAAATAAAGTATAATAAAATTATTGAATTAAAAAATTCTTATTTAGGAAAAAAAAAAAAGGGACGGATAGAACCTTAGGACAAATGTTGGAAGCAAAGCTATACAGACAAAGTCTTACACAGAAGCATACACATACACCCTCACTAAAAGAGGTAAAGGGGGAAAAATCATAAATCTTGCTGTCAGAGACCACCTCCTCAATTTGGGATGATTCGTTGTCTAAAGGAGGGAAGGAAAGAAAGAAAGAAAGAAAGAAAGAAAGAAAGAAAGAAAGAAAGAAAGGAAAGTATTATAACGTTATTAAAATAAAAATTGATTATTAAGAAAAAATTTTTTAAAAAAAAACCATGGACGGATAGAACCCTAGGACAAATGGTGGAAGCAAGACTATACAGACAAGATCTCACACAGAAGCATACACATATACATTCACAAAAAGAGGAAAAGGGAAAAAAAATCATAGATCTTGCTCCTAAAGTCCACTTCCTTAATTTGGGATGATTGGTTGTCTATTCAGGTATTCCACAGATGCAGGGTATATCAAGTTGATTGTGGAGCTTAATTCCGCTGCTTCTGAGGCTGCTGGGAGAGATTTCCCTTTCTCTTCTTTGTTCTCACAGCTCCCAGGGGCTCAGCTTTGGATTTGGCCCTGCCACAGCGTGTAGGTCGCTGGAGGGCATCTGTTTTTTGCTCAGACAGGGCGGGGTTAAAAGAGCCGCTGATTCGGGGGCTCTGGCGCACTCAGGCCAGCGGGGAGGGAGGGGCACAGAGTGCGGGGCGGGCCTGCGGCGGCAAAGGCCGGCGTGACTTTGCACCAGCCTGAGGCCCGCCGTGCGTTCTCCCGGGGAAGTTGTCCCTGGATCCCGGGAACCTGCAGGGCGGGCTGCATAGGTTCCGCGGAAGAGGGGTGTGGAGAGTGACCTGTGCTCACACACAGGCCCCTCGGTGGCGGCAGCAGCAGCCTTATCGTCTCCCGCCCGTCCCTGGGGTCCGCGCTTTCAGCCGCGGCTCGCGCCCGTCTCTGGGGTCCACGCTTTTAGCCGCGGCTCGCGCCCGTCTCTGGAACTCCTTTAAGCAGCGTTCTTAAACCCCTCTCCTCACGCACCAGGAAACAAAGAGGGAAGAAAAAGTTTCTTGCCTCTTCGGCAGGTGCAGACTTTTCCCCGGACTCCCTCCCAGCTAGCCGTGGTGCACTAACCCCTTCAGGCTATGTTCAAGCCGCCAACCCCAGTCCTCTCCCTGCATTCCGTCCGAGACTGAAACCCGGACCTTAGAGCCTCAGCTCGCAGCCCCGCCCGCCCCGGCGGGTGAGCAGACAAGCCTCTCGGGTTGGTGAGTGCCGGTCGGCACCGATCCTCTGTGCGGGAATCTCCCCGCTTTGCCCTCCGCACCCCTGTTGCTGTGCACTCCTCCGCGGCACCGAAGCTCCCCCCTCCGCCTCCCGCAGTCTCCGCCCGCGAAGGAGCTTCCTAGTGTGTGGAAACTTTTCCTCCTTCACAGCTCCCTCCCACTGGTGCAGGTGCCGTCCCTATTCTTTTGTCTCTGTTTTTTCTTTTTTTTTCTTTTGCCCTACCCCGGTACGTGGGGAGTTTCTTGCCTTTTGGGAGGTCTGAGGTCTTCTGCCAGCGTTCAGTAGGTGTTCTGTAGGAGTTGTTCCACGTGTAGATGTATTTCTGGTGTATCTGTGGGGAGGAAGGTGATCTCCGCATCTTACTCTTCCGCCATCTTCAAGGTTCCCCCCAACATCATTCTTAATGGTGAAAAACTGAAAGCATTTCCTCTAAGATCAGGAAAAAGACAAGGATGTCCGCTCTCACCACTATTATTCAACACAATTTTGGAAGTCCTAGCCACAGCAATCAGAGAAGAAAAAGAAATAAAAGGAATACAAATTGGAAAAGAAGTAAAACTGTCACTGTTTGCAGATGACATGATACTATACATAGAGAATCCTAAAGATGCCACCAGAAAACTACTAGAGCTAATCAATGAATTTGGTAACATTGCAGGAAACAAATTAATGTACAGAAATCTCTTGCATTCCTATACACTAATGATGAAAAATCTGAAAGAGAAATTAAGGAAACATTCCCATTTACCATTGCAACCAAAAGAATAAAATACCTAGGAATAAACCTACCTAAGGAGACAAAAAACCTGTATGCAGAAAACTATAAGACACTGATGAAAGAAATTAAAGACGATACCAACAGATGGAGAGTTATACCATGTTCTTGTGTTGGAAGAATCAATATTTTGAAAGTGACTATACTACCCAAAGCAATCTACAGATTCAATGTAATCCCTATCAAATTACCAATGGCATTTTTTTACACAACTAAAATAAAAAATCTTAAAATTTGTATGGAGACACAAATGACCCTGAATAGCCCAAACAGTCTTGAGGGAAAAAAACGGAGCTGGAGGAATAAGACTCCCTGACTTCAGATAATATTACAAAGCTACAGTAATCAAGACAATATGGTACCGGCACAAAAACAGAAACATAGACCAATGGAACAAGATCGAAAGCCCAGAGATAAACCCACACACCTATGGTCAACTAATCTATGACAAAGGAGACAAGGATATACAATGGAGAAAAGACAGTGTCTTCAATAAGTGGTTCTAGGAAAACTGGACAGCCACATGTAAAAGAATGAAATTAGAACACTCCCTAACACCATACACAGAAATAAGCTCAAAATGGATTAGAGACCTAAATGTAAGACCAGACACTATAAAACTCTTTGGGGAAAACATAGGAAGAACACTGTTTGACATAAATCACAGCAAGATCTTTTTTGATCCACCTCCTAGAGTAATGGAAATAAAAACAAAAATGAAAAAATGGGACCTAATGAAATGTCAAAGCTTATGCACAGCAAAGGAAACCATAAACAAGATGAGAAGACAACCCTCAGAATGGGAGAAAAAATTTGCAAATGAATCAACAGACAAAGGATTAATCTCCAAAATATATAAACAGCTCATGCAGCTCAATATTAAAAAAACAAACAACCTAATCCAAAAACGGGCAGAAGACCTAAACAGACATTTCTCTAAAGAAGACATACAGATGGCCAAGAAGCACATGAAAAGCTGCTCAACATCACTAATTATTAGAGAAATGCAAATCAATACTACAATGAGGTATCACCTCACACCATTTATAATGGGCATCATTAGAAAATCTACAAACAACAAATGCTGGAGAGGCTGTGGAGAAAAGGGAACTCTCTTGCACTGTTGGTGGGAATGTAAATTGATATAGCCACTATGGAAAACAGTATGGAAGTTCCTTAAAAAACTAAAAATAGAATTACCATATGATCCAGCAATCCCACCACTTGGCAGATACCGAGAGAAAAGCATAATTCAAAAAAGGCACTTGCACCCCATGTTCATTGCAGCACTGTTTACAATAGCCAGGTCATGGAAGCAACCTAAATGCCCATCGACAGACAGATGGATAAAGAAGCTGTGGTACATATATACAATGGAATATTACTCAGCCATAAAAAGCAACGAAATTGGTTCATTTGTTGAGGCATGGATGGATATAGAGACTGTCATACAGAGTGAAGTAAGTCAGAAAGAGAAAAAGAAATATAGTATATTAATGCATATATGTGGAATCTAGAAAAATGGTACAGATGACCTGCTTTTCAGGGCAGAAATTGAGACAGAGATGTAGAGAACAAACATATGGACACCAAGGGGGGAAAGCGGTGGTGGGTTGGGGGTGGTGGTGTGATGAATTGGGCTATTGGAATTGACATGTATACACTGATGCATGTAAAATTGATGACTAATAAGAACCTGCTGTATAAAAAAATAAAGTAAAATTAAAAAAATAAAATATATATTATTAAAAATAATAAAAATAGAAAAGAACAAAAGAAAGAAAGAAGAGAGCAACCAAACCAAAAAACAAATCCACCAATGATAAGAAACATTAAAATCTTTAATAAAAAAAATAAATAAACAGACACACAGAACCCTAGGACAAATGGTAAAAGCAAAGCTATACAGACAAAATCCCACAAAGAAGCCTACACATACACACTCACAAAAAGAGAAAAAGAAAAAAATATATATATCATTGCTTCCAAAGTCCACCGCCTCAATTGTGGGATGATTCGTTGTCTATTTAGGTAGTCCAGTCATGCAGGGTACATCAAGGTGATTGTGGAGATTTAGTCTGCTGCTCCTGAGGCTGCTGGGAGAGATTTCCCTTTCTCTTCTTTGGTCACACATCTCCTGGGGTTCAGCTTTGGATCTGGCCCTGCCTCTGCATGTAGGTCGCCTGAGGGCGTCTGCTCTTCCCTCACATAGGACAGGGTTAAAGTAGCAGCTGATTAGATGGCTCTGGCTCACTCAGGCCGGGGGGAGAGAGCGGGGTCCATAATGCGGCCGAACCTGTGGCAGCAGAGGCCAGCACGATGTTGCAACAGCCTGAGGTGTGCCGTATGTTCTCCTGGGGAAGTTGTCCCTGGATCACGGGACCCTGGCAGTGGTGGGCTGCACAGTCTCCTGGGAAGGGAGGTGTGGATAGTGACCTGTGCTTGCACACAGGCTTCTTGGTGGCTGCAGCAGCAGCCTTAGCGTTTCATGTCCATCTCTGGTGTCCCTGCTGATAGCCGCGGCTCCCGCCCGTCTCTGGAGCTCGTTTAGGCGGTGCTCTGAATCCCCTCTCCTTGCGCACCCCAAAACAATGGTCTCTTGCCTCTTAGGTCCAGACTTTTTCCCAGACTCCCTCCTGGCTAGCTGTGGGGCACTAGCTCCCTTCAGGCTGTGTTCATGCAGCCAACCCCAGTCCTCTCCCTGGGATTTGGCCTCCGAAGCCCGAGCCTCAGGTCCCAGCCCCCGCCCGCCTAGGTGGGTGTTACATTTGTTATATTTGAATAACATACCTTAAATTTTGTACACTTTTAATACAATTCCATTTAACTTTTTTTATTTATCTAACATTGTGAATAAGTTGAAATCATGTGTAAAATGAAAACACGAAAGAGGGCTTCAGAAAAGAATTTTTAAAGAACAAAAGATAAGTACATTCTTACTGTTGTCATTGTAGGCATATAGAACATATTTGATTTAATATTAGTTTGTTACCTTGATTTATAACTTTTAAATAGACATAAATATGAAGTCTCCATTTGTACTTTTGTTCTGGGCCCCACACAAGTTAGTGGTTGATCTGCAGCTAGGAGAAAGGTGATGGTAATAAAGAGAGTAGCAGCATCCAGAATATCCACCAGCAACTATCCTCCCTGTATATGGGGACTACTGTGCCTGACACTTGTGTGGGGGCCATGGGCATAGGGAGGGATGCAAATCAGGAAACCTGACATATATGGAGGAAGGCTTCTAGAAAGAGGGGAGATTTGGAAGAAACAAAGGGAAGGGACTTGAGAGAAGCTCATATAATTATGCAAATGAGTTATAAATTTAAATGCCTCATTATTGGGATTCAAAAGGAAACACCCAGAGAAATTCTACTCCAATTGCAGAGGCCTGTTATTTATGATGCACTGTTTAGATTAGGAGAGCCATGGCACAGAGCTTGTATTCATCGAATGCTAATGAGTGATAATTGCTATCATAAGTAATACTATTCTTCATAATGACACAATAGAATTCCTCTTTATCACATCTATTTATGATACCAGTGGACAGAATATAATGGGAAAAAAATTTATGGGGCGGTAAGAACACATAAACCTTTCAAGTGAACTGTCACAGTAGTGATAGAAATAAAACCATATAAGGGACTTCCCTGGTGGCACAGTGGTTAAGAATCTGCCTGCCAATGTAGGGGACATGGGTTTAAGCCCTGGTCTGGGAAGATCCCACATGCTGCTGAGCAACTAAGCCTGCGTGCCACAACCACTGCATCCCACGTGCCTAGAACCTGTGATCCACAACAAAGAGAAGCCACTGCATTGAAAAGCCTGCACACTGCAACAAAGAATGCCCCCACTCGCCGCAACTAGAGAAGGCCTGTGCACAGCAACAAAGACCCAATGCAGCCAAAAAATAAATAAATAAATTTATTTTTAAAAAAGACAGAAAGAAAAGCATATGAATAGCAATGAAGATTTTGCCCACAGATATACCTGAGATTGGCTCCTAAGAATGACATTTATTAGTGAGGAAATTTATTCAACCTTTGTGAGACTTAGTTTCTTCATTTGTAAAAATGGGGATAATAAAAGCTGTTTTGAGTGCTATGAGAATGAAATGACGTACATAAAACACTTATTATAACGTCAAGAACAGATTAGCAGTAAACTGAGTTAAATTTTGTGTTATTAATCTGTTAAAATAAAAATCAGATCATGTTACTCCTTTGCTCAAAAGCCTCTAAGGATGAAAGTGCCCCATCTCAATTAAAGGAAAAGCCAAAGTTCTGACAATGCTAAGAGATCTCTTACAGTTTGTTTACCCTGATCTCTGCCCCACTCCCTTTTCTTTCTGAAATCATCTCCCATTCACTGCTATGGTCACACTGTTCCTCAGCAAGGCCAGGATACCTGCATTTGCCCTCTCTCTCTTGGATCATGCTTCCCCTGCATGTCCTCTCAATGAGGTCTTCCAAGGTCACTTTATTTAAAATTGCAACCCTCCTCCTGAGAAGTCTCTATCCCTTTTGACTGCTTTATCTTTCTCAGTGCTGTTCATTGTGCCATTTACCATGACACATTTCCTATTACATTCACTTTTTGTCTCTCCTCAAGGGAAAATAAGCTCCATGTAATGGAGGATTTGGGTTTGTTTTTGAAAGCTGTTATATTCATAGTTCCTAGAATGCAGTCTGGCCCATACTTGGCACTCATTAAATATTTATTGGATGAAGACGATATGTTTGATGATAAAGATGAAAACAAATATATAGCCACAGCATTTACTGCATTTGTAATTGCATCGTTTTTGGGGGGGGGTGAAAGGGAGAAACTAATGTTCCTGAATATTTGTTAAGGCAAAGTGGAAAGCAAAAGGAGTCAGATAGCCTGAACTTCAGCCTCAGTGATGCTATTAGGTAATTATGTGCCTTGCACATCCATCACCACTTCTGGATTTCGAGTGCCACATTGGTGAGTAAGATTGGAGACCATAAGCCTTAGAGTCCTTTCATTCACTAACATAATGTGAACCTATTGTTTCACTGTCTTGCCTTTTTATTGGCAAAAATATGTATTTTAGTATTTAAATTTTTTAAATAACATTTTTTCATACTCATACTGCTTTTTAAATTCCTCACCTCAATCTTTTTTTTTTCTTTTCTTTAACATTCCTGTGGGAAATTATTTTAGCTTAAAGCCTTAGAAATCAGGTGTGTAGAAAACTGCTCTCTGTCCCTTCAGTATTCATTCTCCTTTTTCTTTCTATAGTAATAGAATTTTTATCTTGGCACATGGCTGCCCAGGGAAGGAATACATTTCCCCCTGTTCTTTGCTGGTAGCCATGGCCATGGAACTAGGTCTAAATTCTGGGCAGGGGAATGTTAATGAAATTGATATGTGCCACTTCTGGGTCCTTGCCTTAGAAGGGAAGTGCTCATGTAAGTGAGATTATGGATGAGAGTGATTTACTTTGTAAACAGCATTCCAGGTTTACAGCAAGTGCAAGGCCCCATTGCAGAAGGGAGCATGGTGGGTATGAGTGATTAAAAGAAGGTTTCTGTGGCTAGACCACTGTGAGCAAGACTGTGGTGGGAGATGAAACTGGAGAAATAAAGACCTATCTGTACAGAGCCAAAAATGGGATAGTAAAGAAGTGTATCTTTGAGTAATTGAAATGTTTTAAGAAAGGATTGTTCTGGTATAAGGGTGCATGTAAGATAATAGAATATACTTGACCCTTGAACTGCACAGGTTTGAGCTGCATGAGTCCACTTATATGCAGATTTTTTCAATAAATATATACTATGGTACTATGCAATCCAAGGTTGGTTGAATTTGTGGGTACGGACCACGGATATCGAGGGCCGACTCTAAAGTTACATGGGGACTATCGACTGTGTTAACTGCATATGTTGGTCTTTGCCCCAAGTTCTTGGCAGAGACCTCCTAAAACTCTTGTAATTTCCTAAGTGGTAAGAACACAAAGAGGATATCTTGTTCCAGTGTTTGATCTTTGACCTTGTCACTAACACAGGGCTACTTAAACTTTGTAGTCCTAAGTGATGAGAGCAAGAGGAGCATCTTTTTTCTGTGTGGGCTCCTGGATGGGGGCTGATCACAGAAAAGTTCAAGCCTTGATTAGAAGCTTGGGGTTTTCAGCTCCAACCCTCATCCTGAAGAGAGGGGAGAGGGGCTAGAAATAGAGTCAGTTATTGATCATGCTTATGTGAAGAAGTTTCTATAAAATCCCAACAGTACAAGGTATGGACAGCTTCCAATCTGATGAACACATCCACACTAGGAAGTGACACACCCCAACTCTATGGTGACAGAAGATCCTGTGCTTGGGACGCTCCCAGACCTCACCCCATATATCTCTTCACATAGCTGATCACCTGTATCCTTTATCATATCCTTTGATAAACTGGTAAACATAAGTAAGTGTTTCCCTGAATTCTGTGAGCTACTCCAGCAAATTAATCAAACCTGAGGATGGAATCATGGGAACCTCTGATTTGTAGCCAAATTGGACAGTTGTGGGTAACCTGGGAACCTACCACTTGCATTTGGCTTCTGAAGTAGGGTAGGAGCAAACTTGGGGACTGATCCCTTACCTGTGGGATCTGACACTATCTCCAAGTAAATAGTGTGAGAATTGAGTTAAAATTTAGAACACCCAGTTGGTGTCACAGAACATTGCTTAGTGTAAGGAAAAAAACCCACACATTTGGTGACCAGAAGAAAAGTGTGTTTTTTATATGGGTAAGGAAGGAAATACATGGTAGGGAAATTAGGTTTTTCCTTATATAGGAAGGAAAAACTAAGTTTTTCCTTCACAGATGAGGTAATGGATTTTAGGGGTAAATAGCATGTTAAGAGACTTATTGAAATAAGAAAACATTCGATGGTAACTTGGATTAACATATTCTCCGTGGATATGAAGAAAAGAGGACAGATAAAAGTTAATCAGGAAGCAAATTGAGACAACTTGATGAAAGCCTGGGAACTTTGCTTTTGGAGCATCTTACATTATTTACAACATAAATAATAAACCATAATAAACAACAGAAGTTGGTGATATATAGAATCATAAAAATGTGATAGGCATATTCACTGCTTACCATTAATTCTGAATAGGGATAAAGAAAAGATCATAAGAATTGTTTGTATTTGAACTGAATTTTGAAGGATGTAGAATTTTGTTGCTTGTCAGGGCAAGAAAGATACCTGCCCACTAAGTGCTCCTCTTTGAGAAATCCATAGTAGCTGCCATATTGCTTTCTTCCTTCATTGCCTGTAGGTTACCATGCTTAGTATACTATAAGCCTCCTACCCTGACCAAAGCTGACTACATCCAAGAGCCTGATGCAAAGACCACCTGTAATGGCTTTCTTCTAGTGTCTGGCCAACAGCATATTAATCGATCTGGTGCCATGCTCTGTCTAGTTCTGCATGAAAACTGGTTTAACCAATCAAAATATCTCAGTCAATTAGTCACTAGTGGCAGGAACATAAAGGTAGGTTGGAAAATATCTCAATCATTTTAATGGTGGAGTTTTAGGGTAAGGGATGCCTATTATTATTATTAGTGACAGACTAGATAGCCAGCATGAGAACAAATCTGAGTCCTCCATAACATTTCACCTCTCCATGAAAACTAATTCCATAGTGCTTCAGAATTTTTCCCACCTCGCTTGATTTCCTGACCTAAGCTATCTATTCCTTGGAGCAAAGTGACTGAGTCAACTCTGAATATCCAGTTTTTCAACATTTTAATAATGTCACTTCTCTTCCAGAAAATGCAAGATATTAGAAGCTTTAAAAATGTCAAAAATACTAATTTCATGCTTTTATTAAGTAGACACATTTCAATATTTTAAAATACAATAATATATAAATGGATTTTAGCATCAGCATTATCATAAAGTTTCAGAAATGATTTTCACATGTGAGAATGCTGATATTTGATATTTTTCCTAAGAATCCCTTGGTTACTGATGGTCAATAGCTTGAATGATGATAGAAGAAATCTGTATCCTCTAATCTGTTCAGTGCTTTGATGTTATACATTTCAGTGAGACTACCTAGCTTTCAAATGTAAATTCAAATATTTTAAGCAGATAAAATTTTTTAAAGTAAATCTTTGTTCACATATAATTAATCCTCTATGAAGTATAATGTTTTCTTTAAAATTAATGCTAAATACTTCTAATTTTACCAGAAGTTAGCATTATATATTTTCAGGTAGGGGAAAATCTGAAAATTATAGGAGTAAAAAATTTCTTGTTGTTAATAATAACCAAAAGTTATTTTCTATATTAGATTTCTTAATTGACCAATATTTTCACCAAGATATAGTGAGATAATAATTGATATTCTGTTGATCTTCTGAGGGCTGCAAATTATCGGGGCTTATTGTGAATGAGCACAAGGAGTAAATCTCAGAATCTTACCGTGGTCTCATGCAGTCTACATCAATTCAGGATGTTAGGACCTGAGTTTAACAAACTAAGTCTTTTATTTGCCAGTCAATTTTGTTATTAGTGCGTTATTATTTTGTTTGTATTTTATCTATCTAGATTTTCTTCCATTTATAGAAAAATATGTAAAGAATCTCCCTTTTTACCAAGTATTTCTGTTAGGAAATTTTTTGAAAGTTTCTAATAGATAAGAAGTCCTTTTTTACACATTATTTATATTTCCTCATAAGTTTTCTTTAATTTTTTTCCCTGTACTAAATTCATCCATATACATGGCTTAAAAGTTCAGATAGACATTTAAATAATGGCACTTTCCTGCCTAACCCCTTGCAAGCCCCAATTTCTGCCCATTCCCTAGCAGCCACTTTCTTCTTTTAGTTATTGTTTTGACTATTTATGTCTATAATTTCTAGATAATATATTCATATTATTATTCCTTTATTTTCTTTTTAATTATGAATAGCATCTCTTGCCAGCCTTCCACAGAAGGAAGGGTTTTGCATTCACATACAAACATTATACACTCTTGCCTATATGCAGGCATTTCCTTTCCTTCACTTCCCCAGTATAGTTCTATGACAGTTTATGGTTTAATCAATAGTTCCCTAAGAAGATATTACATACAGTTGTGTCACATAGTGTACCAAGATTATATAATTCTTCAAAACAAAAATCTTTTTGTTTTTCCTAGAGTTAATAATTACTTTTTTTTGTTGCTTAGTTTTCTATGGCCCTATCATTAATTCTTCTCTTAAATTCTTTACCAAAAATGTAAAGTTTATCTCAACATAGTCAAGTACATCAGATATTCTATTACTTTATTTTCCTCTTGGAGATACCACTCCTGGAGCCATGCACACCCTTGCTCCAAACTAGGTAGATTAGCTTCTGTGTAGCTATCCTAGGACCTGCTTTCACTTTCATCATAGAATAGTGTTCACTGTCTTTTATGCAAACTGCAAACCTTGACCTTACTTCATACCACATACACAAATTAACTTTAAATGGATCATAGACCTGCATGTAAGTGTTAAAACTGTAACTTTTCTGGAAGACAACATAAAAAAACGTAATAGTGACTTTGAGTATGGCAAAGCATTTCTTATTTGCAACCTGTTACAAATAAGAAAATAAATTAAAATTCATCAAAAATTTTTAAAAAGTTCTTCAAAAGATAGAGTTAAGAGAATTAAAAGGCAAACCACAGACTGGGACAAAGTATTTGCAAAATATGTATTCTGTATGTATTTGCAATATGTATTGCAAAATATGTGTTCTGAAAATATAAGGAATTCTTGCTACTAAATAATAAGAAGACAAATCAATTAAAAACAGAGGGCACAGAAGATTTGAAGAGACACTTCACCAAAGAAGATACAGAGTTGACAAAAGAAAAATTGTTCAACATCCTTAGTCATTATAAAAATGCAAATTAAAACCACAATAAATGCCACTACTGTGCCAGTTATTATTCATTACCTCTCAGATCCAGATTTACCCTTCAATACCTGCTCTTCAATATTGGGTTGAATTCCTATAGTATTCTTGCTCTTCAGTGAGCAGGATGTTAGACTTTTTCGGTAGAGGGATCTAGAGGTAACCACAAGAGAAGGGAGCTTGTTTTGCTGGTTCTAGCTGTTGCACTGTTGTTCAGTGGTGCAATGTGTGGACATTCTGTGGTACTCTGCCCCAGCCCTGTGCCCAGAATTTGTGGTCCCTAAAAAGACCTGGAAATGTGTATCAGTCAGTTACAAACACAAGGGAGGCCAAGATAAATATTGTGGTCTGGACCAAGAGGAGCAAGAGCTAGGATAAAAACAAGTACCTTCTACAGGAGTGCAAAATCTTAAAATCTCAGATGTAAGAGATTTTTGTCCCTAATAGGTTCTTGAATGTTTCTGACTATATGTTAATTGAGCCAAAACCATTTAAAGATCTTGGGTCAAATAAGACATCTTAAGTAACTCACTTAGATTCCTGAAGCTAGTATGTGGTAGAAATTGGATTTGAACCTCGGTCTAGTAGTCTATGAAATCTGCCAACAGCACACAGCATTTGCCAAACTATATTTTACCGGACATTTTTTTTACTCAATGACAACAGTTATTATATGGCAGAGAAGGAGATATCACGAACAATTAAGTTTAGGAAATGCTGATAATATAGCTATCTTTACTGTGGAACTTTTTCAGGAATATACTAGTTATTAAAGAGGACATGTGTGCAACATATATTTCAACCCCTAACTGCTTTCATTAAAGGAGCATCTCTGGACTGGTGTCCTGCAGAATATAATTTGGAAACATTGTTGCCTCACAACTTGCAACCCACAATGAGGTCATAATAACTTAATTCTCCTTTCATGCACTATGTTCTCAAAACAATTTCTATAAAAAAAACACCATTTACTTATTTTGAGCATAGCAGATGTAATTGTTTTTTACTTCTGCGTGGTTTTATAATACTCCAGCCTCCCATAAACAGGCAGGTGAATCGGAGTAATAGTCACTTAAAAAAGAATATCTACACTGCTGAAGGTTACTTGAGTATTTGCTAATTACTATCCCTTGTGGAGCTTTCCAGGATGCTTTATAAGACATATATCAAATGCCGTAGACCCTTCTATCATTATTGGTGCTTTATAACTGACAGTTTCAGATAATTCTGAGGATTTATAGGCCCCCTCCACTTCCAGTAAACATTTTTTTAAAAACAGCTACCTTCTAAATGTTCTCCACAGTAGTTACTTAAGCTGGCTTTTCTATTTTCCTCTCAGTAATTTCCAAGTACTTAGAGATGAAATCTTTAACTCATAAAATCCTTTTAAAAAGTAATAGGTTTTGAGAGAGCTGGTAGCCCAATGAAAGTGTTAAGGAACAGCTCCAGAGAATATAAACTATATCTGATGGAGAAGGTAGTGATAGTACTTTAGCAATTTTTAAGTTATTTTTCATTATATAAAAATAATATAAACACATTGGAAGCAATTCAGGAAATAGAGGAAAAACATATAATTTCATTATTTTGAGCCAATCATGATTAGCGTCTTGGAGTAATTCTTTTTTCCCTGTGCAGTTTTACCCTCGTTCTTGTCTGAAAACAGTATTGAATTCTGCTGTTTCACTTATGAGAACATAAACATTCTTCTGTGATGTTTCATGCTCTTCATAACCAGAACTTTAATGAGTCAAAACTATTTCAGTAATTTATTTAATTATTCCCTTTTGGAAGCATATTCGGATTATTTTCTATTTTTATCTGTAAATACTTCTGCAATAAACTTATGTGGCATAAAGCTTTCCCCCCTATTTTGAACTCTTTATGATAGTTTCTCTTAAGTGAAATTACTGGAGCAATGGACATGAACATTTTTATAGTCTTATGCTTATTATCAAGTTACTTTCTAAGAGATTATACCAATTTACAATGCTACTAAGTATGTGTAGAGCTCAGTTATTTAAGGATAATCACTATTAAGGCAACAGTCAAGGATGCTAGTTTATGCATCCACATTGTATTTCCACATTTTATTCATATTATGTGTAATAAGGGATAGTTAAAATATCAGTAAATAGATCTCATAATCTACTTTCTTTCCTTTCAAGCCTGTAAAATAAATACATTTAAGAGCATAACATTTAATTGCCACCTCTTACACACTCTTCCAAATGTGGGGTAAGTGTATGTTATATAGTATAATAGACATGCTTTGGAGGTACCTGCCCAGCCTTTATTGATTCTCTGAGAGCTGCCACAGTCAAGCCTTAGGTAAACAAGTAGGTTCTTCAAGTCATGTTTTTTTACACTAGCTGTCTCCTCCCCAGCCAAAGGTCATGGAAGCAGAGATTGCTACCTGACCCAGTCAGATTCCCTCTTTCAAGACCTTGAACTAAGAGACCCAGAAGCCTTCAGTCAGTCAGCATTTTCTTGGAAGTGACAGTTCATGAAGACTTAAGAAGGAGACTAGTTGTTTGGAGGTCCAAATAGCAGATGAGCAGCAAGAAGAGTGTTTCTTTAGGAAGAGACAGAGATGCTGGGGAAAGAGACAGAAGATGAAAGTTTGCTTTGGTTTATTTTGGCTTTCTAGTTTTCATATTCAGTCCCTCATATGACCAGGCTATTATGCCTATCTAGTGTTCCATGACACAGTCACATATTAGTTTAATAAAATGTTTCTGGTTAAAAAAGTTTTGTTTATTTATTTTGGTTAAACAAGTTTATTACTTGTGACCAAACAAGTGATCTTTGACTCAGGCAGGCAGATAATAAACTCTGAAAGAAAGAGGATTCTTCTGCCAAGTCAAGTTGCCTCCCACTGAGTTGAAACAGGAAGGAAAGGGACAGAGCACAGCAGTTAAAAGAATGAGGAAGGGGACACAGCCCTCCAGAAACACTGACTGGAATCAGCTAAAACCAAGACTGCATCGAGATGGCCATTATACCTTCATTATAATACTAAAACTCACTCACCCTCGTGCCAGTGCCATGACAGTTCCAAGGATGACCATAAAGAACAAAAATGAGTCCTGCCTCAATTCCTGAAAATTCTCCCCTTCCCCCAAATAATAAAATATTCCTCCCACTCACTAGAATATGAAATTACTGAGCCCATAAAAACTAACCACCCCCATACCCTGGGGGCATTCTCACCCTTCAAGGAGGCCTGCACTCTGCTTTTGGAAAGTGTATCTGCCTTTCAGTAAACGCATTTTCACTTTAGTTGGCATGCTGTTGAATTCTTTCTTCAGCTAAGTGAAGGACCCTCACTCGGCAGTCAGTCCCCGGGATTCACCCACACCTGGGGTGTGACCATCCTCTCGATCCTCCTTCTCCTGCCACAGAGTCAGTCTCCCATCCACACCCCAGCACTGCAGCCTGCAGTCAATGACTGCCTGGTGTTCCCTTGCCTCCAGGGGACACACATTCTGGGATATAGTTCCCTGTGGGATGGAGCTGAGGATGAAACTTCCTCTGACATTGCACACTTTCTTGGCTTACTCTCCATTTATAACCTGCTTCTCCCCCACCCTTACCATCCTTATCCTTCGTCTAGGAACATTTACTTTATAAATCACCAGCACTCAAATCCTTGGCGCAAGGTCTGCATCTGGGATCATTCATCTTAAAACAATGGCCTGTCTTGCAAAGGCTAGGGACAGAGTAGATAATTATACACAGTAAAGTGAGTGAACTGCTAACTATCATTATGTACCATTTGAAGTTTTCAGGGATGAATTACCTCATTCTAAAGCTCACCTTGGAAGAAAAGCAATTAAAGCTTTATTACACCTTTTAATCTGAAAACCAGATTAAATCTGATGTATTAACTGTGAACCAGCTTTCTTACTAATAAGTAAATTCTGTGCTATGTTTTTGCATTGAAACATGTATCTCCTTTGGGACCAGAATAATGTTTGATAAATGACACACCCTAGGCTCTGGTTTAACCTGTTATACAATAATTGTAATGTTATCCGTACTCTAGGTAGAGCTAATATAAATAATCAAGTAAAAAAGGGCTAGCTAAGTTATTGAACTATATATTAGACTATCCATAACAAAACATTATATATTGGTGTATACTTTTTAAAGTACTCTCCCTTATGTCATCACAACTCTGTATTGTAAATTACTTTTCAGAAATCATAGATTACTGAATGACTGCTAGAACTCAGAACCTAATTTTTTTTTTTTTTTTTTTTTTGCGGTATGCGGGCCTCTCACTGTTGTGGCCTCTCCCGTTGCGGAGCACAGGTTCCGGACGCACAGGCTCAGCGGCCATGGCTCACGGGCCCAGCCGCTCCACGGCATGTGGGATCCTCCTGGACCAGGGTACAAAGCCTTGTCCCCTGCATCAGCAGGCGGACTCTCAACCACTGCGCCACCAGGGAAGCCCAGAACCTAAATATTTTGAATTTAAACTCTTGGATCATTTCTCTAAGTAATGATACAAGTTAATAAACTTATTATTTCCTGTTGTAGGTGTTGTATCACAAATAATGGGTTCATCAGGGAAGAACATTGTTGAAGGTCTCAAGGTAAGTGGATGATACATGAAAAAGGGGGCATGCTCCTTGCCTTGAGCAACTTAAAGTATAATGAAGATAGAAATTTTATTCATCTTAGTTGTATTTATTTATATGTTCACTTACACCTCAAGGAAACTCAAATCTTCCTTTGGGTGGCTTTTTCTCAAGAAATGAGAATCTGCAGTAGTAAGATTTAGAAGACATATTCCTGTCTTAATACAACTGTTAGGCATTGGCATTTGATTGCTCTGGGTTTATACCTGCCTCCTTAGTAAAATAGCCATAGTTATATTCAAGATTTTTATACTGCCTTAATCTCATAAGTAACTGTTGTAACATTCCCTCCAGAGTCAGAATAGTGAGTAAACCTAAACTAAATAAGTATTTAAGAAAATCTTATATGTACACTCCATCTAGAAAAAGCTGAGCTTCTAGAGAAGTCTGACTTTCAATAAGTTTTCAGACTTTCTAGCTGAGTCTTTACATTCAAAGCTTTAAAGACCTGTGAATAAATACTGCAGGATTTCATGAAAATACAACTCTGGTGAAAAGTACCAACCCTCACCCATATTAAGAGAAGATGACACTTTAAGCCAAGAGCCTATTTCCTCTTCAAATCTCTCTCTGCTTAATTCTTTAACTGCAGTTGCAGCCTCTCTCTTAATACATCTTCCTGCACTTAATCTCTATTCCACCTTTGGGCTATCACTTTGAAATATACAGTACCTGGAAAAAAACGGCCTCAAGAGAAGATATGATTCATCAACATACTTTATGGATAAATCTACAGTAGGAAGAATAAAAATTTTTTAAAGCCCAAGATTTAATGAAAATGGGAACAAATCATAGTGGAATGCAGTTCCAGTTATGAGCTACAAGCACATTAAGGGACACTGAAGTTTAGTGTGCTCTATATTCCTAATGTCTTAAGCACACTGTGATTTAAAGTGGCCACTAGAGATTATGAAAAATGTGCAAAATTAATGTACATTGAATTTCCTTTTGGTAGATCTCTTTTTTTTATTTTGCTGTCCTCTGCCTTCTTGCCTTAATTTACCTGCCCTGTCAGTTATCTTGAGTTCAGAAATAGCAGAGTCAACTTATTTGACCTTATGATGGTCTAGCGTAACTCATTAACAGAAACCACATGGCAGAGTGAAAAGCAATAGAGACTTTGGAATCATAAAGAAAGGGGTTCAAGATGTGTGGTTGCCGAAAGGGAAGGGGATGGGAGAGGGATGGATTGGGAGTTTGGGATTAGCAGATGCAAACTCTTATATATAGAATGGATAAAAAACAAGGTCTTACTGTATAGCACAGGGAACTATATTCAATATCCTATAATACACCATAATGGAAAAGAATATGAAAAAGAATATATGTATATCTGAATTACTTTGCTGTACAGCAAAAATTATTACAACATTGTAAATCAACTATACTTCAATAAAATAAATTTAAAAAAAGAAAAGAAAGGGGTTTAAATTCTAGCTCTATTACATACCCTTTTTGCTTATACAAGTCATTCAACTCTTTGGTTCCTCAGGTTTTCATAGATAAGTAGAAATAATATCCACTTGTTTGTTAGCAGTTATTTTTGAGTTGTGAGATAATGCATGCAAATCACATGAAATGCCTTGCACAGTGCCTGGAATATGAAGTATGAATGTCCTTTAACATTAAAACATGTTTTTTAGTAATCTTCATAATTCAATTACTTATAATTCCAAGCAAAATATTTGTTTTCAAAAATCTATATAATTTACAAAATATGCATTTCAAGCAAATTAAGGGGAAAGACTGCATTTTCCTTTGTACCTATCTCTTCTCAATTCCTCAGAGTGGCTTAGTCATATTTTAGGTGCCTGATAAATAAGTATTGAACAGATTTTGAATGATGAAAAGCAATCATAAACTGGAGATGGTTGGATTTTTTGTATTTTAACATTTAGCTTTGGAAAAATGATACATAAGGTTAACAATTTGAGTCATAGCAAAAAAGTATAAAGTAAAAATGTAATCTCATAGTAAAAGGACATTAGTGAAAAAAACTAGTGAAATCTGAGTAAAATGGAGTTTAGTTAACAGTAATGTACTGATGTTGGTTTCTTTGTTGTGACAAATGTACCATGGTGATGAAAGATATTAAAAATAATGGCCTATCAAAAAACAGGAAGTAAAAAGTGTTGGCAAGGATGTGGAGAAATTAGAATCCTTGTGAACTGCTGGCGGGAATATAAAATTGTTCAGTCGCTGTGGAAAACAGTTGTGGTAATTCCTCAAAAATTTTAAAATAGAATTACCATATGATCTAACAATTCAACTTCTTGGTAAATAACCAAAAGAATAGAAAGCGGGAACCCTAAGAATAGAAAGCAGGAACCCTAAGAGTTATTTGTATGCCCATGTTCATAGCAGCATTATTCACAATAACTAAAACATGGATGCAACCCATGTCCATCAAAGGATGAATGGATAAGCAAAATGAGGCATATAAATATAATGGAATATTATTCAGCCTTAAAAAGGAAGGACATTCTGACATATGTTACAATATGTTACACTACTGTATGAGTCCACTTATGTGAGATACCTAGAGCAGTGACATTCACAGAGACAGAAAGTAGAATGGTGGTTGCCAGGAACTGGGGAGATGAGGGAATGGGGGTTTCAATTTTACAAGATGAAGAGAATTATGGAGATGGATGGTAGTGATGGCTGCACAACACATGAATGCATTTAATTCCACTGAACTGTATACTTAGAAATGATTTAAATGGTAATTTTGCATTATATACAGTTTGCCACAATAAAAAAATATTGGAAAAAAAGGGGAACTGGATGAGGGGTGTATGAAAACTTTGTATTATCTTTGCTACTTTTCCATAAATCTGACACTATTGCAAAATAAAAAGTGATTGTAAAAATGTAGTCTCCTTCCCAAACAAAACCTTAAATCCTTAGGCCCACTCCACAGAAGCAACTACTGGAAACATTTCCACAAAACACACACACACACACACACACACACACACACACACACAGAGAGAGTGAAAATTCTCAAGAAAATTCCAGAGTGGGGCTGAGAAACCAGCCCTTTCATATTGCCAAACAGTCACACAATGGTGTTTCCTTCTGTAGACAGTGATGAGAGGGAGATAGGGTATGATCACTGCTCCTAAGCTAGATATGCCAAACAAGTTTGCTGGACACTTTCCTCTGAGTCATCTGCATAATGACATGAAGACAATTGATTGAAGTGTATCTTCAAACCCTAGGGTTTTTTTTTGTTTGTTTGTTTTAAGAATCCTCCTTCCTTGTTCTTTTTTGATCTTTATGTCTTACTAAATATGACCAAACTCACCCTTCTGAAGACAAAATTAAACCCGGGCAAGTTGTAATGGAATTCAGCATAGAGGTGATTGAATTTTGCCTGAGATCACCTACTCTAATCCGCGGAAAGTTCAGGATATTGACTGGACAGCCACCTGCATCCCCTACCCTCATTGTGCTGGGACCAGACCCAGTCAAGCCCTCTGGTGACTTGATTTAGTTATAAGCTATGGGTACCAGTTCTGTCATGTGTCATTAGGGATGAATACTAAATTAAAAGCTCAAGAACAATGAAATGATTGATCTTCCCATCAATAGGAAGAAGCCAAGAAGTAGAGTTGGTAATATCTATTTTTTTTGTTTTATGCATTTGAGAGAAAATAAAGTTTTCATGAAATCCTTTGAAAGTATTCTATCTCTTGCTGTCCTGAATTTTTCATCTTATTGTGATTTAAGCATCAAAATAAAGTTTACCCCAGAAAGAGGAGCACTCCCTTCAACTTTGGCCAACCTAAAACAAAAAGAAAAGAACACACACCCACACACATATACATAACCACACCCACACACATTCAATATCACAGATGATTATAAAAATTGTTCTTTAAATTGGTTCTCCTTTTCACTAAACACAGTGTTCAGACCACCATAACAGAAAGACAAATGCTCTTTAATGGATGCATGGTTTGCCATTATACGGATGTACCATCATTTATAGAATGTCAGCTCTTTTCACTGATATATTTCCAGAGCCCAAAATAGTGCTTGGCACATAGTAATGCATGAGAAATATGGTTTCAACCATTCCCTACTTTTATATTGTTTTTTTGTCTTTAGTTATTTAAACAACACTTTGATGAACATCCTTCTATATATCTTTAAATATATATGTAATTTTTTTTTGAAAATGAACTCCTAGAAGAATTACTGTATATAAGGAGACATGCATTTCTATTTTGATAAGTTTTGATAAATAGGTAGATTAATAACTTAATTACCTCTGAAAAACTTGATGACTTTTAAGAGAAAGATTTTTAGACCTGGCTCTAAAAACTCCATTGGTAAGTTGAATATGGAATTGGATAATGGAAAAAGTGAATAACCCCTACACAATTTGTTTGGATTTGAGATCTTTTTATTCACAGATATGGATGGATTTTTTTTTAAGAACCAGTAGCAGTTCAACCAAATATAAATATTACCTAGGTAAGACCTAACTCTAGGTAACCTGGTAAATGGCTCAACTACCTACTGAAAAATTTTTCCCACAAGTCACATGATATCATGATTGGATATCATTCAATCTGTTCATGATATTCATCATGATATCATGATAGTAAGCTTTGCTTCCTACCTTAATGTAAAGCACCAGATTCATCAGAGGTAGGATATTTTATTTACTTAGTTTTTTCTTTGAGTAAATGTTGTTTAGCCTAATAGCTAAGGTCATGGGATTTGAATAGGTTAAACTTGAGATGGAATCTCATCTTCGTCACATAACTAGCTATATGATCTTGAAATTTACTTAATTTCTTTAAGCCTAAATTTCTTCATCTTCAAAATACTCTTTACCTCATAGTTTTAAGCTGAGGACTAAATGAGACTGTATATTTTTTTCAGTATCCATAAGGTCTTTTATATACAAGAGTATACTTTTTGTTTTTCCAACAAAGCATCTCAGAGTTTGGGACCACCTTTAGTGTCTTGGGACTATCATCATAAATATTCAATAAATATTTTCCACCAACCACAAAGCTTAAGTTTCTCTGAATTATTCTCTTCTGGACTAAGCAATTGTTTTTGTTGGTTTGTTTAGAAAAAAACAAAGGCAGGAATCACAGAAAGAACCTATCTTCCAGATATGCCCACCATTTGAACAAAGAAATTTGAACATTGGCATTGAATTTTCCTACTGAGATTAAAAAAATACACAAACAGAAAATAGAGTTAGAAAATTTGAGGAACTGCTGAGGGTCATTTCACAAGTTAGTACCATGTGGATAAGACTCTCTTTGGGATTAGTACAACAAGTGCAAACTCCACAAGAACAATCTGGGAAAAGTGGAGAGCTTAGTAGCTTAGTAGATGATGAAGGGCTGGAGTATCCTCCCCACCCACCTTGACCTGTTTCAGATCTAATACCTGCATGATACTGAAAAAGAAACTGTGAGGTACACCTCAAAATTAGGACTCTGTCTGTTATCCAGACCATTCTTCTAGATCAGGACTCTTTCCAACCTGTGCTTAATTTAGAGCCTCAGCCTAGAAGCTCTTTTCTTGGGTTTTGCTTGTTTTGTTTGTTGTCTCTTTTTAATATTATAGTCCCATAAGAGGCAATCTTCTCTTGCTTGTAATAGAAAATAGATGCCTCCACCCGACCCTGGGAATTCTCTAAAAGTTAAAGGTCCTCTGAAATATATAGATAAACATTTACTTATACCAGATGTATTTGTCCTTTCCTAAGATAGATAACAATACCATATATGTGCAAAACAGTATGGATTTGTCAAAGCATTTTCTAATGCTTAACTATCTAATTTCTTCCATGCTAGTCTCAAGACACTAAAAAGTTATTATTTTTTGTATTTGACAAAAGAGTAAAACTGAAGATGTTAGAGAATGGATTAATTTGCCCTAATTCATACAATGCATAATAATAATAATAATACTCTCATATTCTGTTTCTTTTTAAAGTGCTTTCATCCATTATTTATTTTATTCTTGTGTTAATCCTTTTTTGGTAGTTACTTATGAAATATAATCTCTATTATATGATTCTGTGTTTAGGATCTAGACTCATCATTTTTCATCTGCCCTACACCCCCACCACCAGAACTCTCTGCTAATGCATACTGAATTATTGACACAGGTAGAAATATGCAATAATCAGAAGTCTTCATGCCTATGTTTTTGCACATTGTGTTTTCCTGGCTTGGGGAATCCTTCCATTGCTGAACAAAGTCACTTTTGTGACGCTTCCACTGAACACCTGGTTTAGAATTGTAAATACCTCTTCCCTAAGCACTTAAGTTATGTCAATTACTTAATTGAGTTGTGGTCCAAAGTTCTAAGGTAACTTTACTCTGTTAACCATTATATTATACCTTTCTTATAAGTTAGATCTCGTCCTATTCTATACAATTTCAAATGATGTTTTAAGAACATGGAAATGAATGAAGTGGCCATATCCTGAAAACCAGCATTAAATAAGTAAGAATTGTATGTTTAATTTGCTGAGATGTGAGGAGAAATATTAGAAGACATTTTTCATTCTTGTTCTTCATGCTTATATGTGGTCTTGGGAAGGCCCAAATTCAGGGAGTTAATATGTAAGTTTTGAGCCATTGTGAATAAAGTCTAGTTCAGCCCCATGTAGTCCAGATCAGGGTACCTATCACTTTAACAATGACACTCTTAAGACCTGGACCTCAGAAAACCTCTTTGTGATGAATTGTTGCTCTCTGCTTCTTTATCATGTACCTAACTTTGGATTCAAGCTTTCCTTTTTAAAAATTTTTTTCAAGGTTTTGTGGTCAAACTTTCAATGTCTTTAGTGCTTCAAAATTCTTTCCCTTGTGGCATAAACTTTAATCATCTTTAGTGATGTTTCCTTCATCAGCCATGACACATTTAGCTCCCCATACTCGACAAGGGACTCTAAAATATTAATTTCAAACAACCAGAGAGAAGCACACCTAACTCTCACCTTGTATCCCTCTATCATTCTTTGCTAACTGTGACTAGTCTTTGGAGCTAATCATTTAGACCCCAACACTTCTGGGGATTAAAAGCCAATAGTCAGAATAAGGAAGCATCCTTATAATAACTGATATAGTATAATGCACAGTACTTCCACGTGCATTGGTTATGCCACTTTTATAACAACCCTAGCTAACTGATAAGTAAATAGTCTTGAGGGTAAAGTGATTTGCTGGCAGAGATTGCTATAGGTAAGACACTCTAGCCACAGCCCAAATGGTCCTTGTCCTCCACCCTTAGAGATAGTGTTTTCTTCCTATCAGAACCTGCTCTTAGGGTAGGTGATATTATTGTTTTGAATATCTGTGTGTTCCTCCTCTAAGAGATATTTGCAATTTAATCAGTTCATTCATTCATTTAACAAAATATTTGTTCATTATAGGCAAGCCATCATGATAGATGCAGGAATACAGCAGTAAACAAAACAGGCAGGTTTTTCCCATCTGAACCGTTGAAAATCCACGTCTGCAATTGCAGAAAAGACTACAAAGGGGGAAATGATTAGGATGACATAAAAGGGTACAATATGCAATTCTATTCTTGACTCAGTGGTCAGAGAATACCATTTCAAGGATGTAATATTTAGGTTGTGACTTAAAATAGATGTAAATATTTATTAAGCAAAGTAGGATGTGAAGGATAAAGAGATGTCCCATTAAGGCATGGGAATGTTGGGATTAGAGCCCCTTGAAATATGTCTTATATACTAGTTTGCATTCAATTCACACGTGTGTGTCTTAGGCAATGTATCCTTTCCTTGGAGATAGCACTTTCTACTCACCTCAAAATTGCATGCCTGTCTCTTTCCAGAGCTTTGAGCAGAGGTAAAGGGTGACATTTTTGATACAATCTGTGCCAAAAATTGGAAATACACCATCTGCTCAGGAACATGAATCCAGATATAAGGAAGCAAAATGTCAAATGGAAGACAAATGCATAGGCAAGGCACATACGTAACTCATACTGGAATGTTAAGACTCAAACTTTGAGCCCAGCAGCTTCTAGGTATTACTCCATGGAACTCCAAGATGACCGTTATGACTCATTAATCAGTCAGACCTAGGACCCACCCTAAGGCTGCTTGACTCATTGCTATGAACTAGCTATAGCAATGTCACATGAATATAGAACAAGGCTCATCTGAAGTCCCCAAATCTACCAAAAACTGCTGCCATGCTTGGGAAAATTTCTATCCAGACAAAGTACATGCAATAGCAAGAAGGCATTGGAATATTCCAGGAAAAGGAGACTGGAGCAGAGAAAGAGTATAATGAGTGAATTAAGAAATTATTCAAGGAATCCAAGAAGTAGTAAGTAGGTAAGGGAGGTAATTAATGGATAGTCATCTTTTCTGAAAGCTTTGGCATTTCATTTCATAGGTTGTGGTCTTCTGTGACTGTGGGCAAGTCTGATTTGCTGCAGGAAGGCAATATACAGTTTCTGTGACTTTAATTTAAGAGCACATGTCACCAAATCATTTTTGCCTTCAAACAGACTTGAGGCCTCTGGAGTTTCAGATTTGTGGTCTAGAATCAATTTTGTTATGTGCCTTAATCACTTTCTCTTAGTGATGTGTTTTCCCCTTAAGTGAAGTAAAATCAAGCCCCAGTCTCTGAAAAGAAGTGTTTTGTTTTCTTTTCACTCTCAGATTCTCCTTACCACTTACCTGAAATATTGCATACTGCTGCCACCAAAGAATTTTTCATGCCTGACAATTCAGCAGATAATGTTATTTCTTTGTAACGAATGAAAGGTAGTTTGTTCTGGGCTCAGACCTCTAACACCAGCCAGTCATTTGCACATGAAATGGAGTATTGTAAACTGGAAAGGCCAGGAAATCCCCAGGCCACTGCCTCGGATGGTCCAACAAGGGGATCTGTTGTTTGTAATCATTGTTGTGGGGCCATTTTACAGAGTGACAGATCTCTGATAAAGGTCAGAATCCAGTGACCTTCTTCTCTGATGCCATCAATCAAGTGCACTAGAGTTAGGTGGCAATTCCATTCCACAGGCATGGTGAGCAGACACTGCTAAAGGATTTTGGCACTGTGCTGTAGCCACCAGAATCACTGAATATGACAGACATTTGAACTGTGTGAGTTAAAGAGAAAAATCTACCCATGTGAATAACCCATGTTTTTCTCCTCTCTACTGTAGATAGTTTGCTAATTTCCTAAGCACAAAGCAGGTTTAATTAAAGCCAGTGGAGCAAGGGAATGCTACAGTCCAATGAGTTTTTATGTATCTCACATAGCCGGAGCCAGGCAAAATATGAAAATGTGATGATATAAGCTTTGTTTGGTAAACAGTCTCACTCACTCCAGGCACTTCCCTCAGTCCCTGGGGCACTTAAAGTATTTACTGAGTAGTGCTCCAGCTCTTCCTCCTCTTTGTGACTGACTGCCAGTCTTTCTGATGTGTTAACAACCACACTCCTCTTCTGGGAAGCATAAGGCAATAGCGAACCTCAACAGGGAAAATGGCTCTGCATTTGCCTTTGGCACAATTCTGAGCTTTGTCTGTTCCAGCAGCCCCTTCTTTCCCACTTGAGTAGACAGGTGATTTCAGAGACTCAGGTACGAGATTATCACACCTGTTTTGGAGCCTAGGAAAAAGCACTGGCTCATTTACAAAGAGGTCTTTTTTTTTTTTTTTCTCAGAAGTACCTATCCATCTGGAAAGAAAAGTGATTTTTTAAGGTTAGAAAATAGTAATGCAAGTTTGTGCTTAATCTTATAGAATACCATAGAATAGGATGGCTTGAAAAGAGAAAATGTAATGGAAGTTTTCCATTTATCACTATCTTTTTTTTCATATTCTATGCTATTTTTACCAGTAAATAAATTATCTAGTTATTAATAGCATTGTATTTTTACATGAATTCAGATGTTTTATTAATAACTTATTTTTAATTGGATTTGGGAATGAGCAGATTTTTGCACATCTACACTGTATTCAGAAACCAACTAATTCAGACACTGATGACTTCAATTTTCAGCAGATATTTATTGAATGTCAACTATGTGATAGGCACTACTCTGGACTCTGGAGATTCAGCAGTTAGTAAAGGTCCTCATGGAGTTTATATTCTAATTAGAAGAGAGAGATGATAAAATAATAAGTGCTATAGAGGGAATTGAATGTGGGGGGATGTGGGTTCAAGGACTGGGATTTTTAAAAAGTTGGGCAGACAACTCCTTCTGGAGAAAATGGTATATTCGTAAAGCCTTAATAAGTTTTGAAATAGATAGAGATATCTAGAGGAAGAGTTTTTCAGGAAGATAGAAATGAGCCAGGAGATAGATGGGCTCCAGGCTAGGCGTTTACAACTGGCCTCCTGTTCACACCTCCTTGGGTGAGAAGAAGATCAGCTCTAGGTTGGACATTCATTACCAGCCTCCTGTTTACATTTCCAGAGGTGAGAGACAAATGGGCTCCAGGACTACATATTTATGAGTGGACTCCTGTCTATATTTCGAGATCTGCACCTTGATATAAAAACAGGAACAGGAATAGGGTAAATAACCACACTTTGGGCACTTCCATGACAGAGACAGGGAGGGACTAAACCCTGTTAAAAGATCAAGAGGTCATACATTTCCCATCATTGGGGCAAGGGAGACTACACATGCGCAAAAGCCTTCATGGGGTCAAAATGACAGGGAAGTAACTCCTACTATCTCCCTCCCAGAGGCCTTTGCTATGAAATGCGTCTTGATTGAGGGGTATGTGCACACCCAGGGGCGGGTCCAGAGGCAAATTAGCCATGGGATCAAAACAATATGATTGGCCAAGAAGAAGACAAAGACCCAGAAGACTACCCTCTTAAAAAGATTTAAACTTCCCAAAGGCGCAACTCTTGAGACTCTCTCACTGAGTTTGCTCGTGTGTCTTTCTGCATGTACTCTGCTTTTCTAATAAACATACCTTCTGTCACCTTGTCAGGTTCTTCCTTTCAAGATAGACAAAGGACTGGGGAGTTGGTTTCTGGCCACTGGCCCTGTGGTCTAACGGTTAAGATCCTGGTTTCCATCCAGGTTACCTGGGTTTGATTCCCAGTCAGGGAGCTAAGATTTTGCTTCCAGCTACTGCTTGCTGCTGCTTGTGGCTTACTGTTGCCTGCGTCCCAAACCAGAAACATCCAGTTCTGGACCTGAGGCAGGAACACTCCAGACATAAGCTATGGGACTTGCATGAAGGTTAGTGGGTCTGTGCAGAGTGAGTATTATGGGCTGAATTGTGTTCCCCCCAAAAATCATATGTTGAAGTTCTAATCTCTACTACCCCAGAAGGTAATTTTGTTTGGAGATATAGTCTTTAAAGAGGTAATTAAGTTAAAATCAAATCATTAGGGTGGGCCCTGATCCAGTGTGACTGGTATTCTTATATGAAGAGTAGATTAGGACACAGACACACACACACAGAAGGCTATGAGAAGACACTGGAAGAAGACAGCCATCTCCAAGTCAAGGAGAGAGGCCTCAATAGACGTCATCCTTGTTGACTTCTGTCAACCTCTTGATCTCAGACTTTTAGCCTCAAGAGCTGTGAGAAAATAAATTTCTGTTGTGTAAGCCACCCAGTCTCTGGTGCTTTGTTATGACAGCCATAGTAAACTAATACAATGAACAAAGGGTTATGTAGTAAGAAATGAGATCCAAGAGCTCAGAGGGATGTGGATCAGGTCAGGCTTTATGGACCATTGCCTACCAGGAATTTGTGCCGCATGCTGCAGATATAACAACATAGAGCTTATGAGAGATGGTCTTAGAGGCAGAGAATTAGCAAAGCCCTCATACTGCCTTGAACTCTCATTATTTCACAACATGGGCCTAGTATAGATGTTCTGTATGCAACAAGGTCCCAGCAGAAAGGGCCTGCCTTAGCAAACAGGCTAGATGTGAATCTGAGAGTTTTGAAAGTGAGAAGGGACCTCAATCCCACAGCTTGTTACATATTTATAGATTAGCTTAAGAGAGGCTAGGGAATATTTATTTTCTCTAGGTAATGAGGAGCTTCCTGGCCAGGAACAATTCTAGGGATTGTGTATGCAAAGTGCCAAGGTCTGCACATTAAGGACCTTGGAATAGCCTTAGGTGCCAGGAATAACATCAGATGGTTTCAGTCCCAGTGAGTCAGTTGTTTGCTGAACTAATACCAAAAGTTAGAAGGAAATGAGCTTCTAGAACCATTTGGCTTTGTCTCTTACTAGAGTCAAGGATGAACCAAGGGTTTTCTAATGAACCACTAGAAATATAAATTTGGTATTAGATCAAGATTTGTTTTGGATGTGGTAGATGTAAAATATTTGGTTAGGCATCCAAGTGGAGATAGGAGTTAAATATAACAGTATAGATTTGGGGGAGAGGTTTGGGTTGGAGATTAAATTTGGGGAGTCATCAGCTAAGAGATGATATTTAAGTCATAAGATGGTAGAAAAATCATCACAAAAATGTGTGCAGATAAAGGAGACAAGAGGTTCAAGGGCTGAGCTTTGGGCCACTCCATCACTAGGAGGTCAGAGAGATGAGGGGAAATCAGCAATGGAGACTGGGAAGGAATGGTCTGTGAGTAGGAGGCAAAGGAGAATATGAGGTCCTGAGAGCCAAGTTAGTAAGATGTTTTAAGAAAGAAATGTTGTCTAGGATTAAAGATCTGAAATTTACTATTGACATTCCATGAGTATGTCATAGGTGGCATTGACAGGGGTGGGTTCACAAAAGAGGTGAAAGGGACCTTATTAGAGAAAATTTAAGAAATATGGGAGGGAAGTACTTTGAGACAGAGAGTACAAAGTACTCTTTCTAGGAGTTTTGCTATATGAAGAGGAGCAGAGCAATGGAGTGGTAGTTGGTGGGAAAGTGAGTCAAGAGATGTTTTATATGTCTTTGCATGTTTATGACCATGATCCAGGAGGGGAAGGAAAAAATGATGATGAAGAAGAGAGAGAGAAATGCTGGAGTGATGTCCTTAATAGATGAAAAGGGCTGTGATTTGGTGCACAATTGGAGAAACATGGATATTTCATTCATGGCCAGTGGTGTATCTCTAGAAAAAAGATCTAATGATCAATCTATTTTAGATGTGGAGGGAAGAAAAACAACTTTTAGTCCACTTAAAATAAACAATATTAGCCTTTAAAAATAGATATCAGAAGTATTGCTTTTTAAAATATGAGATAAGTTAGCATTTATTGAAGCAGGTACAACATAATAGTTAACAGCACAGTTCAGCAATCAACAGCTGTATGATTTTTGGCAATATTGTATAAGACTTTAAGCATAGTGGTTTGAATATATGAGATGATTATTTGTTTTGTGCAACAAAAAACATGGGAGTAGGCAGTCTCGTTTTATCAAGAAATGAGGCTTCTTTTACTTCGCTGTTCCTCCATCCTTTTTATGTAACTGTTATGATTACAATATAGCTGCTAGGCCTCCAGACATTGCCTCCATATCCCAGATAGGACAAAAAAGAATGTTGAAGAGTTAAGGGCAAAGGACTGAGGGGAATATTCTTGCCCAATCTTTTCTTTTTTTCCAAAGCTTTCCCAGAAGCACCTCTGAGTAACCTCTACTTACATCTTACTGAGTAGAACTGAGTAACATGGTCAATTTTACCTGCAAGGAAAACAGGGAAGGTAATTTTTTTCTGTGTAAATTGTCTTCTTTAAAAATTGGAGTTCTGATTATAAGGGAAAAAGGGAGAATGGCTGTTAGCAGAGTCTACCATGCTCTTTCCTTCTCAAAGATGATAATGCTAAAAAGCGTTCTCAGAATTCAATGAGATGATGCAGATAAAATATGTCATGAATTGTCTAGTACACAGTAAGTACTCAGTAAATGCTAGTTGTTAATGTTATTTGCATTTCAAAGTCAGAGCATACTCATTACTGAAGTGAGACAAATTTTGTATTATCAAGGAGTATCCTAGACACCCTGTGTTTATATGGACACCTTACTCTGTGAGCCTAGCCTTGGAAAGTGGACTTTTTCATATCCAGTCTGAAATCTGACCCCAATGGCTGCTTCCTCTTTACTGCCAAATAACAAAAGCTTTTTGTGTAAACTCTACTGCATAGAAAGACCCCCAAATAGCATGTTTTAGTTATATTTATTAAACATTTATATGTAGCTATAGGATAAAAACCTAACACCTAGCATAATGGCTTTTTTTTTTTTTTTTTATTAGTTAATTTATTTATTTTTGGCTACACTGGGTCTTCGCTGCTGAGCGCGGGCACGGGATTTCTCTAGTTGTGGCAAGCGGGGGCTACTCTGCTGCAGAGCACAGGCTCTAGGCTTGAGGGCTTCAGTTGTGGCACGCGGGCTCAATAGTTGTGGCTCGCAGGCTCAGTAGCTGTGGCACACAGGCTTAGTTGCTCTGCGGCATGTGGGATCTTCCCGGACCAGGGCTCGAACCCGCATCACCTGCATTGGCAGGCAGATTCTTAACCACTGCGCCACCAGAGAAGCCCCAAATGGCTTTCTTAATAAAGCATGTATGAAATCATTTTCCAAAGTCTTCTCTTTCCCTCAAAGGACACTTTGAAAGACAAAGTTATATGCTTGATTACTCAAGTAGTTTTTTTTTTCTATTTAAAAAGGTTAATAATAAGTAATTGATCTTTTTTTCAGGTTAGTTTAGAAACAGTTTGTTAGTCCCCTGAGTGTAGGGAGTGTGTCTTTTTAATCCTTTATGTTCCCTTACTAGTGTGATTCTATGTGGAAGCTCAAGAGTTTCTTGATAGTAAGGGTGATATCTTCTTCATCTTGATTTTATAAGCACCAGCATCCAGACTGATAAGTGTCTCATAAATATTTCCATATCAAATTGAGAAAGTAGAAAGAAGGAGGGAAACTACCACTTACTGAGGATCTATTACGTTCCTAACAAGGCTCTGAACATTTAACATTCTCTTTTATTTAATTAACAGAAGGCCACCAGCAGAAAAATAAATGGCAAATGCTTACTCAGGAAATGATGGATGATGCACTGGTCACCAGAGGCAATACTACTTTCTCCACTAAAATCTTTATGCCATACACCTCTGTCTTCCTTTACACAGGCTCTGAGGATTAACTGCTTTACCCTCTTTATGATTTAAAGTAATTATCATTTTCCCATTTCCTGATTTCTACATTTCCTAAAATCTGCCCTTCACTGACACCCAAACAACCATATGTCCATAAGTTCTATGTGTATAAGGGGTTTTATTACTGAACCCTAATACCAGTAAGTATTATGGTAATAGTCCTAGCAATAATGACAATAGCTAAAATTCATTTACTGTTTTTTATGTGTCAGGTACAGTGTTGGTTGCTTTAAAGGTATCATTTCATTGCATCTTTACAACAGCCTTATGAGTTAAGTACTATTATTATCTCCCTTTGACAAATTAGAGATCTGAGTCTTAAAGGCATTAGTCACATGTGCATGGTTACACAACCAGTCATTAGTCTAATGCGAGGGTCCATGTTCTTAAACGTGGGAAAAGTTCTAGGGCATAATAAAAATAGTTCTTAACTTGGGAAAAAATTCTAAGGCATAATAAAAACAACCAACATGGAAAATGGCCACAGATTCAAATCTCCAACAGGTTTACACTGCATTATGCCTGGAAAAACGATATAGCTTGCTTTTTATTTAAAAGAATTAAATAATTTTAAATTTAAGGTAGATGGCACAGAAAATTGTCGTATATTCTTCCCCAGCTTCTCCTGGTATATTGTTATTAATTAAATTATAGACTTTATTTGGATTTTATCAGTATTCCCAAGAGTGCCCTTTTCTGTTCCAGCCTCCAATCTAGAGCATCGTGCTGCATTTAGTCATCATATCCCTCTGTTTCCTCCAACTTGTGACAATTTCTGTTTTTTCATGACATATTTGAAAAGTGCTGATCATATATTTTATATAATGACCCACAATTTGGGTTTATCTAATTGGGTTTTCTCATGATTAAACTGAAATTATGGATTTTGAGAGAAATACCACAGAGGTGAAATGTCCTTCCATATCATTCTATTAGGGGGTACATGATATCAACACAACTAATTACAGGTGATATTAAACTTGATTACTTGGCTAAAATAGTGGCTGCCAGATTTTTCCATTGTAAAGTCACTCTTGTCCTCTTTCCATACTCTATTTGTCATTAAGTCTAGTTCACTCTTAAGAGAATGACAATTACAGTCCAAATCCTGGAGGAAGAAATTGAAGAACTTGTGGACTTATGTTAACACCACCATAGTCATCAATAACTATTTTGTGAGAGATGCTTAGAGGTTATGTAATAGTCCTATTTTCCTTCAAGTGTTACCCATTAATTTTGGCATTTATTGATGGAATTTGTTTGGAGCAGTTACTACTGTAGCATTCTAATGGTGATTTTCTGTTTCTCTTATTCTTGTTATATTATTTGGAATTCTTCTTTATGGGAGATTTGTGCACTCCCTCCCATTTCTTTCTTTAGTTATTTATTTATATGTTTATGGACTCGTTAAATTGGTTTTATTCTTTGGGTTATAATCTAGGATTACCATTATGTATTTTGCCATTCAAATTGTTCCAGCTTTGGCCATTGGGAGCTCATTCAGGTTAGGTTCTGTATCATTATGACATGACCCCATACATATTTTTTTTTCATTAGCTTATCTTTTGGCACTATATGATACTCTATGTTTGTCTTGTATTTTCCCTGCCCCAACTCTGGAAATAGCCATTTCCCTAAGGAGTCTCAGTTCCCTTTTTTGGAAAATAGTATTTAGAAGCTAAGATCAAGGTGTTGGGTATACTCATTACTACTGTGGTATCATCATTTCTAGGCCCTTTCAGTGAATAGAACCAGGAAATACATGCACGCTTACTAACTTATGTATATGTGAATATCTATATTTATTTCTTTATATATCTGTTCATAACTATTATCTCCAACTCTATTTCAGCCCTCAAAATTTCATTCCAGTTTCTCCCCTTGCTCACTTTGTAACTTCTTTGTTTTATAGCAAGAAAGATATCTTTCATTATCTATAACTTATTTACTTATTTTTGTAACCTTATATACATTTAAAGTAGTTTCACAATTGCTAACCCTGTGAGAAACAAACTTTCCAACTGGAGTATGGTGTTTATATATTTTTATAGTTAGCCTAAAAGTATCCAGTCAAACACTGTTTTCCAAAGTTATTTAGACCAGCTTTTTCCCCTACCTCCTTCAACCAAAAAAAAATCTCCTTTTCCTTTTTTCCCTTACCTCCTTTTTTTTCCCTCCTATTTTAAACACCATGGGGTGGGGGTGCCTGCTGGCCTGGATCAGGGTCTGGTCCAGGTTGGTGGAGCACTCTTAATGAGATCTTCAAACCCATTGACTACTCCTTTTCATTATCCATCATTCTCATGTCCAATTTCCTTCCTTAACCCAGCCAAGAGTCAATAGTCTGATTTTCCTCCTATTTCAATGGATTAATTGTAACTGCTCCTGTTATAGGTAAACTTAGGTTTTGAATTTTAATCCCTCTCCCTTTCTGAAGGATTTCTCATTTATAATACTTTTTTTTCCCTATTGTATCATCAATTCCTCCCTTTTTCTTGGATTACTCCTATAAACATTAAAACATGCCTCAGAAATTTTCATTTAGGATATAATAAACGCTTTCATTAGCCTCATATTGCCCCTGTAACTACAATATGACTTTTCCACTTGGGTTCACAGCAACTTTTCCTAGAATTGTTTATAGTCACTTTCTCTACTTTGTCACAACCCACATTCATTCCCCAGTATATTCAGTTTGAGTTTTTGTTCATATAATCTTTTGATAGTTGCTCTCATTAAGGTCACTAATGAACTCTATAATGCCAAATCCCACAGTCATTTCTCTTTCTTCTTATATAATCTCTCGGTAACAAATGATACAATTAATCTAGAACACACTTTCCCCCTGTCTTTCAACATATATATTCACCTGGTTTTCCTCTCTCCTCATTGTTGCTCCTTTTCAATATTCTAAACACAGGTGGGTCATAGAGCTCAATGAAAGATTATTTCTTCTGGTCTGCATACTTTCTCACTCAGGACACACTCATTCCCTAGACAGTGTCATTTGACCCCATACTTTTACACATATTTTCATAGTCCCTTCATTTTTTTCTCGAATCATAATTTCTTCCCTTCATTTTCAGATGGTCACTATCTAATTGCCAGCTTGTTATCTTTTCTCAAATGTCAAATTGGTATTTCAAATTTAACATATTTGAAACAAAACTTTATCTTCACAGCATCTATTTTCTCAACCCAAAATTTCATCTCCCTCAGTTATCTCCATATCAGTAAATGAGTAACCACTATTCTGTTGCTTAAGCCAACAATCAATGAATCATCCTTGAGTTCTCCCTCAACCACTAGCTCCAGATTTTTATCGAATCCTGTTGAATTTATTTCCAAAATGGGCCATCTCTCTCCATCTCTATCCCTACTACTCTATCTCTTGGACTATTGCAATAACCCCTTTAATTGGTCTGTAGCCTTCCTTTCTTAACCCCTTTTGTTATTCTGTGCAGAATTAACAGTAGGTTAAAAATAAAATTAATTCCAATCAAGTGACAACACCCCTTAAAATCTCTCAGTGACTTCTCACTGCACAGAAAATGAAATTGCAACTTTACATTGAAGTGCTGAGTAATGAGGTGTGGATAATAATGAGGAAGAATTAGTCAAAATCATCCAGAGAAAAAGAACCGCTAGGATATGTATAGATATATAAGAGGAGATCTATTAAGAGAATTGGCTCATGCAATTATGGAGGCTGTGAAGACTCACAATCTTCCATCTGTAAGCTGGAGAACCAGGGAAGCTGGTGGTATAATTCAGTCCAAGTCTGAAAATCTAAGAACCAAGAACTCTGATGTGCAAGGGCAGTAGAAATGAAAGTCTCAGCTCAAGAAGAAAGAGTGGAAATTTGTTTGTTCTGTTTGGGTCCATCCTCTAAATGTTTGTTCTGTTTGAGTCCACAAATTTTAACTTGTCTTAACTATGTTCTTAACTATGCTATGCTCTTTCCTGTTTAAGGCCTTTGCAATTATGATTCTCTTTGCTTGAAAACAAGCTTCCCCAAGATCTTTGCAAGGGTGTCATTTATGTATTTGCTTAAAAAGAGTCTGAAAAGAACTTCATGATCAAAAGAAGCAACTAGACCCTAGACGTTCAATATGCTATCTCCCTTTTTATTTTCTTTTTAGCACTCAACACTACATGATATTTTCTTTTTTAAATTTTATTTATTTATTTATTTTTATTTACCATCTTTATTGGAGTATAATTGCCTTACAATGTTGTGCTAGTTTCTGCTTTATAACAAAGTGAATCAGCTATACATATACATATATCCCCATATCTCCTTTCTTTTGTGTCTCCCTCCCACCCTCCCTATCCCACCCCTCGAGGTAGTTACAAAGCACCAAGCTGATATCCCTATGCTATGCAGCTGCTTCCCACTAGCTACCTATTTTATTTTTTAACATCTTTATTGGAGTATAATTGCTTCACAATGGTATGTTAGTTTCTGCTTTATAACAAAGTGATTCAGCTATACATATACATATATCGCCATATCTCCTCCCTCTGGCATCTCCCTCCCACCCTCCCTAACCAAACCCTCTAGGTGGACACAAAGCACCGAGCTGATCTCCCTGTGCTATGTGACTGCTTCCCACTAGCTATCTATTTTACATTTCGTAGTGTTATATGTCCATGCCACTCTCTCACTTCATCCCAGCTTACCCTTCCCACTCCACATGTCCTCCATTTTCTATGTCTGAATCTTTATTCCTGTCCTTCCCTTAGGTTCTTCAGAAAAAAAAAATTTCTTTTTGATTCAATATATACATGTTAGCATACAGTATTTGTTTTACTGTTTCTGACTTACTTCACTCTGTATGATGTTCTCTAGGTCTATCCACCTCACTACAAATAACTCAATTTTGTTTCTTTTTATGGCTGAGTAATATTCCATTGTATATAAGTGCCACATCTTATTTATCCATTCATCTGTCGATGGACACTTAGGTTGCTTCCTGGCTATTGCTATCTGGCTATTGTAAACAGAGCTGCAATGAACATTGTGGTACATGACTATTTTTGAATTATGGTTTTCTCAGGGTATATGCCAAGTAGTGGGATTGATGGGTCGTATGGTAGTTCTATTTTTACTTTTTTAAGGAATCTCCCTTCTGTTCTCCAGAGTGCCTGTATCAATTTACATTCCCACCAACAGTGCAAGAGGGTCCTCTTTCTCCACACACTCTCCAGCATTTATTCTTTGTAGATATTTGATGATGGCCATTCTGACCGGTGTGAGGTGATATCTCATTGTAGTTTTCATTTGCATTTCTCTAATGATTAGTGATGTTGAGCCACCTTTCTTGAGTTTGTTAGCCATCTGTATATCTTCTTTGGAGAAATGTCTATTTAGGTCTTCAACTATGTTGAATAGTAGTGGTGAGAGTGGATAACCTTCTCTTTTCCTGATCTTAGAGGAAACGGTTTCAGTTTTTCACCATTGAGAATGATGTTGTCTGTGAGCTTGTCATATATGGCCTTTATTATGTTGAGGTAAGTTCCCTCTATGCCTACTTTCTGCAGGGTTTTTATCATAAATGGGTGTTGAATTTTGTCGAAAGCTCTGATTCAATTAAGATGATCATATGGTTTTTCTCCTTCAATTTGCTAAAATTGTGTATCACATTGGTTGATTTGTGTATATTGAAGAATCCTTGCATTCCTGGAATAAACCCCACTTGATCATGGTGTATGATCCATTTAATGTGATCTTGGATTCTGTTTGCTAGTATTTTGTTGAGGATTTTTGCATCTATGTTCATCAGTGATATTCATCTGTAGTTTTCTTTTTTTGTGACATCTTTGTCTGGTTTTGGTATCAAGGTGATGGTGGCCTTGTAGAATGAGTTCGGGAGTGTTCCTCCCTCTGCTATATTACGGAAGAGTTTGAGAAGGATAGGTGTTACCTCTTCTCTAAATGTTTGATAGAATTCACGTGTGAAGCCATCTGTTCCTGAACTTTTGTTTGTTGGAAGAGTTTTAATCACAGTCTCAATTTCAATACTTGTGACTGGTCTGTTTATATTTTCTATTTCTTCCTGGTTCATTCTTGGAAGGTTGTGCTTTTCTAAGAATTTGTCCATTTCTTCCAGGTTGTCCATTTTATTGGCATAGAGTTGCTTGGTAATTTATCATGATCCTTTGTATTTCTGCAGTTTCATTCATTAGTTCTCCTTTTGCATTTTTAATTCTGTTAATTTGAGTCTTCTCCCTTTTTTTCTTGATGAGTCTGCTAATGGTTTATCAATTTTGTTTATCTTCTCAAAGAAACTGCTTTTAGTTTTATAGATCTTTGCTATAGTTTCCTTCATTTCTTTTTCATTTATTTCTGATCTTATATTTATGATTACTTTCCTTCTGCTATCTTTGGGGTCTTTTGTTCTTCTTTCTCTAATTGCTTTAGGTGTAAGGTTAGATTGTTTATTTGAGATTTTTCTTGTTTCTTGAGGTAGGATTGTATTGCTACAAACTTCCCTCTTAGACCTGCTTTGGCTGCAGCCCATAGGTTTTGGGTTGCAGTGTTTTCATTGCCATGTGTTTCTAGGTATTTTTTGATTTCCTCTTTGATTCCATCAGCGATCTCTTGGTTATTTGGTAAGGTATTGTTTACCCTCCATGTGTTTGTATTTTTACAGTTTTTCTCCTGTAATTGATATCTAGTCTCATAACATTGTAGTCGGAAGATACTTAATATGATTTCAATTTTCTTAAATTTACCAAGGCTTGATTTGTGACCCAAGATATGATCTTTCCTGGAGAATGTTCCATGAACACTGAGAAGAAAGTGCCTTCTGTTGTTTTTGGATGGAATGTCCTATAAATATCAATTAAGTCTATCTTGTTTAATATGTCACTTAAAGCTTGTGTTTCCTTAGTTATTTTCATTTTGGATGATCCGTCCATTGGTGAAAGTGGGGTGTTAAAGTCCCCTACTATGATTGTGTTTACTGTTGATTTCCCTTTTTATGGTTGTTAACATTTGTCTTATGTATTGAGGTGTTCCTATGTTGGGTGCATAAATATTTACATTTGTTATACCTTCTTCTTGGATTGGTCCCTTGATCATTATGCAGTGTTCTTCTTTGTCTTTTGTAATAGTCTTTATTTTAAAGTCTCTTTTATCTGATATGAGAACTGCTACTCCAGCTTTCTTTTGATTTCCATTTGCATGGAATATCTTTTTCCATCCCCTCACTTTCAGTCTGTATGTGTCCCTAGGTCTAAGTGGATCTCTTGTAGACAGCATATATAGAGGTCTTCTTTCTGTATCCATTCAGCCAGTGTGCATCTTTTGGTTGGAGCATTAATCTATTTACATTTAAGGTAATTATCGATAGGTGTGTTCCTATTACCATTTTTCTTAATTGTTTTGGGTTTATTATTGTAGGTCTTTTCCAACTGTTGTCTTTCCTGCCTAGAGAAGCTCCTTTAGCATTTGTTGTAAAGCTGGTTTGGTGGTGCTGAATTCTCTCAATTATTGTTTCTCTGTAAGGTTTTTAATTTCTCTCTCGAATCTCAATGAGATCCTTGCTGGGTAGAGTATTCTTCATTGTAGGTTTTTTCCCTTTCATCACTTTAAATATGTCCTGCCACTCCCTTCTGGATTGCAGAGTTTCTGCTGAAAGATCAGCTGTTATCCTTATGGGGATTACCTTTTATGTTATTTGTTGCTTTTCCCTTGCTGCTTTTAATATGTTTTCTTTGTATTTAATTTTTGATAGTTTGATTAATATGTGTCTTGGCATGTTTCTCCTTGGATTTATCCTGTATGGGACTCTCTGTGCTTCCTGGACTTGAGTGGCTATTTCCTTTCCCATGTTAGGGAAGTTTTCAACTATAATCTCTTCAAATATTTTGTCAGACTCTTTCTTTTTCTCTTCTTCTTCTGGGAACCCTATAATTTGAATGTTCATGCATTTAATGTTGTCCCGGAGGTCTCTGAGACTGCCCTCAATTATTTTCATTCTTTATTCTTTATTCTGCTATGCAGTAGTTATTTCCACTATGTTTTCTTCCAAGTCACTTAATCGTCTTCTGCCTCAGTTATTCTGCTATTAATTCCTTCTAGAGAATTTTTAATTTCATTTATTGTGTTGTTCATCATTGTTTGTTTGCACTTTAATTCTTTTAGGTCCTTGTTAAACCTTTCTTTTGTTTTCTCCATTCTGTTTTCAAAATTTTAGATCATCTTTACTGTCATTACTCTGAATTCTTTTCCAGGTAGACTTCCTATTTCCTTTTCATTTTTTGGTCTGTTGGGTTTTTACCTTGATCCTTCATCTGCTGCATATTTCTCTGTCTTCTCATTTTGCTTAGCTTACTGTGTTTGGAGTCTCCTTTTCACAGGTTATAAGTTCATATTTCCAATTGTTTTTGGTGTCTGCCCCACTGGGTAAGTTTGGTTCAGTGTGTTGTGTAGACCTCCTTGTGGAGGGGACTGGTACCTTTGTTTTGGTGGATGAGGCTGAATCTTGTCTTTCTGGTGGGCAGAACTCTGTCTGCTGGTGTGTTTTGTGGTGTCTGTGAACTTAGTATGCTTTTAGGCAGCCTTTCTGCAAATGGGTGGGGTTGTGTTCCTCTCTTGCTAGTTGTTTGCATGGGGTGTCCAGCACTGGAGCTTGCTGGCCATTGGCTGGAGCTGGGTCTTAGAGTTGAGACAGAGATCTCTGGCAGAGTTCTCACTGATTGATGTAAGGTGGGGCTGGGAGGTGTCTCATGGACCAATGTCCTGAACTCAACTTTCCCACCTCTGAGGCTCAGGCCTGACACCTGGCTGGGGCACCATGACCCTGTTAGCCATATGGCTCAGAAGAAAAAGGAGAAGAAAGAAAGAAGGAAAATAAATAAATAAGTAAATAAATAAATAAATAAAAATCAAATTATTAAAATAAAAATACTTTTAAGTATTAAAATAAAAAGTAATAATAATTAAAAAAGAAAAAAGCAACCAAACCAATAAACAATCATAACAAGCACTAAAAACTATACTAAGATAATCATAAAAATCAGAAACAAGTCAGTCACAGACAGCAAACCCCAAGTCTACATTTGCTCCCAAAATACACCGCCTCAGTTTTGGGGTTATTCATTGTCTCTTCAGGTATTCCACAGATGCAGGGTACATTAAGTTGATTGTGGTGATTTAATCCACTGCTCCTGAGGCTGCACAGAGAAATTTCCCTTTCTCTTCTTTGTTCACACAGTTCCTGGGGTTCAGCTTTGGTTTTGGCCCCACCTCTGCCTGTAGGTCACCCTCAGGCATCTTTTCCCCACCCAGACAGGAGGGGGTTAATGTAGCGGCTGATTAGGGGGCTCTGGCACACTCTTGCCAGGGGACGGAGAGGTATAATAGTTATAATTGGAATGCAGGGCAAGCCTGTAGCAGCAGAGGCCAGCATGATGCTGCAACAGCTTGAGTCGTGCCATGTGTTCTCCCGGGAAAGTTGTCCCTGGATCATGGGACCCTGGCAGTGGAGGGCTGCACTGCATCCCTGGGAGTGTGCATAGTGACCTGGGCTTTCACTCAGGACTCTTGGTGGCTGCAGCAGCAGCATTAGCATTTCATGCGCATCTCTGGGTTCTGAGCTGATAGTCACAGCTTGCGTCCCTCTCTGGAGCTCGTTTAGTCGGTGCTCTGCCTTCTGTGGGCAGACGGGGAAGGAACCCTGTCTCCTTGTGCACCCCAAAACAATGGTCTCTTACCTCTTAGGTAGGTCCAGACTTTTTCGCGGACTCCCTACCAGCTAGCTGTGGCACTCTAGCCCCTTCAGGCTGTATTCACACAGCCAAACCCAGTTCTATCCCTGGAATCTGATCTCCGAAGCCTGAGCCTCAGGTCCCAGTCCCCAACTGCCCCGGCGGGTGAGTAGACAAGTGTCTCAGGCTGATGAGTGCTGGTCAGCACCCATCCTCTGTGTGGGAATCTCTCCGCTTTGCCCTCTGCACCCCTGTTGCTGTGCTGTCCTCCATGGCTCCGAACCCTCCCGGCCTACACAACCCCCGTCTCTGCCAGTGAAGGGGCTTCCTAGTGTGTGAAAACTTTTCCTCCTTCACAGCTCCCTGCCAGAGGTGCAGGTCCTATCCCTATTCTTTTATCTCTGTTTTTCCTTTTTTTCTTTCGCCCTACCCAGATACGTAGGGAGTTTCTTGTTTTGGAAGTCGGAGGTCTTCTGCCAGCATTCTGTAGGTGTCCTGCAGGAGTTGTTCCACATGTAGATGTATTTCTGATGTATTTGTGGGGAGGAAGGTGATCTCTATGTCTTACACCTCTGCCATCTTGAAGGTTCCCCAATATTTTCTTTTTAATTTATTAGTTGTATTCTGTCTCCCTCCTGTTAGAAGGTTTGCTTTATGATAGCATGAACCGTGTCTGTTTTGGTCTCATAAATTCTCAGACCTTCCAGTGCTGTCTGACATATTGTAATCACTCAATATATATTTACTGAATGAATAATTGAATAAATTAATAAATGAATGAATTCTCAGAGCCAAAAGAACTAGGCACTAACTACTAGCTGCTAAATTACTGTTACACAGGGAGTCTATTTTTTTCCACTGCCGAGGCAAAACCCAATTTTTGTAATGTATATTACTGGTCTTCTTATGTGTTGTACAGTTTGTATTTCTTTTTTTAAATATATCTTTATTGGAGTATAATTGCTTTACAATGTTGTGTTAGTTTCTGCTGTACAGCAAAGTAAATCAGTTACATGTATACATATATCCCCATATCCCCTCCCTCTTGAGCAGCCTCCCTCTCACCTCCCCTATCCCACCCCTCGAGGTGGTCACAAAGCACCAAGCTGATCTCCCTGTGCTATGCAGCAGCTTCTCACTAGCCATCCATTTTACATTTAGTAGTATATATATGTCAATGCTGCTCTCTCACTTCATCCCAGCTTCCCATTCACACCCTGTGTTCTCAAGTCCGTTCTCTATGTCTGCATCTTTATTTCTTCCCTGCCCCTAGGTTCATCAGTACCATTTTTTTAGATTCCTTATGTGTGCGTTAGCATCCAGTATTTGTTTTTCTCTTTCTGACTTCCATCACTCTGTATGACAGACACTAGGTCCATCCACCTCAATACAAACAACCCAATTTCATTCCTTTTTAAGTTTGCATGTTTTTTTTTTTTTTTTTCTGTACGCGGGCCTCTCACTGTTGTGGCCTCTCCCGTTGTGGAGCACAGGCTCCGGACGCACAGGCTCAGCGGCCATGGCTCACGGGCCCAGCCGCTCCGTGGCATGTGGGATCTTCCTGGACCAGGGCAAGAACCCGTGTCTCCTAGCATTGGCAGGTGGACTCTCAACCACTGCGCCACCAGGGAAGCCCAGTTTGCATGTATTTTTAAAATTTTATTTCCAGGCTTTGGAGCAAAACAAAAAATTTCTTTTCCTATATAAGGTAGAGATCTGAGCCTACCCACCTAAAGCTCATTTCATTATAGAGTTGATAAATTATGTTGAAATTTTCCTGGTGGAGCTAAAGAAAATTAACTTAGTTTTATATCACATACAAACACACACATGGACAACACAAATTTTTTTTTTGTGTGTGGTACACGGGCCTCTCAGTGTTGTGGCCTCTCCCTTTGCAGAGCACAGGCTCCGGACGCGCAGGCCCAGTGGCCATAGCTCACAGGCCCAGCCGCTCTGTGGCATGTGGGATCTTCCCGGACCAGGGCATGAACCCGTGTCCCCTGTATTGGCAGGCAGACTCTCAACCACTGCACCACCAGGAAAGCCTGACAACACAAAATTTTGTACTTGCACATTTCATATGAATGAAATCAAATCAAACAAAAACGCTCTACAAGATTTAGTTTATCTATATTCTTTTGAACTTAGAGGTTTCTTTTTTCATAGAGTTTTAAGAATAGTTGTATTCTAAGTAATTTTCAAATATGTTTCTTATTTGGCAAACAAACTGAGGTGTGGTTAGAGATGCTCTTCTGTAAAGCAACGAGGAATTTCTAGAACTCCATTTATTGGCTTCAAGAATGCAAAAAAAAAAATCCCTATTATTTATCTTCCTTCACAGATGCTCTTTTCACAGCACCTGATACCTACCTTCAAGAAATATGTGACTCCAGATACCCATGTGTTATGTGTCCTTAAGCCCCCTTGTAATGGTTGGGACATGGTAGCTTATACTGCAGAAAGTTCACTACTATCTCAAAGCTTAACATAACAAAATGTGTTTCTTTTCCATTCAGAGTTCACTGCATATCAGGGTGAGTGTGCAGGAAAACCTTTGTCCATGTAGCAAATCAACAGTCCAGGCTACTTCAACCTTATGGTTCTACCATCTCATCAATAGTTCTCTTAAGTTGCTCAGGCAGGAAAGAGGTCATCACAGAGTTAAGCCCTGGCTATTCTGTAATTTGGCTTGGAAATCACACATACAGTTTCTGCCTACAGCCCACTGACCTTAACCAAGCACATCTCCCTGCCTAGCTGCAAGGAGATCGGGGAAAGTGGTCTTGCCCTGTGCCCAAGAAAAGAGGAAAACTAAATAGGGTTCAGAACAAGAATTTCCCACTGCATCTTCCCAATTTCCTCTTCTTTTCCTGCCACTAGCCTCTTATACTTGCCTGTTCTGGTTCAGATCTAGGTGGGCCTTAAAGATTCACCCTGCTTCCTCTCTTCGCTGCTCCCAAGACCTGTGTACACATTGACTACTAGTCTGAAAGACTTACAAGGGCAGAGATATTGTCTGTTCTATTCACCAGTGTGTTCCCAGCACCTAGCACCATGTCTGACGTCTGAGTCTCTCAATAAAATTTGCTTAAATTAAGAAATATTCTTTCTTTTATGACATTGTCTAATAATATAACAACATAAGCATCTGTTAAATTGTTCAACACTTCCAACTTCTGCTGAAGCATTCACCTGATGCTCCAGTGTAGGAGAAAGAAGAACAAATTGTAATAAAAAGAGCCTATTTTTGTGTGCAGTGTTAAGGAGTGTTCTAATTTCATTCTTTTACATGTAGCTGTCCAGTTTTCCCAGCACCATTTATTGAAGAGACTGTCTTCTCCATTTTATATTCTTGCCTCCTTTGTCATAGCTTTGTAGAGACATGGATGGCCATAGAGACTGTCATAAAGAGTGAAGTAAGTCAGAAAGAGAAAAAAAATATTGTATATTAACACATATCTATCTAGAAAAATGGTACAGATGAACCTATTTGCAGGGCAGGAATAGAGACGCAGACATAGAGAAGGAATGCATGGACACAGGGGAGGGAAGGGGGAGTGGGATGAATTGGGAGATTGGGATTGACATATATGCACTACCATGTGTAAAACAGGTAGCTAGTGGAAACCTGCTATATAGCACAGGGAGCTCTGTTCAGTGCTCTGTGTTAACCTACATGGGTGGGATGGTAGGGGGGAGTCCAAAAGGGAGGGGATATATGTATACATAAAGCTGATTCACTTCGTTGTGCAGAGAAATTAACACAACATTGTAAAACATCTATAACCAAATTAAAAAAAAAAATAGAAAGAGCCATGATCTAATATTTGGTTCTTATGTGTTTTTTCTTTGAGTAAAGGATGGTATACATAGTGGCCTACATCTCTGATGCTACTTATCAAGCTACTTTGCAAGCTCTACTTTTATTACTCCCAAAGTGTCTGAAAAGTGTATCTATTTGATGTGCAGAAGGCCCAGTTTTGTCCACCCCAGGAAGGAATTTGTATACTTAAGAAAGAAGTCTAACGCTGTGCATTCCACTCCTGGTTGTGAACTTACCTTCTCCTTGCCTGTTTTCTACCTCCCACCTCTGACCCCTTTGTCATAGCTTTGTAGAGCATCTCCAGTTACCTCAAGGTGTTTTGAATTTCCAAAACAATTTTCAACATAAAATTAAATTTTAATTCATTTTAACTAGCCAAAAATAAATAAAACACCAGCAGTGTTGCAAAATTGAACAAGAGGCTATCACACCACTCAAAGGGCAAAGGGGGAAGATTCTAAGTCTTGATGGTATTTCTCCAGTTGATTACACTGTCCCTGTATTTGGAAGGCAGCCTTTTGATTAAGCATCTTGGTATTCCTGGGTCACCATTTGTAGACATTCAAAGGCAAAACTTTACATGAAGTTACAAGATATCTTTTCAAAATTTTCTTACACAGATGTATATATACATATGTGTGTGTGGATGTGTGTGTGTAAAACATCAACAGAAATCTGCCTTCTTAGCTTCAACTTACACTTAAAGCATGTTTAATTTTAAATTCGGTTTTAAAAACTTCATATTTTCCATTGTCTTAGCAAGTCTCCCTGACATAACATAAACAAAGTAAGCAGAAAGCAACTTAATACAGCCTCCTAATGTGAATTTCATCTCTTATTTCCATTTTTGCTTTGGCCTGCTTCGACCTCCCCTGTGCCTTAATATAAGTAAGAATAGCTATGTCAGAGTAAGCCTTCAGTAACCAGCCATTTATTATCCTTAAGTTCAAGCCACTAAAGTGTTTCTGAAGCAGAAGGTTCACTACACTGGAAAAAAATCAATAAGACTCTCCCACTTTGTATGGAAGATTCATATCCTTTTACTTCAAGTGAGAACTTCATAAAGTCTGAGACCCTAGCCTGTCACCCCACCTCTGTAAGGGCTGAATAAATTTACCATCCCCATTACTACATATACATTTTTTTGGAGGGGGGAGAGGGTGAGTGCCCAAGATTTACTGATTCTGAGTTTCTATTCCACTCTTAACTCAAGAATCAATATTTAAATAAAGATGTGGGGTTTTTTTCTTTCTTTTTCCTTTCTCAATTGGAATATTAAATTTCTGAGATGTCAGTAATGCCTTGATGGGCTAAGGACTTGAATCACCTGGAAAGTTTAAATTGTAACTTAGCTCCAGGCTCTCAGTGGGAAAAGTGGCCCAAGATATTGGGTTATGCTGAGATAGGTGAGAATATTGACCCCAGAGAAGCAGAGAACTCAGGAAAAGGCTAAGGAATGAGACAAAAGGCTCTAAGAAAGAAGACTGGGAAGGGGCTGATTGTTATCAAAAAATGTGAAGGGCCTGATGTTTGTACCTTACTTGCAAACTAAGAAGGAGTAAGCTCTGCTCTGAAGGGAGACATTATCTTGATTACACTGAACAATATACAAAACGCTCTCTGCTCCAGAGGGAGAAACGATCTCCATCTTCCAAAACTTTTTTCTATACAAGCGTCCTTGGAAAGAGAGTTCAGAAACAAAGAAGAAAAGCCTCTGCTCCCAAGACTTGATGGAACATGAGAGACTAGTGAAGAATTGTCTCCCAAAGGTGTGTGTGCAGCATCTGAGAGAGATCACACTGGACACAATCTTATTTCAGTATTTCTCCCATATTTTCATTACATTTTCAGAAATGTAGATGTTTTATACATCTGCATATGGTAGATGTTTCCATCCTGTGTTAATGATAATATCATAAGAATACATGCACACACATATACACTCCTGTGCACACACTTGTATACACATGCACAGATTTCTTTCTTTATGATATCCCTGCATTCAACTCACTGTAATTCAAAATCAGGATTGATTAAGAAAACTTATCCCCTCTTTCAATAATTGTTAAAGTTCAACACAGGCTCAGCTAGTCCAGTTAAAGTACCTTATTCAATTCCCTCTGATAAACTTTTTTTTTTCCCCCAAAACCATTTATTAAGGTATGGTTCACTTTAAAAAGCTGTACATATTTAATGAATACAACTCGATGAGTTTAGAGATACGTATACAGCCATGAAACCATCACCACCAACAGGGCCATAAACATATTTGTCACCTCCTAAAGTTTCCTTTTGGCTCTTTATTTTTATTATCATTATTTGTGTGGGTGTGTGGTAAGAACACTTAGCATAAGATCTACCCTCTAATAAATCTTAAATATGTAATATATTATTGTTAGTTATAGAGACTATGTTGTGAAGCAGATCTCTGGAATTTACTTATCTTGCATAACTGAAACTCTGCACCCTTTGACCATCACCTCCACATCCCACCCTCCCACCAGCCCCTGGTAACCACTATTCTAGTCTCTGCTTCTATGAATTTGACTATTTTAGGTTCCACACTTAAGATCATTTAGTATTTGTTTTTCTGTGTCTGACTTATTTAGCTTAGCATAACGTCCTCCAGGTTCATCCATTGTTGTCACAAATGGCAGTATTTCCTTATTTTTTAAGGCTGTATAATATTTCACTATATGCATATACAATATTTTCTTTATTCTTTCATCTGTCAATAGACATTTAGATTTTTTTTTTTTTTTTTTTTTTTTTTTTGCGGTACGCAGGCCTCTCACTGCTGTGGCCTCTCCTGCTGCAGAGCACAGGCTCCAGACGCGCAGGCCCAGCGACCATGGCTCATGGGCCCAGCCGCTCCGCAGCATACAGGATCCTCCCAGACCAGAGCATGAACCCGCATCCCCTGCATCGGCAGGCAGACTCCCAACCACTGCGCCACCAGGGAAGCCCAAGACATTTAGATTTTGTTCATATTTTGGCTACTGTGAATATTGCTGCAATAAACATGGGAGTGTAGGTATCTCTATGAGATCCTGATTAAAATTCCTCTGGGTGGATACCCAGAAGTGGGATTGCTGGATCTCATGGTAGTTTTATTTTAATTTTTTGAGGAACCACCGTACTGTTTCCCATAATGGCTGCATCGAATTACTTTTCCACCAGTAATATAAAAGGATTATTTTTTCTCTACATCCTTGTCAACATGTTATCTTTTGTTTGTTTGTTTGTTTGTTCTTTGATTATAACCATTCTAAAAGGTGTGAGGCGATATCTCATTGTGGTTTTGATTTGCATTTCTCTGATTATTAGTGATGTTGAGCAACTTTTCATATTAACTTTTGGTGTCACCAACCTATATATGAATTTATGTAAAGCTAAGGAGTCTCTTTTTGGACAAAGGCAAACACACAGATTATGTTATATACAGTGTCAGAGATTACAGACTCCAAGAGTCATATTCACAGGTGCCTTCATCTCAACATCATTGGTTTCGTAAGAAGAAAAAATACATGTCAAGTGTAGGAAAAATTAGATTAATTGGCATTTTCTGAAAGTATCATTCAAATTTAGGAATTTTCTATATAATAGGAAGATAGCAACATTTGTTGCACCCTTATATGCAGAATTTTTTTCTAAATAATAATAATTCACTTTTCTGCCTTTGGTCATAATATTTTATTGGAGCTTCAGATTCTGTCCCTGGTGTTATAACTAGGAAATAGATTTACTTTGTATTAATATCAAGTTAGCTATGCATATTTTAAGACAGGGATCACAGACTATCTCTACAATGATCAGGCAGATGAAGTAAATAATAAAGCAGAGTACCTGGCATACAAAGAATACTGTGGTATAAGAAGAAAATAGTGTGTGACGATAAAGATAAGTGATACTCAGCTTCAGTGTGAGGTGGTAATAAGGAGTAGTGGGGACTGTGGCAAACCAGAGAGTGCATGAAAGTAGGTACTGCTATCAGCTATGGCAAATCACTGGCCACATTAAATGCTGTCTCTGTATTATAAGATATTCCTTTTATTTTTCAAGATAAAATGCAAATACATGTTTTTGCATGAAATCTCCAATTTTAAACATATTTTTAAAACACTTTAAACATATTTTTAAAACAGTATATGGATTAAATTATGTCCATCCATTCAACATATTTGGTCCATACCATGAGACATGTCTGTTTAGGAGATTAAGATGAACATGTTTTGTCCCAGAATCTACTTTAATGGCATTTTAAAAATGAAATATATATAGACTACATTTTAAAATTTCAGTTATTCAAGGATAGTGATAAAAATAAGGTTTTACTGACACTTTACATTTAGGGTTTCCTAATTTGAATAGTGTTTTCCTACACCTTAGCTCACTTGGACCTTTGAACATCCAGTTAAATATTCAGAGCAGTAAAAGAATATCCCTGTTTATACATAAGAAATTTGAAGTTCAAAGGAAAGTTGGAGTTCAAGCATCGCATGGCTAGGGAAGTACAGAGAGAGAATAAGAAATGGAGTCTTAAGACTTCTTCTCAAGCATCATTTCTTCTGTTTCACTCTGTCTCATATAGTAGATGTTTCCACTCTCTGTTCACTATTCAAGGGGATATAACATTTATTGAACACCTACTGCACATTAGACACTGTGCTAGGCATAACAAATCTATGTGCTAGTTGATATGTTCCCATTTAACGTGCAAAGAAACTGAGGCATAGATATAAGAAATTCAACCAAAGCACACATAGAAGAAGTGGCAGAGTCATTCTTGGAACACAGATCTGTCTGAATTTAGAGTCTTTTCTCTGGCTGGAGAGTTCAGCAAACTCATAGTAATGGTTGATGGCAGAAACTCCAGAAGAGGGAATGTGTACAGGAGTGATGTAACTTACCACCTCCTCTATCTCTGTTAAGTTTTGGTAAATGGAACCATGCGCTTGACTAGAGCTGTAAGCTATAACTTGATTATGACCAGTCATGGGGCTTTTGATCCCATCCTATGCACTAGGAGCATAAAAGGAGAAGATAGCAATCTGAGCTCAGGTTTTACATTTGACCCTTTCTAGCCTTCATCTATTCCCTCTACACCAGAAACAGCAATCATTCGCACCCTATCTAACATCCCCAGCGTTAAGACAGTCTGCATGTCCCAAACTCCAATGGGGCAGTGTTAGTACTTCCTGATCCTGATCCCTGGCCAAGGATGATTGTCCTGGGGGAAGGAATCTAAAAAAGTGGGTCAACTGAGTTCTTTTTTTGTGGAATTGGGAGAAGAAAAGCAAAACAAAACATTACGGAAGCAGAGTTGATCAGTGTAGGGTGTGCTTGAGCTGAAAGGTCATGTGGACTCTGGGCTTGAGACCACCAATTAGATCAGTCTTAATGCACCTTGTGAAAATGGGAGTGAGAAAGAGAGTTTGCAAAAAGAGAAAGGAGATGGTGAACGTGTTTATATTGTTTACTACTTTCCAGGTGTTGTTCAAATTATTTTACATGTCTACTCCCAACAACAATTTGATTTTATGAATAAGATAATAGAGGACCAGAGAGGGTAAGTGACTTGCCTGAGACCACACAGCTAGTAAGTAGTAGAGCAAGGGTACAGACCCAAAATATGTACACATAATCACTATGCTCTCTTCTCTGTCTAATCAGACACTCTAGTCCTTTCTACGTCCTCATCCTCTTTGACCCTTGCAGCATCAGAGATTATGGCCTCTTCTCCTTTGACTTTCTTAATTATTCATTAACGTGGCTGTCCTCTTGTTTTTCTCCTCCAGCTTCCAAAGGTTGTGTGTACCTAAGGTCTTGACTTATTTCTCTTCTCACAACTCTCTACATGATCTATATCTACTTTCTCCTAAAGCATTATTACTTTATGAGGTCATAAAGCACTGGCTTTCTGTCCTCTCAAAGTGTTAGTTCTTATCTCTGGATTTGAACATTTTGAGTGTATGGCTCCAATCTTTATCCTCTAATTTGGTTATTAATTTCCATGTCTGATCTAAAAATCAATATATAAATATATAGAATATTCATCTTTCTAGCCCCAAATCATCTATCATGTGCTTATTTTCCTGTGTTGTTTGTTTTGGTTTTACTGCTAATTATATTACCAACCTCTAGTCACTATTCCTTAAAAAAACATTTAAGAACTCAGTGGTTCATCCCCTGATCCCCCAGTTTCCTTGTTTGTTTATCTACACTATTTCATTTGTCTTGAATTTTTATTCTCAGGTTATTTCCATCTGCAAAACCTTATTCATTCTTCCATTCAAGTGCCATTTTTGTCTATGTAAATTTCTCTCTGCAAGAATGGAGTAAACTTTTTTCCGTCTAAACACCCACAGTGTCCCTTAGTATGCATTGCCATCATTGTTTTGCTGTATACATTTGTTTGCATATGTGCACTATGAACTTGGGCAAGTTCCTTGAGGATAAGGAATAAGGACTTTGTTAAGGCTGTAGCTACATCCCTTGCTGTGCTTAGCATAATGCCTTATACAAGTTGGTACTTTTTACTATCATCATCTACTTGGCTTAAAGCACTCACAACCTTTAGGTAAATAAAGTGAAAAAGAAAATAAAATGGGGGAAACGAAGGAAGGAAGGGAAGAAGGAAGGAAGGAAGGAAGGAAGGAAGGAAGGAAGCAGGGGAAAAACGAAAGGATGGAGGGAGGAAAGACAGGAGGGAGGGAAGGAAGAAAGAAAAGAAAAAACTGAATAAAGCAAAAAACTAGCAAAGATTTAGTACTCATTGAATTTAACTTGTCTTGGTGAATAAATCCCATGTTTTAAAAAGTGAACATTTAAACACTATGGGATTATGATTTTCCTGCTCAGGACCCAGATGATAATCATAAGCAGTGCACCAATGATTGCATGATCATTGTGAGATCCATGGCTTCCATAAACGCTGCTTATGAAACATCCACTGGGCATCACTGTACTTTCAGTATATATCAGGATGAAGTAACACTGTGAACCCTTCACATGAGAGTTGTTAAAGTACATCTGGGAGTGGGTTGGACAGTGGTGTCTTGACTGAAGCCAAAATGCCCATGAGGAGCCAAAGGAGTCCCATGCACACCTAAGTCACTTGCTTACAGTGCCATGGTCTGACTGTAAAGATCTGTGGCAGATGTCAACCAGTGTTAACGATGTAGAGAAGCAATCCATAGCGCCTTCTTCTGTAGTGCCACCAGGTGATTTTGCCCCAGAAAATTCATCCACAAATAAACACTTTTGCCTTCATTTCAGATCTGCAAAAAATACATAGACCAAGTCCCCTCTCAGAGGTATTTCTCTACAAAAAAGAGGTGCCATCAAGGGGTAAGAGAGATGAACATTTCAATCAAATGGTCCCAGTTACCTGTTTGTTTAACATAGTAGCATTGCCTCAGCAACAGCCAATGTGACTCATTGAACGTAGTTCCCTGGTGAAGACCTGCACTGGGCCCGGGCATGCTTGCCTTGTAGGGGGAGGCTTCATCACTTTTTAGATAATCACACTCCACTCCCAAGGCCCCAGGAAGAAATTAGAAGTGAGACCAATTCAGGGAATCTCTGTAAACCCTTTGGGGGTTGATCATGCCCTGCTCTTGTTAATGTTTAAGTTTCTGTTGCCTAAAAAGCTTAACTATGAGAATTTACTGCTCCTTGGCTAAGAATTTTACAATAGTCTCCAGTTCTTTAGCCAAGAGGAATTTCACTGATTAGGTTAGATTTTAGCCTCTGATCCTTTATCATTTTCCTTTTTGGCTTAAGCAATGAGAATGAAAATTACATAAAACTCCCTAGTAATTTTTTTCTCTTATATCAAATGATCTGAAAATGGGTTGATTTGTTACCCTTTCTGAAGTGTGAATTGTAATTGATACTCAGTAGAAAGTCTCTAAATTGGGAGTTCTCTAGTGGCACAGTGGTTAAGAATCCACCTGCCAATGCAGGGGACACAGGTGTGAGCCCTGGTCTGGAAAGATCTCACATGCCACAGAGCAACTAAGTCCATGAACCACAACGGCTGAGCCCACGTGCCACAACTACTGAGGCCTGCATGCCTAGAGCCCATGCTTCACAACAAGAGAAGCCACTGCAATGAGAAGCCCACGTACTGCAAAAGAGTGGCCCTCACTCGACACAGTTAGAGATAGAATGCACACAGCAATGAAGACCCAACACAGCCAACGATAATTAAATAAATTTATTTTTTAAAAAATGTTTCTCCTTTAAAAAAAAAAGGAAAGTCTCTAAATTGAGAACATGACTGAATGACATTAACTTCACACAATCTGCTTTCTCAAATTATTTTAGTATTAGTTGTGGTGCTTCAGACATTGTCAGGGTAAAAATGGCTCAGTATTTTCTCCCCACTTATAAAGCTGGAATTAATGGATGCTGTGCTGGTTTACAAAACCTCTCTTGCACTCAACTATCTCAAGGGGAAACTGAAAATTTCAAAGACGGGTAATACGAATCTCAAGTGCTGACTATAAACACTTGACTGAAATATCAAAAAACCTTCATGAAACATATATTTTAAAAAGGAAGCCAGTGGCAAGTAGAACTGATGGGAACTGGTCTAAAGGAAAGGATGGAATGAAAGAAAAAGCAAGTATTTATTCATCACTTACAGTATACCTGGCATTGTGCTTTGTACTAAACACATCATTGCATTAATCTTCTCAACATCAATATAAAATAATTATTGTCACATTCCTCTTCAATAAGGAAATATCAGGTCCAGAAAGGTAAAATAAGTTGCTTAAGATCACACAATAACTCAGTGTAAGGGCAGGAAACAGAGTTCTAATGGCCTAGGTTCCAAATCCCAAGCAGTTTTATTTTCTCCTTCTCCCTCAGTTATCAATAATTATATATTTTCTTAAGATATATATTTTATCTCCATAGTTTTACTGGGAAGAAAAGATAGCAAAACAAAGTAATAATGTAGGTAAAATAAAGTTATTGATCTGGCAAGTCACTGTCACATGGCTCTTCTTTACACCTAATAGCTCCCTCCGACACCAGTTTTTTTGACATTTGTTGAAGCAGACTTAGCCATTTATCTTGTGTCTCTCTTCTCCATTCCTCTCTGCCCCAGGATAGCTTCCCTCTACTTCCCTTTAACTTTAAAATGTACTTGAGCCTTATAAACAATACATTTTCAATCTAGTCCCTCAATAGAGAAATAATTTGACATAGATTGAAAAATAACAGAAGTTTTGTTTTTAACTGTACTTTTTTTTTTGTGTGTGTGGTACGCGGGCCTGTCACTGTTGCGGCCTCTCCCGTTGCGGAGCACAGGCTCCGGACACGCAGGCTCAGTGGCCATGGCTCACGGGCCCAGCCGCTCCGCGGCATGTGGGATCTTCCCGGACCGGGGCACAAACTCGTGTCCCCTGCATCGGCAGGCGGACTCTCAACCACTGCACCACCAGGGAAGCCCAGAAGTTTTGTTTTTATTACATAAAGTAAAATGAGACTGATATTTAATAGACTATTTGAGCAAAAATTAGTTTGTCTGATGTTTTTTCACCAGCATGCCTTGACTCTCTTCAATTGCTAACATATCTAGTCACTTTATGGGTTATTTTGCATTTATTTTTCACCTGAAACAGGGATAACTTGTGTCCCTCTATCACAGCCTTCTATGCCTCCTTGGTCTCAGACACAGGAATTGGCTTGAAAAGCACAGTTCTGAAATAAATCAGGCCTATCCATAATGCCCATTAATGCAGTGTCCTCAGCCAGACAGCATCGTTTATAACCCTGAGAGTGAGGCTGGAACAGCTCCATATCTGCAGCTTCAGCTCACCAATTTATGCAGCCAGAGCCAATGACTCAGGCAGTCAGAAATCTCACAAGGAGCAGTAAATACGTACTCACACACACAGAAAAAAGAGATGTAGATAGAGGTATTCATATAATGAGAATCAGATCAATGAGGGTATAATCAACTTGAGAAATAAAAATCCAGGAAAACAATTAGATCAGGTCATGATTTAGTGTTTGAAGGACAAGAGAGAAATAAAATGTTTCATAAGATTTTGGTGGCAAATTCTTTTTTCTTTATTTAATTAATTTATTTATTTTGGCTGTGTTGGGTCTTTGTTGCTATGCATGGGCTTCCACTAGTTGCGGCAAGCAGGGGTTACTCTTCATTGCAGTGTGTGGGCTTCTCATTGCAGTGGTTGCTCTTGCTGTGGAGCATGGGCTGTAGGTACACAGGCTTCAATAGTTGTGGTGCATGGGCTCAGTAGTTGTGGACTTCCCAGACCAGGGATCGAACCCGTCCGTGTCCCCTGCATTGGCAGACAGATTCTTATCCACTGTGCCACCAGGGAAGTCCGGTGGCAAATTCTTAAAGAGGCCTTTGCTTCCTTATACCATTTGGACTCAACATGTACATTTACACCAAATTCTTACCCAACTAGGGGTTGGTACAAAATGAATCTTTGATAAAATTGTGTCAAATTAATAAAGGGGAGTGATATGTCACTGGGTGTTCATTGGCTAGTTAGCCCTTGAGCGATTTAACACAGAGAGGGAGTGTTGAGAGAGAGAAGCCTTAACTTATCCCTTAAGGAAAGTATCTGATGGAAATTAATGGCTATAAATAATTATGCACAATGAATGATTAAGAAGGATTTGTTAAGGCATGAAAGTGGGGGCAAAGCTGTGGAAGTTTTAATTACATCTGACTAGACATCTACAACCATCTTCAGAGAAAACTCTTTCTCAACAGACTCTACTGATTTTTGATGTTCTGATTTCTTGGTAAAGACTTAAGCCTTCAGATGAAAGGGGTCTGGCAGAAGCTGAGCTAAAGTAAAAGAGACACTCACATCTAAATTTATTCTGGTGAAACTTTTGAATCTCAACTATGATGTAAATAAAATCTTTAAAGTTTCCAGAAAGAAAAGATAAAACCTACAGCAAAAACTACTTACTTACAATAGACTGAGACTCAGACCATCTTAGATTTGCAACAGAATGAAGAAAAACAGCAAAGCAATGTCTGCAAAGATAGGAAGAGAAATGAGTTTAATACCTAAATATAATAGCATTCAATTAGGGGGAGGAAATGAATGCCTTTTTCAGATATTTAATGGCGAATAAAATGTATCTGGGGAAAAAATGGAGCATGCACTCCAAAAGAACAAAAAGTAAATTCCAAAAAGAGAAGGAAATGATGTATAGGGAATAGTGGGACTCAAATTTAAGAATCATGGAAGGAAAAGGTGGAGACAGTAAGAGGAAAAGGTCTAAGGGTTTTGGTTTTTTTCAGGGTTGTGAGTAGATAGAAAAACATACCAGTTAATAGATGTTTATTAAAAATTTAAGGGAAACCAATAGAAGAATTTTGAAGAAAGTATAATTTCCAAACCACTAAGTAGTAGAAAGGAATTAATTAAAGGTTTTTGATCCAGCAAAACTCTGAAATAGGAAAAAGAAAAGTAATTGTAAAAATGAATGGTAAATAATAAAAAATAAATTTATTTAGATTAAATTTCCCCATGAAACTCCTCCATGGTTATAAAGAAATTTAGCTACCTGCTGTTTTCTCAAGACATGCTACAAATAAAATGATACAAAAATAAATAAATAATTACATACATTTTTAAAAAGATGGGCAAAATCACAACAGGAAAATGCTACCAAAATAAATCAATGGTATATTAATGAGATAATTTAGAATTATAGAAGGAAGCAATAAATAGGGTAAGGGAGACTATTTTATATCAATTAGAGCTAGTATTAGCTAAGCAATTTAATGATAGTTCCATTTAGCCCTTATGAACAATCCTGTAAGATTGGTATTATTATAATTTCATTTTTGCAGACTCATCTGTGAAAATTGGAGGCTCAGAGAGTTTAAGAAATTTATCCAAGGTCACAAAACTGCTGAATGGTAGAGCCAAAGCTCTGTGACTCCAAAGTTTATATAATCAATCATTGGATTATGTCTTATTTAAAGGGAAAATTTGGAATCCTCTAAGAATATTTTATTGTGAGTTATTGCTCATTCTGGTGGTGACTAGGCAGAGAAGAGACTGTCACCCATCCTTTCTCCAGGTACCGATAACATCTGACCATGGAGATTTGATCCCTTCGAGAGCATTGGTCTACCATGTGTTATGTGCCAGGTCCAAGGAAAGGGGCTATTGCCTTCCCAGACCCTGCTAGGACATGGCACATAGGTCTGGCAAGTGGTAGGAGGTAGAAGGGGAACCCAGATGGTAGTGGGCCATGAAAGTGCTGCATACAGAATCATGGAGCTGGCCCTGGATGCCTCTGAATTTCTTTACTTACCCTGCAAATATCCTGTTGCTGGAGGGAGTGTGACATTAAATAGCAAATAAAAACTACCATGAAGGAGGGAGAGAAAAGAAAGAAACAGAGAGACTGTGGAAAATTTTATATATTTAGTTCCTTTCACAGCACTTTTTGCCAGGTTTTGAGCAAGGGTCCTCTCACTTTAATTTTGCACACGTCCTCACAAATTATGTAGCCGACCCTACTTCAAACATATATTATATATGTTAATATATATGTTATTATATTATGGGTGTGTGTTACAGTTTTAAAGATAACAAATGGAAAAGTGTCAAAGATTTTGCAATATTTTCTTTGAGAAAAATGTACATTTGAGCAAGGAAAGGAAATGGGAAGTGTAAAGGAACAAGAAAAGTGATGAACTGGAGAGACATTGGAGCTGAAATCCAGTGACTTCATGACCTACTAGCAATGAGGAGAGAGTAAGGAATCTGAGAGGGCTCCCAGGTTTCCAAATTTGATAAGTCAGGACAAAAAGTATTAGAGGAAGAGTGAAGATGGTGATCTTCCTTTTGGGTACAATGGGTTGGAGGTGCCCGAAGGCAATATTGGATTCAATTGATCAGTTGTTTATATCTGGAACTCAGTTGAGAGATTTGGGTTAAAGATGTAGGTTTGGGAATTATCACCATAGAGGAAGCAACTGGAACTATAAGAGGTGATCACTTATCTCTAGTTTAAGAGAATAAAATTTGAATATTGTAACAATATGAGTTATCATTATTTTAACTAACATATATGGAGCTATGTGTCAGCAACTATACTAATTGCATTTCTACATTTAACCTATTTGCCTTATCTCTTTTCCACTGGTCACTATTAATATTTTTACCATGATAATAGAACCTGGGCATTACTTATTTGCTTTATTGGAAGGCTCTCAAATAAATAATATTAATAATATAGTGACAATTATATTGTTTGGTATATTGAAAAAACGGCACTCTTTGAATGCAGAAAGTGCATTCCAACTCAAGCTGATGCTGATACCTCCAAAGTGATGCATTCCCTGTGTCTGCTTAGACCTGATGAAAAGGCTATGCCAGTTAAACTTGATAGCTGGAAAAATAACCAGGCCTATTTTACCCTGTGTTCTTAACTGAAATCCATATAGACATGAAGCCAAAAGCAGTCATGAAAACATTGCACAGAAATAATTAATAGAGACTTTCTTTCTTTCTTTTTTTTTTTTTCTCTTTTAATATGGCCATCTTCCCTTCCTCCCTTCCCCAAACTTGACAGTTTATGAGGAAACATGCAGCAAACAGAGCTTGTTTCTGAGCCATAGCAATGAAACATTGTTTGTGAGTATAAGCTATTGATCTCTGTGTGTAATAAAAAGATCTCTTGTCAGGAAAAATCTGAGGACACTTTGCAAGGTAAAATAGCAATCTAAATCCATGTCTCTCTACATTTATAGGCATGGTACCAAGCCTGCTGGGCACAAATATCACTGTCTTTCTTCTGCAGCCTCACACAGCTCTTCGTATAATAGCTGAGCATCATGAGAAGCCAGGAGACTTCCACTCCTTGTGGATGAGCCATAAACATGCCAGGCAGGCCTAGGTCAGTGAGCTCTGAATAGTAAAAACCCTACATAACAAATGCTTTCTCTGGTTGCTGTAAGGAACATTCCTAATTATGTGCAGTTTGCACTATAGGGAGGAGAGGAGATTTAATATTTGCTCTCTATAACTAAAGGCAGAGGACTTTAATCAGTATGTACTCATCACCTTGGCTCACTCTCTCAAACACCCTAATTACTTCTATGGGAAAAAAAATCCATCCACATATTAAAATTTTCCACTGGAATAAAACAGCACATGAAAGGGCATGAGATGAGAGACCTTCAAGATGGCAGAGGAGTAAGATGTGGAGATCACCTTTCTCCCCACAAGTACATTAGAAATACATCTACATGTGGAACAACTCCTACAGAACACCTACTGAACACTGGCAGAAAACCTCAGACTACCCAAAAGGCAAGAAACTCCCCACGTGACTGGGTAGGCCAAAAGTAAAAAGAAAAAAAAAAAAACAGAGACAAAAGTATAGGGACAGGACCTGAACTTCTGGGAGGGAGGTGTGAAGGAGGAAAAGTTTCCACACACTAGGAAGCCCCTTCACTGGCAGAGATGGGGGAGGATAGTGGGGAGGAAGCTTTGGAGCAATGGAAGAGAGCACAGTAAAATGGGTGCAGAGTGCAAAGTGGGAAGATTCCTGCACAAAGGATCAGGGCTAACCAGCACTCACCAGCCTGAGGAGGCTTGTCTGCTCACCCGTCGGGACAGGTGGAGACTGGGAGCTGAGGCTCCGGCTTCAGATTCAGAGGTCAGACCCCAGGGAGAGGACAGGGGTTGGCTGTGTGAACACAGACTGAGGGGACTAGTGTTCCACAGCTAGCTGGAAGGGAGTCTGGGAAAAAGTCTGGAACTGCCTAAAAGGCAAGAGACCATTCTTTTGAGATGTGCGAGGAGAGGGGATCCAGAGCACCACCTAAATGAGCTCCAGAGAAGGGTGCGAGCTGCGGCTATCAGTGCAGACCCAGAGACGGGCATGAGACACAAAGGCTGCTGCTGCAGCCACCAAGAAGCCTGTGTGCAAGCACAGGTCACTATCCACACCTCCCCTCCTGGGAGCCTGTGCAGCCTGCCACTGCCAGAGTCCCGTGATCCAGGGACAACTTCCTCGGGAGAACACATGGCATGCCTCAGGCTGTTTGCAACATCACGTTGGCCTCTGCTGCTGAAGGCTCGCCCCACATTCCGTACACCTCCTTCCCCCCAGCCTGAGTGATCCAGAGCCCCCTAATCAGCTGCTACTATAAACCTGTCCTGTCTGGGCAGGGAACAGATGCACTCAGGTGACCTACTCACAGAGGCAGGGCCAATCCAAAGCTGAACCCCAGGAGCTGGGTGAACAAAGAAGAGAAAGGGAAATTTCTCCCAGCAGCCTCAGGAGCAGTGTATTAAATCTCTGCAATCAACTTGATATACCCTGCATCTCTGGAATACCTGAATGGACAATGAAGCATCCCAAAATTGAGGTGGTGGACTTTGACAGCAACTGTTGACTTGGGATTGCTTTTGCATCTAATTTGTTTCTGGTTTTATGTTTATCTTAGTTTAGTATTTAGAGTTTATTATCATTGGTATTACTTTATTGATTTGGCTGTTCTTTTACTTTATATATATATATAGATAGATAGATAGATAGATAGATAGATAGATAGATAGATAGAGAGATAGATAGATTTTTTCCTATTTCTCTTTTTCTGAGTGTGCATGTGTATGCTTCTTTGTGTGATTTTGTCTGTATTGCTTTGCTTTTACCATTTGTCCTAGGGTTCTGTTGGTCTGTTTTTTTTGTTTGGTTTGGTTTGGATTTTTACTATAGTTTCTACCACTTGTTATCATTGGTGGACTTGTTTTTTGGTTTGGTTGCTTTCTTCTTTCTTTCTTTCTTTTTTTAATTACATGTTAAAATTTATAATTATTTTTTTATTTTTAATAATTTTTTATTTTAATAACTATTTTATTTTATTTTTCCCCCTTTCCTTCTGAGCTGTGTGGCTGACAGGGTTTTGGTGTTCCGTCCAGGTGTCAGGCCTGTGCCTCTGTGGTGGGACAGCTGAGTCCAGGACATTAGTCCACCAGAGACCTCCAAGCTCCACATAATATCAAATAGTGAAAGCTCTCCCAGAGATCTCCATCTCAACGCTAAGGCCCAGCTCCATTCAACAGCCAGCAAGCTACAGTGCTGGATACCCTATGCCAAACAACTAGCAAGACAGGAACACAACACCACCTATTACAGAGAGACTGCCTAAAATCATAATAAGGACACAGACACCCAAAACACACCAACAGAAGTGGTCTTGCCCACCAGAAAGAAAAGATCCAGCTTCATCCACCAGAACACAGGCACTAGTCCCCTCCACCAAGAAGCCTACATAACCCATTGAACCAGCTTTAGCCACAGGGGTCAGACACCAAAAATAACGGGAACTACGAACCTGCAGACTGCAAAAAGGAGACCCCAAACACAGTAAGTTAAGCAAAATGAGAAGACAGAGAAACACACAAACATGAAGGAGCAAGGTAAAAACACACCAGACCAAACAAAAGATGAGGAAATAGGGAGTCTACCTGAAAAAGACTTCAGAGTAATGATAGTAAAGATGATCCAAAATTTGGAAATACAATGGAGAAAATACAAGAAATGTTTAAGAAGGACTTAGAAGAACTAAAGAGCAAGCAAGCAATAATGAACAACACAATAAATGAAATGTAAAATTCTCTAGAATGAATCAGTAGCAGAATAAATGAGGCAGAAGAACAGATAAGTGGCCTGGAAGATAAAATAGTGGAAATGATTACCGCAGAGCAGAGTAAAGAACAAAGAATGAAAAGAATTGAGGACAGTCTCAGAGAACACTGGGAAAACATTAAAAGTACCAACATTTGAATTATAGGGCTCCCAGAAGAAGAAGAGAAAGAGAAAGGGACTGAGAAAATATTTGAAGAGATTATAGTCAAAAACTTCCCTAATATGGGAAATGAAATAGTCAATAAACTCCAAGAAGTGCAGAGAGTCCCATACAGGATAAACCCAAGGAGAAACATGCCAAGACACATATTAATCAAACTATCAAAATAAAATACAAATAAAAAATATTAAAAACAGCAAGGTAAGAACAACAAATAACATACAGCTGAACTTTCAGCAGAAACTCGGCAAGCCAGAAAGGAGTGACAGGACATATTTAAAGTGATGAAAGGGAAAAAGCTACAACCAAGATTACTCTACCCAGCAAGGATCTCATTCAGATTCAATGGAGAAATTAAAAACTTTAGGACAAGCAAAAGCTAAAAGAATTCAGCACCACCAAACCAGCTTTACAAAAAATGCTAAAGGAACTTCTCTAGACAGGAAACACAAGAGAAGGAAAAGACCTACAATAACATACCCAAAACAATTAAGAAAATGGTCATAGGAACATACATATCAATAACTACCTTAAATGTAAATGGATTAAATGCTCCAACCAAAAGACATAAACTGGCTGAATGGATAAAAAAACAAGGCCCGCATATATGCTGTTTACAAGAGACTCACTTCAGACCTAGGGACACATACAGACTGAAAGTGAGGGGTTGGAAAGTGACATTCCATGCAAATGGAAACCAAAAGAAAGCTGGAGTAGCAATTCTCATTTCAGGCCAAATAGACTTTAAAATAAAGACTGTTACAAGAGACAAAGAAGGACACTATATGACGATCAAGGGATCATTCCAAAAGAAGATATAAAAATTGTAAATATTTATTCACCCAACATAGGAGCACCTCAATACATAGACAAATGCTAACAGCCGTAAAAGGGGAAATCGACAGTAACACAATCATAGTAGGGGACTTTAACACTCCACTTTCACCAATGGACAGATCATCCAAATGAAAATAAATAAGGAAACACAAGCTTTAAGTGACATATTAAACAAGATAGACTTAATTGATATTTATAGGACATTCCATCTGAAAACAACAGAAGGCACTTTCTTCTCAGTGCTCATGGAACATTCTCCAGGAAAGATCATATCTTGGGTCACAAATCAAGCCTTGGTAAATTTAAGAAAATTGAAATTGTATCAAGTGTCTTTTCTGACCACAACACTATGAGACTAGATATCAATTACAGGAAAAAATCTGTAAAAAATACAAACACATAGAGGCTAAACAATTCACTACTAAATAACCAAGAGATCACTGAAGAAATCAAAGAGGAAATCATAAAATACCTAGAAACAAATAACAATGAAATCATGATGATCCAAAACCTATGGGATGCAGCCAAAGCAGTTCTAAGAGGGAAATTTAGATCAATACAATCCTACATCAAGGAACAAGAAACATCTCACATAAAGAACCTAACATTACACCTAAAGCAATTAGAGACAGAAGAACGAAAACTCCCAAAGTTAGCAGAAGGACAGAAATCATAAAGGATAGATCAGAAATAAATGGAAAAGCAATGAAGGAAACAATAGAAAAGATCAATAAAACTAATAGCTGGTCCTCTGAGAAAATAAACACAATTGATAAACGATTAGACAGACTCATCAAAAGAAAAAAGAGAGAAGACTCAGATCCCTAAAATTAGAAATGAAAAAGGAGAAGTAACAACTGACAGTGCAGAAATACAAAGGATCATGAGTAATTACCACAAGCAACTCTATGCCAATAAAATGGACAACCTGAAAGAAATGGACGGATTCTTAGGCAAGCACAACTATTTGAGACCGAACCAGGAAGTAATAGAAAATATAAACAGACCAATCACAAGCACTAAAATTGAAACTGTGATTAAAAACCTTCCAACAAACAAAAGCCCAGGACCAGATGGCTTCACAGGTGAATTCTATCAAACATTTAGAGAAGAGGTAACACCTATCCTACTCAAACTCTTCCAAAATATAACAGAGGGAGGAACACTCCCAAACTCATTCTACAAGGCCACCATCACTTTGATACCAAAACAAGACAAAGATGTCACCAAAAAAGAAAACTACTGGCCAATATCACTGATGAACACAGATGCAAAATCCTCAACAAAATACTAGCAAACAGAATCCAAGAGCTCATTAAAAAGATCATACACCATGATCAATTGGGGTTTATCCCAGGAATGCCAGGATTCTTCAATATATTCAAATCAATCAACACGATACACCATATTAACAAATTGAAGAAGAAAAAACATACGATCATCTCAATAGATGCAGAAAAAGCTTTTGACAAAATTCAATACCCATTTATGATAAAAACCTTCCAGAAAGTAGGCATAGAGTGAACTTACCTCAACATAATAAAGGACATATATGATAAACCCACAGCCAACATCATTCTTAATGGTAAAAAAAACTGAAACCTTTCCTCTAAGATGAGGAAAATTACAAGGTTTCCCAGTCTCACTAGTATTATACAAAATAGTTTTGGAAGTTTTAGCCATAGCAATCAGAGAAGAAAAAGTAATAAAAGGAATCCAAATCAGAAAGAAGAATTAAAGCTGTCAGTGTTTGCAGATGACATGATACTATACCTAGAGAATCCTAGTGATGCTACCAGAAAAGTACTAGAGCTAATCAGTGAATTTGGTAAAGTAGCACTATACAAAATTAATGCACAGAAGTCTCTTGCATTCCTATACACTAATGATGGAAAATCTGAAAGAGTAATTATGGCAACACTCCCATTTACCATTGCAACAAAAAGAATAAAATAACTAAGAATAAACCTACCTAAGGAGACAAAATACCTGTATGAAGACAACTATAAGACACTGAAGAAAGCAACTAAACACAATACAAACAGATGGAGGGATATACCATGTTCTTGGATTGGAAGAGTCAACATTGCGAAAATGGCTCTACTACCCAAAGCAATCTACAGATTCAATACAATCCTTATCAAACTACAAATGACATTTTTCAGAAAACTAGAAAAAAATTTTCACAATTTGTGTGGAAATACAAAAGACCCACAATAGCAAAAGCAACCTTGAGAAAAAAGACCGGAGCTGTAGGAATCAGGCTCCTTGACTTCAGACTATACTACAAAGCTACAGTAATCAAGACATCATTGTACTGGCACAAAAACTGAAACATAGATCAATGGAACAGGATAGAAAGCCCAGAGTTAAACCCATGCATATATGGTCACCTTATTTTTGATAAAGGAGGCAAGACTATACAATGGAGAAAAGACAGCCTCTTCAATAAGTGGTGCTGGGAAAACTGGACAGCTACATGTAAAATAATGAAATTAGAACACTCGCTAACACCATACACAAAAATAAACTCCAAATTGATTAAAGACTTAAATATACAGCCACACTCTATAAAACTCCTAGAGGAAAACATAAGCAAAGCACTTTATGACATAAATCACAGCAAGATCCTTTTTGACCCACCTCCTAGACAAATGGAAATAAAAACAAAAATAAGCAAATGGGACTTAATGAAACTTAAAAGCTTTTGCACAGCAAAGGAAACTATAAACAAGACGAAAAGACAACCCTCAGAATAGGAGAACATATTTGCAAATGAAGCAATTGACAAAGGATTAATCTCCAAAATATACAAGCAACTCATGCAGCTCAATATCAAAAAACAAACAACCCAATCCACAAATGGGTGGAAGACCTAAATAGATATTTCTCCAAAGAAGATATACAGATTGCCAACAAACACATGAAAGGGTGCTCAACATCACTAATCATTAGAGTAAAGTAAATCAAAACTACGATGAGGTATCACCTCATACCAGTGAGAATTGACATCATCAGAAAATCTACCAACAATAAATGCTGGCAAGGGTGTGGAGAAAAGGAATCCTCTTGCACTGTTGGTGGGAATGTAAATTGATACAGCCACTATGGAGAACAGTATGGAGGTTCCTTAAGAAACTAAAAATAGAACTACCATACAACCCAGCAATCCCACTACTGAGCATGTACCCTGAGAAAACCATAATTCAAATAGTGTCATGTACTGTGATGTTCACTGCAGCTCTATTTACAATAGTCAGGACATGGAAGCAACCTAAGTGTCCATCGACAGATGAATGGATAAAGAAGATGTGGTACATATATACAATGGAATATTACTCAGCCATTAAAAGAATTGAAATTGAGTTATTTGTAGTGAGGTGGATGGACCTAGAGTCTGTCATACAGAGTGAAATAAGTCAGAAAGAGAAAAACAAATACTGTATGCTAACACATATATATGGAGTCTAAAAAAACAAAGAAAATGGTCTGAAGAACCTAGGGGCAGGGCAGGAATAAAGATGCAGATGTAGAGAATGGACTTGAGGACTCAGGGAGGGGGAAGTGTAAGCTGGGATGAAGTGAGAGTGTGGCATGGACATATATACACTACCAAAGGTAAAACAAATAGCTAGTGGGAAGAAGCCACATAGCATAGGGAGGGGTGGGATAGGGAGAGTGGGAGGGAGATGCAAGAAGGAGGAGATATGGGTATGTATGTATATGTATAGCTGAGTCACTTTGTTATAGAGCAGAAACTAACACACCATTGTATAGAAATTATACTCCAATAAAGATGTTAACAAAATGGCATGGGATTAAAGGGCAAAAATGTGTAAAGTAGGTGAAATAATATATTGTTTCTTTTTTAGACTGAGTTCACATTTTTCACTTTTACTTGGCGATTTACTACTTAGGGACAAGGGATTATCAGAAAAGATTGATTGATTGATTAATCAGGTTATAATAAATTCTATCATATATTCAGCAACTCATCACATACTTTGCTTTCTTTGGTTCCTGCCTAGGATAGTTGCTAAATTGGGGAAAATATATTCTTTCTCTAATTTCTATGCAGTTTGAGATAGAAATTTGTGACTGATAATTCACTGTCGAAGAAGTCCACTACTACTGAACAATTTGATGTCCTGGAGAATTTTATTTGAATGAATACTATAGGGATTTTGAAATAAGGAAAACCACTAAAGATAATTGGTGAGTGAGAGTCAACATTAAGAAGCAAGGCTTAGAAGCAGGTACTGCAAACTAATTCCATTTATTTCTAAACCAAGGTCAGGTTTTATGCTTGGAAATTGATTTTAAAGGTGGTTGCTGGGTATGTGAGAAGAAGCCCCTGCACTTTTATCCTTTCATTCTCTTAGCTTTTGTAAGAATGCCTGATGGCCACAGGACAGGCATCTATGTTTTTGTAATGTTTTTGTGGCTTGTGATTGTGCACTCTTTATGGCAGTAACAACAATAATGCTAATAAAATAACTAACCATGTGCTAAGCACTTAACTTATAATAACCTGTTTAATTTTTTCAACAACGTTCTAATGCAGGTACTATTATCATCCCCAGAAAGAATGTAATTTCCTCAAACTTACAAAGCTGTTTAGTAAATATTATCAGCTAGTTTCTGGTATGCTAGTGATTGAAAATAAGACAAGTCTTGATAAATTAAATAAAAGGTTACATATTGGAAGGATAATTGGACTCAGAGAGTGGATAGGAGTGCTTCTAGGGAGCCTAGAAGCAGGAAACAGAGCAGTAAGCATCTGGTCAGGGTCATTCTATAAAAAAGAAGTTTCCAGTTATCATACATCTGCCCCATAGTTGTACTCGGATAGGGAGAGAAGAGATTTGGAGTCAAAGACTCCTGGAGCTGGAACTAAGTGTCTGGATTTACCATCCTGCCAAAAGAGGTAAATACAAAAAGAAGACATATTTATTAAAAAGTGATCAGGCTGTTTTTAGGAAAAGGGGGAATGAACACTCTGTGGCCACATCAGATAAAGTTTTACACAATAGTGGGCCACATTTGGTCCCTTTGCTTAAGCACTTCCAGAATTTATATGAACATACTGTTTATAGCTCAATAGTAAATGCTACTGTCATTATATCACTAAAAATTATATCATTTGCCATAAAAAATTAGAAAGGTTTTCATCTCAGAATAGAAGGTTTGGGACTTCCCTGGTGGTGCAGTGGTTAAGAATCTGCCTGCCAATGCAGGGGACATGGGTATAAGTCCTGGTCTGGGAAGATCCCACATGTCGCGGAGCAACTAAACCTGTGTGCCACAACTACTGAACCTATGCTCTAGAGCCTGCGAGCCACAACTAATGAGCCTGCGTGCCATGACTACTGAAGCCTGTGCACCTAGAGCCCATGCTCTGCAACAAAAGAAGCCACCGCAAAGAGAAGCCTGCACACTGCAACAAAGAGTAGCCCCTACTCAACGCAACTAAAGAGAGCCCGCACACAGCAACAAAGACCAATGCAGCCAAAAATAAATAAATTAATTAACTAATTAAAAAAGAAAAGGGCTTCCCTGGAGGCGCAGTGGTTGAGAGTCCGCCTGCTGATGCAGGGGACACGGGTTTGTGCCCCGGTCCGGGAAGATCCCACATGCCGTGGAGCGGCTGGGCCCGTGAGCCATGGCCGCTAAGCCTGTGTGTCCAGAGCCTGTACTCTGCAATGGGAGAGGCCACGACAGTGAGAGGCCCATGTACCGCAAAAAAAAAAAAAAAAAAGAAGAAGAAGAAGTTGAGGATAGAAAACAGTTCTGGTTATATATACAGATAAACTGAAAGCATGGTCTTGAAGAGGTATCTGTACATCCATGTTCATAGCAGCCCTAATCACAATAACCAAGAGATGGATACAACACAAATGTCCATCAGTGAATGAATGGACAAACAAATGTGTTATATAATAAGAATGTTATTCAACCTTAACAAAAAGAAAGGAAATTTTGTCACATGCTACACATGGATAAACCTTGAGAACATTATTCTAAGTGAAATAAGCCAGTCAAAAAAAGACACATACTGTATGATTCTATTTATTTGAGGTATCTAAAGTAGAATGGTGTTTACTAGAGGCTGGAGGGAGGAAGGAGAAGGCGAGTTGTCGTTTAATGGGTATAGAGTTTCAAATCTGCAAGATGAAACAGTTCTAGAGATCTGTTTCTCAACAATGTGAATATAGTTAACACTATTGAACAGTATACTTAAAAATAGTTAAGATGGTTAAGTTTTATGTTATTTGTTTTTTACAATTGGGAAGAAAAATATTCATTCAGATCTTTCCTTTAGGAAGAAGGCTATATTTCATTATAAATGCCTATATCCTTGATGACTCAGTTAAGATGAAGGTCCAATCCAATGTATGCCTAAAATTGAATGATGTACCATTAATATACAGGTAAAGGTGCTTTGAAATTTCAGGTAAGTGCATTAAAAAATACCAAGGTGATACAAAACAGTATGCTTTATCTGTTACACTCCATTTTTCAATTATTTCCTCAAAATCATATTAAACACGATATACTAAACATGACATAACCTAGAGCATTATGTCTTCCCTTTTAATGTTTTCGAAGTTGACTTTAATTCCCTCTTCAATGCCCAACGTAGAACTTATTGCTAAAGTAGGAAATCAGGAAAATTATTTTGTTAAAATCTGTTTTTTTTTAATTCATTTTTTTTTCTTATTTGAGCATAGAGGAGTCTCAAACATTCCATAGGCTGTAATTTGAGAGCCTACCAGAAGCATTATTCTTCTACCCAAGCCTTTGATAGTTTGGGCTGATTCTGCCTCTTTTAAACAGAGCTTCACTCTACAATACTGTGTATATACGGCACTGTAACGCTCCTCCGCCAGCCATTCATTCCCGATTTCAAAGCATATGTAATGCTTAGTAGCCAAATTACATTTCCATTTGTAATTTAAACAGGAGCAAGCTGGATATTTACTTGATCATTCCAAATCAGCAGAGACCACCAAATAGTGATGGATTTTAAGAAGCATCTTCTTGAATATAAAGAATTTGATTTTTATTAAGATTGAAACATAGGGAAAAGTGAAACCAATATTTGTTATCCTGTCCAGTCAAAGCAGCAGTTCTTATAAGAATATGAGATTTTTGTATCCCAGCAAGAGACTGAAATAAGAGTAACACTGTGAAACTAATCATAATGATATATTAATAAATACCAAATTGTCATTAGGAAAGAGATATGGTTCCTTTAGGAGGAGGCTTGTTGCTTATTTGAGCAAATAAAACAATACTATGAGTTTAAATATATTTCTTCCTTACAAAATAAAGTAAGCAGCAGGGCAGGTCTCAGGAAGGAGGCCTTCAAATTTACTAGGTTCTGCTGATGCTCCTCGCCATCCTTCTGTCAAAGGCTTGCACCACACAGACAGGTATTTAAAGTTATGGTCAAATTGCTGCTGTCTTGTTGTTGCACAATCTCAGGTGAGGAAACAAAGACTTTGTGTAACTCTTTGCCATTAGGTTCTTGCCAACTAGAAAAGAAAACTAATTCAGGGGATACAACCTAGTATCCAGACGTTTATTAAGCAGAATTTTATTGGACTGACAGAACTGTTGGTTTTTTTTCTCCCTGGAATGTTGCTCTCTCTTGGCTTCCAATAGCCTCAAGCATTACTTAGCTTGTAAACAGCCATCTTCTCACTTCCTCTCTATATCACTTTCCCTTTGTGTGTATCTGTGTCCAAATTTCCCCTTTTTTATAAGAACACTAGCTGTGTTAGTTTAGAGCTCACTCTAATGACCTCATTTAACTTGATTATCTCTGTAAAGACTCTATTTACAAATAAGGTCACATACTGAGGTACTGAGGGTTAGGACTTAAACATATCTGTTTTGGAGGGACACAATTCAACCTTAAACTTCAAGTCACTAAAGTTTGAGGAGATAATACACAATTGTTTTAGCAAAGTACATTCTAGGTGGTCAGTGTGTAAATTTAGAATTGATATACAATGTATACAATCTTAATTCTGATTTTGCATCATGTAAATCAGGGGTCTGGGCAAACTATGGCCTGCAGGGCAAATATGGACTGCAACTTGCTTTTGTAAAAAAAGTTTTATTGTAATACAGGCATGCTCATTCGTTCATATTTTGTCTATGGCTGCTTTCACATTGCAATAGTAGAGCTGAGTAGTTGCAGCAGAAACTTGATGATCTGTAAAGCATAAAATAGCTGTTCCTTTAAAGAAGTTTGCAGACCCTTGATTCAAATAATAATTCTCTCTTATTGAATGTTTGTTTTGCCATACACCAGCTCTGTGCTCTATGTTTTACATACCATAAGTCATTTATGGACTTCCTGGTGATGCAGTGGTTAACAATCCTCCTGCCAATTCTGGGAACACAGGTTCAAGCTCCAGTCCAGGAAGATCCCACATGCCGTGGAACAACTAAGCCTGTACGCCACAACTACTGAGCCTGCTCTCTATAGCCCAGGTGCCACAACTACTGAGCTCGCATGCCACAACTACTGAAGGCTGTGCTCCTAGCGCCCATGCTCCACAACAAGAGAAGCCATCACAATGAAAGGACCGCGCACTGCAACAAAAAGCAACTCCTGCTCACAACTAGAGAAAGCCCACGTGTAGCAACAAGGACCCGACACAGCCAAAAATAAATAAATAAATATATAATTTTTTTTTAAAGTCATTTATCTCTGCTTACTCCCTTTTAAAAAAGTGAATACCAAGCACTAAACAGTTTAAAATTTTTGCCCAAGATCATATAGCTAGTAAGGAATGAGACTGGAACTTAAATTCTTATGGATTCCAACCACTCACTTTTTTTTTATTAAATTATATTTTCACAGTAATAAGTTCCTTGTCATTGTGGTACAATAAGAAAGATAGTTGGTCTCTATTCTCAGTTCCTAGAACTTTTAGAGCTCCTAAAACCCTTGGAATTCCCTGAGTGATCAGATGATCAAAGTATCTTTTGTTCTAATAAGGTAACTCTTGGTGGATTCTCAGATAGCTTCAGGCTCAGGGCTGGCCACCAGAAAGAACAAGCTTTGATTAGAAGTTTGAACTTTCAGCCCCAGCCCTTAGCCTCTGGGAGGGGAGAGAAACTAGAGATTGAGTTAATCACCAATGATCACAATCATGCCTATGTAATAAAACCTCCATTAAAGACACTCAAATGACAAGGTTTAATGTGCTTATGAATTGGCAAACACATCCACATTCCTGGAGGGTGGCACACCCCAACTGCAGGAGACAGATGTTCCTGTGCTCAGGACACTCTGGACCTCTTCCTATATACGTCTTAACCTGGCTGTTCATTTGTATCAACTATAATAAGCTATAACAGCTAAGTATAACATTTTCCTGAGTTCTATGAATCATTCTAACAAATTATTGAACCTGTGGGTGGTACCTCCAGCTTTGTAGCCAAGTAGGACAGAAGTGTTGGTAACCTGAGGACCTGATATTTGCAACTGGTGTCTGAAGTGAGGACAGTTGTTTTGGGACTGGACTCTTAAACCTGTGGGATCTCATGGTAAATCTGTGTAGTTAGTGTCAGAATTAAATTGAATTGTATGACACCCTATTGATATTGAAGAACTGGAAAGTTGGTTGGTGTGAGGGAAAAAAAAACCAAACAACAAAAAAACCTCTCTTCATCTGAAATAAAATGTCACACTTAACCTACTTATTTGCCCTTTATACTCTGCAACTGTTTTAAATATCTTGAAATACACTCAACTGTGTCATTTCCATTTTTTCCTTTTTATTAGAAATACTGATAAAATGTTCTGAACATCTCACCTCTCAAACATATGAAAATGAGGCCTTCTATGTGTGAGTACATGAAACCCAAACATGTAGCTTAGACAAAAAACAAAAAACAAAAACATACCTCAGTGGACAATTATTCAATCAATAACTTGTCTGTCATGCTACTGTAAGGATAATCAGTTATGATAACATAAGTAATATCTTATTCACAAATGCAAACTGTTGTTCTTTAAAATGTTTACTCTTTATTTAACAAAGATTGAGGGACCAAAATATGCTGGATATATTTTCTAGGTCCTGAGTACCCAAAGACAAATGCAACTTTGTCCTCCCAGAATTCAGAGTCCATTTGGAGATATAGAAGTAGAGAAGCATCTCTACATATTAGCCAGTACTTATGTTCATTTGATCTTAATTTGGCCCACTTTGTCTATTAGATTCTGAACCTGGATACAAGCTATGAATAGGTGGCTTCTTGGCTAGCCACCAGCTTATTCTTGACTCTCTGATGGCAAAATGTGGTTCTCCATTCTTATCTTCCTTTTTCCACTAGTATAGTGCTGTATTAGTAAAACTATCAAGACAAGGGAATTCCCTGGCAATCCAGTTGGTAGGACTTTGCACTTCCACTGCAGGGGACACATGTTTGATCTCTGGTTGGGGAACTAAGATCCCACAAGCCATGTGGCATGGCCAAAAGGAAAAAAACAAGTCTATTAAGACAAAATAATGAGATATTAGCTCATATATGAAAAGAATATTAATGATGTTATTTGCATCATTTATAAATTTATATTCTGTACTTATAATTCTCTTGTTCTTCCTCATGTAGGGTAGCAAAATTTGTCACCCCAAAATGTCTCTTTGTCATGAGGATTATTTCAAGCTGAAAACAATCCAGGCCTTTAAGATTCAGGAAGAAACTTTGATCTTCCCCTTAACTGCCTGAAGAACTTAGACAGAGGGTTTGTTACAGGAATAGAGCTATCACCAGAGATACCTGCAAAAAATGCAGGCTGGGTGTAGTGGGGGAAACTCTTGGAGATCAGAGTCCACTCTTCAACCTGGCCCAACAAACATTTATTTACCAAACATTTGCTTTATGAATTGTCTTCCTCCCCTTTGAAGTCCGAAATCACTACCCTCAACATCTCCTTTTGTCTTTAGCTAAACATGGTATTTAAGGTGAGGATTTTCAGCCTTTTGGGTGAGTTACTTAGTTTTCCTGGGTCTCCCCCATGTATAAATGTTATTAAAGTTTGTTTGATTTTCTCCTGTCAACCTGCCTTATGTCATTTTAATTGCGAGGCAAAAGAACTGAGAGGGAAAAGAGGGGAAATTTCCCCTCCCCCACACTAAGTATATAAACGTTTGAATTTAGTTTTTTTTGTTTTATTTCATTATTATTGCCTTCCAGTAAATGGCACTGTTTTTATTCTCAAAAAACATACTTGAATTTCATAACTTTCAATTTTTATGACACAGACTTAAGGAAGTTATCTTGTTAGCTATTTTAATTAAAGCAGAATTTAAAAAACAATGTGCCCTTTCCCCCAAAAAAATTGGTACACATTTTTGTTTTTATTATTTACATCTAGAGATTTAGAATCATATAATAAATTTACCTCATTTATTCATAAAAGTTATTTCCATACATGCCATACATTACAATAGCTCAACATAATTATCGAAGGAAGCTATCAACCTTACTACAGAAACTTTTAGAAACCGAATTATAACCGAAGGAAACTGATTTATTGATTATCTTTTCTTACATTATTTGTGGCTCTACTAAGGATTTTCTACAAAATGTGGGTGTTGTGCTTTTGCATAATTTCTCAGAATTCAATTGTATTATAAGATATTCCTTTTTTGCATGTTTATTCTTTTTATAGGCAAATGTTGAAATGTAGAGCTCAAGAAAGATTTCTAATTTAAACACTCCACAGAGGTACTAAATATCACTGAATATGACATATTTCTGTGAATTTCTGTGCTAGGATTTGAGCATAAAGTCAGTATATATTTCAGTTATTAGCATCTCTTTATGGGAGTAAAGTGGTGGACCATCCAGTAGAGAGAGACTGACTGCAATTCTGACACATTTTCTCCATCTTTAATGCCCAATCTCTCACAATCTACTGTTTTAAAATGACAAAGTTTCCCTGAGGTAATGAAACCAAGTGGGGCCCCATGGGGCTTGCAGCATGGAGGCCTTTTTGTCCCCCATTTCTTGTAGGCAAGACTCAAGCTTCCATGACTTTCGCTGAGTTCCAAAGGGCAGATACAAACAGTTGAAAATCAAGGGAGGAACAGCCAGGAAACCACCTGAGGCAAGATTAAAGTGACCAGAGAAGCTCATCAAGATTAGGAGACTGACCACCTGAGACCCTGCACAGGCCTTAATCTTGTCATCAACCCCACCCTTCTGAAACTCTGCAGAAGAAAGAAGAATGCAGGACTGTTACTACCTTGATCCTTATTGCATACCCTTGACCACAAGCCCTTACTATAGGACCTCTCCCTATTCCCCAGGGAGGGGGACACAGTTCTTGAGGTGCTAGCCTGGCTATGTTCCCCTCTTTGCCTGGCAAAGAATAGCCACCCTTTCTTTCTCCTCCAAAACTCTGTCTCTGTATCTCATTTTGGCATCAATGTACAGGGAGCCAAGATTTTGGCAACAGTAATGCCCCTTTCTAAATGTATATAGAGACAACTAGTAAATCCAACAGAGATATAAGAGGGAAAAATAAACACTATTTCACTTGGTGGATTTAGAGAGGGCAATCACACCAAATAATTACAATTTCACTGTGTTGTAATTTAAAATGAACAATGTGTGGAACTGAAGAACTTGAGTACATATGCCTGAAGATGTCAGATATTTTATAGAGGACATGACATTTTATCTTTGGAATTTTCAATCACTTTTTTTTTTTTTTTTTTTTTTTTTTGCTGTACATGGGCCTCTCACTGTTGTGGTCTCTCCTGTTGCGGAGCACAGGCTCTGGACGCAGAGGCTCAGCAGCCATGGCTCACGGGCACAACCTCTCCATGTCATGTGGGATCTTCCCGGACCGGGGCACGAACCCATGTCCCCTGCATCGGCAGGTGGACTCTCAACCACTGCGCCACCAGGGAAGCCCTCAATCACTTCTTATATGAAGTTTTTAAGTTATTGCATTTTACATTTACTGGAGAAAGCCAGTGAAAGGAAATGAGAGATATTAGGATGGGGAAGGGGACCTGTCAGCAAAGAAGATCCACCAAATCTCTGCCAGTCCATTGGGAGCTCTGGATCACACATTGCCTGTGTTGACTGAAAAAAATGCACAACCTAAGGGTTGAGAATTATGTTTCATTTGGCAGACAAAACTGAGGACTCAGATAGCTCTGAGAGACTGCTCCATAGAGTTAAGGGAAGAGCCAGGATATATAAGAGCTTTTGCAACAAAGACCAGGTAGTCATAACATCAAAAGATTACTGTTAGTTAAAGAAAACCAGATATCTCAAGTTAAAGAATTTAGCACTTTTTTATATGTGGGAAGATACAAAGTCTGGGCTCACTGAAATCATTCCTTTTGATGCCAAAAGCTCAGCCTATGTACACCAATGCCACATCAAATCTTGGACACAAAGTTTTGGGTAAAGTAGAAAAGAATAGCTTTAATTGCTTTGCCAGGAAGGCTCCTGCCCTCAAAAACTGTGTGTCCCAACCCAACAGAGTTTGGTGAGGAGGTTTTTTTTTTTTTACCGTTTTATATATATATTTTCCACATCTTTATATGGTGAAGAGTTTTATGGCAACAGTTCAAGGGTGGGGTGGCTGATAAGATAAGCATGTGTGCAGGGCCTCCACTCCTCTAATCTGGTCTCAGGTAATCTTGATGAGCTCCTGCAGTTCCTTTAATGTAGCCTCAGGTGGTCTTTCTCTAGTATGAGGAATGCCAACCTCTTAAAAGAGTTTAAATACATTGTTATGTGTATCCCTTAGGATGGAACAAGGACCCTGCTCCAAGGTTGCACTATTGTTTCCTGGCAGCCTCTCCCTTGTCTTTGCATCCCTTCCCTTCCTGGATTAGCAACTGTTTGAAGTTGACATTTGGAACTCAGGGAAGCTCATGGAGGCTGGTGGCTGGTGTCAAGAAACAGGGGACAGAAAGTCTTCTGTGTCCAGAAGCCCCACATGGTCCTGCTCAGTTTCAATTTGATATGTTTTCCTCAGCTATCTGGAGCCAGTATCCTGTTCTTCTCCAAACCTGAGTCCCCCATAGGGTCCACAACTGGGGGTGGCTGCAGTGGCTAAGGGTTTGGCAGTGGACAGCCCATTTGTCTCCATCCTGAATTCCCTCAGGGCTCATCATCCAGTATGGCTGTAGTGGCTTGATGGCTGCAACATCCTTTGTTTACTGATATGGCAGGCAACATTTTTCATTCACATCTGGTAGAAGAGTCTTGCACTGGGAGAAAATGTCGAGGCCCTTGTACCACAATTTTGCTCAGTCATTCGTGCCTCCAAAACAGCATGCCCTAGGCTGCCACTTTTACTGAACACAAGTTTGTGTGTCCAAAGTACAGTGAGACCAAACAAACTGAAATCCCAGAGTTTGGAGCAGAGAAAATTCTATTGCAAGGCCAAGCAAGGATAATGGGTGGCTTGCACTCAAAAACCCCAAACTCCCTGATGGTTTTGGGGGAAAATTTTTATAGGAAAAATTTGGAGTGAGGGCAGCAGGGTGTGTGGCTTTCTTCTGATTGATTGCTGGTGAGGTAACAAGGAAGTGTCCTAGGAATGTTTTCCTCAGCCTGAAGTTACCATCCTCCACCTGGGTGGGGACCTTAGTTCCTACAGAAGAGCTCAAAGATATTGTTATATATATTTCTTGAGAAGGAATCGGGACCTTGCCCCAAGGCTGCAGTATTGTTTCTTGACTGCTCCTCCTTTGTTTTTGCATTCCCTCCCTTCCTTGATTAACAACTGTTTGAACCTACCCGTTGGAACTCAGGGAAGATCAGGAGCCTGAATGAAGCCTATTTCCTACAAACAAGAAATGGGGGACACAGGAAGGCTTTTGTGACAAAGAGGACCCCAAATCATCCTGCTTGATTTCACCAGTACCTCTCTTAGTCATTGGCCAGAGGCCATCACTAAAATGTGACCTTATCTTGAAATCTGAGGCTAACAGCTACCAGCTGGAGGCTGCCAGCTAAACTCCTCTCCCCAGTAATGGGAAGTGTGTCCTTTCTTGAAGAGGACTCTGAGTATCCTGACTGCATATCTGCCACAGCACCTAAAGGAGTAGTTAAATTTGTATAATGCAAAATCCATCAATCATTGCAGTCCATTTGGTTAATATGTTAATAATTATTGTATAGTGAAAGGGAGCAGAATTTGCCACCCCAAAATATATCTCTTTGGCATTAGGATTATCTTGATCTGGTTATTTTAAAGAAAAAAACAGACAGGAGATAACCAATAGAATTTATCCTTTTGTAAGAGACATTTACGTTTGTATGGAAAATCTCCATTTGTGAGGGGTTCTTCCTATCTATACCAGGTAGAGGAGGTGACTAAAACTCTAGAAACTCTTATCACTGGAGAGGGCAATGACCAAATGTGCATAACAACCATACCCTTGTTAACTGTGCTTCCTCTTCAACCATACCCTTATTAACTGTGATAACTTCCCATAACTGGTTCCTCCTGCCCCACCAGCATCTTTTGCTTTTGGCTGGAGGTGGTATTTAAAATGTGGTGGGTTAGGCCATTTAAGAGAGTTACTCAGTTTTCCTGGGTATCTTCCAATTATACAAGAGGTATATATAGTATTATAATTATGTTTGTTTTTCTACTGTTAATCTATATTTTATTAGAGGGGGTGTCTCAGCCAAAAATCTATATGGGTAAAGGGAAAATTATTTTTCCTCCCCTACAATAGTATAACATAAAACATCATCTACTTGACTATATTTTAACTATTTGGTTAGTGTTGGGTGTTATTGTTTTTTCATTACAAAACTGATTTTACTTTGGATTTATAAAATCATTTATGAACTCAACTTGGACCCAGATAAAGAAGGTAATGGGTTTGGGACAGGCCACTCCAAAATAAGGCCATATTGGCATATTGATTATTCTGAATTAAACTTAAGAAACAGCAAATGCAAGAGGAACACATTTGTTCCCGTGAAGGCAGGAAATAAATCTCCCATGTGAAAGGTACTTGCCTGTACTAACCAGGAGGTAGAGACATCCTCATAACCAGAGATAGAGAATTTAGGGCTGAGAAGGTTGTATAAACAAAACTTGTTATTTCTACACTAATTTACTAACCCAAGCCCAAACTTGTTTGTCTTGTCAATTGTTCACAAATATTTTGTTCCTTTGTCTAAACGATGTAAAATTGCCTGTGTTAGAGCAGGCAGGTAGCTATATATGAGTAGAGAAAGGGGGGCATGGGTCAAATGACAGGAACCATACATCTTGTGAACACTGGGGGTCCTTGGGCAGACAAACAAAAGCAGGAACCTCAGAATGACAGGAAACCACACATTTTAGGGTGATGAGCATCCTGGATGCAGACAAAGGAAGGGGGGAAAAGGGAATCTCTGGCATCAGAATGTAACCATTTGATCATTATGCCCTCATTACAATAAAATTAATCTTTCAGATAAGAAGTTCCATTCATGCACCAATGCCATGACACTTTTAATCAAGACTAAAAAAGTCCAACAAGAAGATATAACAATTATAAATATATATGCACCCAACATAGGAGCACCTCAATACAAAAGACAAATGTTAACAGCTATAAAAGAGGAAATCAACAGTAACACAATAATAGTGGGGAACTTTAACACCTCACTTACACCAATGGACAGATCATCCAGACAGAAAATTAATAAGGAAAAACAGCTTTAAATGACACAATAGACCAGACACATTTAATTGATATTTATAGGACATTCCTTCCAAAAACAGCAGGATTACACTTTCTTGTCAAGTGTACATAGAATATTCCCCAGGATAGATCACAACTGGAGTCACAAATCAAACCTCGATAAATTTAAGAAAATAGACATCATATCAAGCATCTTTTCCAACCACAATGTTATAAGATTAGAAATAAATTACAGGGAAAAAATATTTAAAAAAAAAACACATGGAGGCTAAACAATACATTACTAAATAACCAAGATATCATTGAATAAATCAAAGACAAAATCAAAAAATAATTAGAGACAAATGAAAATGAAAACATGACGATCCAAAACCTATGGGATGCAGCCAAAGCAGTTCTAAGAGGGAAGTTTATAGCAATACAATTCTTCCTCAAGAAACAAGAAAAATCTCAAATAAAGTCTAACATAACACTTAAAAAAGTAGAGAAAGAAGAATAAACAAAACCCAAACTTAGTAGAAGGAAAGAAATCATAAAGATCAGAACAGAAATAAATGAAATAGAAACAAAGAAAATGATAGCAAAGGTCAATAAACTAAAAGGTAGTGCTTTGAGAAGATAAAAAACATTGATAGACCTTTAGTCAGACTCATCAAGAAAAAGAGAGAGAGGACTCAAATCAATAAAATTAGAAATTAAAAAGAAGTTACAGTGGTCACAGCAGAAATACAAAGCATCATAAGGATCATACAACATGATCAAGTGAGATTTATCCCAGGGATGCAAGGATTCTTCAATATACACAAATCAATCAATGTGATACACCATATTACCAAATTGAAGAATAAAAACCATATGATCATCTCAATAGACACAGAAAAAGCTTTCAACAAAATTCAACACCCATTTATGATAAAAACTCTCCAGAAAGTGGACATAGAGGGAACCTACTTCAAAATAATAAAGGCCATATATGACAAACCCACAGCAAACATCATTCTCAATGGTGAAAAACTGAAAGCTTTTCCTCTAAGATCAGGAATAAGACAAAGATGTCCACTCTGGCCCCTATTATTTGACATAGTTTTGGAAGTCCTAGCCATGGAAATCAGAGAAGGAAAATAAATAAAAGGAATACAAATTGGAAAAGAAGAAGTAAAACTGTCACTGTTTGCAGATGGCATGATACTATACCTAGAAAATCCCTAAGATGCCACCAGAAAACTATTAGAGTTAATCAATTAATTTGGTAAAGTTTCAGGATACAAAATTAATAAATATAAATCTCTTGCATTCCTATACACTAACAATGAAATATCAGAAAGAGAAGTTAAAGAAACAATATCATTCACCATCACAACAAACAGAATAAAATACCTAGGAATAAACCTACCTAAGGAGGTATAAGACCTATACTCAGAAAACTATAAGACACTGATGAAAGAAATCAAAGATGACACAAACAGATGGAGAGATATACCATGTTCTTGATTGGAAGAGTCAACATTGTGAAAATGACTATACTCCCCAAAACAATCTGCAGATTCAGTGCAATTCCTGTCAAATTACCAATGATATTTTTTACAGAACTAGAACAAAAACTCTTAAAATTTGTATGGAGACACAAAAGACCCCAAATAGCCAAAGCAATCTTGAGGGAAAGAAGTGGACCTGGAGGAATCAGACTCCCTGACTTCAGACTATACTACAAACCTACAGCAATCAAGAAAATATTGTACTGGCACAACAACAGAAATATAGGTCAATGGAACAGGATAGAAAGCTCAGAGATAAACTCACACACCTCTGGTCAACTAATTTTTGACAAAGGAGGCAAGGATATACAATGGAGAAAAGACAGTCTCTTCAATAAGTGGAGCTGGGAAAACCAGACAGCTACATGTAAAAGAATGAAATTAGAACACTCCCTAACACCATACACAAAAATAAACTCAAAATGGATTAAAGAACTAGATGTAAGAACAGACATTATAAAACTCTTAGAGGAAAACACTCTTTGGCATAAACCACAGCAAGATCTCTTTTGACCCTCCTCCTAGAGTAAAAGAAATAAAAACAAAAATAAACAAATGGGACCTAATGAAACTTAAAAGATTTTGCACAGCAAAAGAAACTATAAACAAATGAAAAGACAACTCTCAGAATGGGAGAAAATATTTGCAAATGAAGCAACTGACAAAGGATTAATCTCTAAAATTTACAAGCAGCCTATGCAGCTCAGTATCAAAAAAGAAACAGCCCAATCCACAAATGGGCAGAAGACCTAAATAGACATTTCTCCAAAGAAGACATACAGATGGCCAAGAGGCACGTGAAAAGCTGTTCAACATCACTAAGTATTAGAAAAATGCAGATCAAAACTACAGTGAGGTATCGCCTCACACCAGTGAGAATAGGCATCACCAGAAAATCTACAAACAACAAATGCTGGAGAGGGTGTGGAGAGAAGGGAACCCTCTTCCTCTGTTGGTGGGAATGTAAATTGATCCAGCCACTATGGAGAACAGTATGGAGGTTACTTAAAAACTAAAAATAGAATTACCATATGACCCTGCAATCCCACTACTGGGCATATACCCGGAGAAAACCATAATTCAAGACACATGAACTCCAATGTTCATTGCAGCACTATTTACAATAGCCAGGTCATGGAAGCAACCTAAATGCCCATCAACAGATGAATGGATAAAGAAGTTGTGGTACATATATACAATGGACTATTACTCAGCCATAAAAAGGAATGAAATTGGGTCATTTGTATAGATGTGGACGGACCTAGAGACTGTCATACAGAATGAAGTAAATCAGAAAGAGAAAAATAAATACAGTATATTAACACATATATGTGGAATCTAGAAAAATGGTACAGATGAACTGGTTTGCAATGCAGAAATAGAGACACAGTTGTAGAGAATAAAGGTATGGACACAAGCCGGGACAAGTGGGGGAGGTTGGTGGTGGTGGGGTGAATTGGGAGATTGGGATTGATATCTATACACTAATATGTATAAAATAGATAACTAATAAAAACCTGCTGTATTAAATAAATTAATTAAATAAATTTCAAAGAGAACAAAAGATAATAAATAAGGGCAAAAATTTCTCCTCCCCTCGGGAAGGTGGAACTGGGTTGAAAATCAGGAAACATGACCCATACCCCTCCCTCCTCATTGAATATTCTACCCATCATTTTCATGCCTTATATAACCAGTTTGTGAAAGAAGCTCATGGCAGACACTCACCTGAGTCTGCCCATGCTCCCCTTGAGAGTGTATATAGCTTAATAAATCCTTGCTTTCTTTCCTTACTTCATTTCTTATCTCTGAATTCTTTCTGTGACAAGACAAGAACCTACTCTCAGGTAACATCTGCTCTGGTCACTTCTTTGAGCCCCATATTACTATGAGCTCCTCTAGGTCCAAATTAAATTTGTTTTTCTCCTATTAATCTGTTTCATGTCAATTTAATTATTCGACCAGACAAAGAATCTAGAAGAGGAAAAAGGAAACTTTTTCCTCCCCTACACAGGTGACTTGGTTTCCACTGAAAAATAAAAACATTCTACTGTGGCCTTTGCTATCATAGAGTTATAATATCATTATCAGTAAGCTGTACTTATTTTTAATCCTATCATATCCTTCCCTTACCCTTGACTAAATAGAGTTAGATGGTACAAATAAGAGCCATATAATACCTGTGGGACATTGGCGATATCTCAGCAACATTAATCCCGAGCTTTCTGCCAAGAGAAAAACCTGAGGACACATAAGTAGCCATGAGGGAAACAGATTTATGAGACAGTTGAACTAGAATTCCTTGCAGTTAAATCCAGATTAAAGTTACAATCATCTCCTTGAGAAAAGGGAGTAGCAGTCTTTCCAAAATGCTCTGGCACCTTCTTCCAGAATTTTCCATTGGCCAAGAACTGTTTCAGCGTCAGAGTGGATAAGTCCTAGCTGTGATATGTTAGAAAAGCATAAGGCATGGAGTCATAAGACCTGCATTCAAACTCATCTTTGTGGCTAAATAGCTATATGACTGCGAATAAATCAGGTAAAATGTTTGAGTCTCAATTTTCTCATAGATAAAATGTTAACAATATCTCACAGGGCAATTGTGTTAGTCAAAAGACCTAATATATGTGAAAGTGTCTTGGAAATACTCATTCTTGCTTAAAAGTATAAGATATTAATGAGAATACCTTGCTGAGAGGGATACTAAAGCCTTTGCTGCAGTATCGTTAGGGGAAAAATGATTAGAGATTTGCCCTCTACTCCCTTCTATGAAATAGAGTAGTAGAAATATTCTACTATCCAAGCTTGTTCCCTCCAGTAGAATTGTTCTCTCTGAAATTTACATTCTTTGAGAGTGCACAAATCCCTCTTCCTCTGTAAAACTTCTCTGATCATCTAAAACTCTGTCCCTGTATTAATTTCCTAAATCTTTATGTTAATTCATTACCTTATATTATTAGTTTATTTTTATCAACTGTAACTGAATGACACAAGGGGAAAATACGATAGTACTTTACTTGGAATCAGGAGAGAAGGGTTTTTGTCCCAGTTCATATTTTTTTTATGTTTTATTCTTTGTTATAAAAACAGAATAACTTCTAAGATACCTTTCTGCCAGTTAAAAAAAAAATGCGTATGTATTATTCTACTGCTTAGTGTTTCCTCCTGGAGAAAAATTCTAAGTGTGTGTGTGTGTGTGTGTGTGTGTGTGTGTGTTTCCCCTGAAATGCTCTTGGGGTCATATTTTCAGACTCACACTCTGTTTTTTAATCCCTGCAATCAAGCTAAAAAGTAAAAATAAATCTCTTTATTAGCAAAGTGTTACTGCTTGAAGGTAAATTCTGTGACTCCCCCTTAAAGACTCAAACCATTTCCCCATGCCTTATATGAGTCAGCTATTTAACTTTATTATATAGCTAATATTTTATTAAGTTCCACTCAAAATTATTGAAGCATATTGATTATAAAAATTTTAGGGCACTTCATTTTCTGTGACTCACAGAATGTGAACATAATAATCAAAATTGTAAGTCAAAATGAATAGATTATGTAATGCTTATAATGGGTTCCAAGCTACTATAATTTAAATTTTTAAAATCTAAGTTAAAGTAATTAAATATGGGTTGCAATTTTAACCTGCCTTAAGATTCATCAGGCAACTTAACACACATGCCCTCCATCTCAGCAATGTTCACTAGAATGTCTCACCCCTTTAATATTTTCTGGACTTCATGGCCCAATCCCAAATTTTAGGGAAATCCCACTATACACATTCTCTGTCTTGTTTCACCCTTACTACAGTTAGAGATTCTGGTTTTGTTATAGCCTTGGAAATTTAAAGTCTCCCCTTAGAGTTGTTCTCTAATTTCTATATGTATAGAAACAAGAGTAAGCATAACACCTACCAACATTTCCAACCACTTTGCTCTAACTTCATTCTTATGATTTTGCTAGTGAGGCATTTGACTATTAATATCTAACTCCAACAGGAAAACCTACATTCCCTGTGCTTCTTACCCTTTTGTCTATGAAATGCTATGTAGGCATTGTCTCCAATATATGTTAGACATTAATAAGGTTTGTTTATGTTTATGAACATCATCTTCATTTTATCTTCTGTAATCATTAATTATATACTAATTTCTTCCCATAGGTATGATCTCAAGCCAACTATTTATTTGCATTAGATGGGTACCTAAATTCATATTTGATTAAATTAGATCATTCTGCTTTATCACACTTGAACATTTACCTATCCATTAGGCATTTTTCATTCCTTCTTTCCTTTTTCCTCTTTTTAATTTTTTCTTTAAATTTCCATCTATACAAATTTATTAATTCATTTGAGAAGCAAAGAGGCATATAATCTCTTGGCATTCAATCTAAACTTAGAGCATTTTGACCTTGAATTCTGCTAAGACTTTCCCAAGTGCCTTGGGTCCAGGTGTGGTTGCTAAGATACATGTTATTAATCTTCCAGTAAAAAATATAGGGGTCAGGGTATAAAGAAGTATGTTTACTAAGGAGTCTTGGTAATTAACTTTGCTTGGAATTTAGAACACTTCATGTGATTAGAAAATATTTTAACTTTTTCAATTGTTTTCCTTTTTGTTTTATATATGATAAAAAAAAATCCTCAATTCAAGGAGGGAAACCTGCACATTTTTATAAATTGGAGTACACTATTTTTAAAATTATTTTATTCCACAGCTATTTATGTAATATAGCATATTCTTTCTAAAATTTTATATGACTTTTAATAAAAATTGAATTACCACAAAGAATACATTTTTAAAACACAAAAGATGAGTAAAAATAAGAACAAAGAAATGTTAGGCTAATATAAGCAATGTAATTGGTCATTAACTTTGACCCCCAGCTTCCTGACTCCTGAAACATAAAGGTAAACTTGTTAAATTATATCATTCCAGTGGTTTCATAAAATAAATCTTACTGTTTATCAAGAAATGCATACATTTTCATGAAAATTAATCTCTTAATTTTTGTTTGAGAGGGAAAATATTGAATGTCATAATGGACAATATATCCAATAATTTTGTGGCTAGTATAAGCAGTGGCCCACATTGAATTCTACCTGTCCCCACAGGAGACACTCGTTAAATATTTGCTGAACTGATTTCAATTCCCAATCTCAATGCCTGCTCCTGGCTCAGCACAGTACCTTTGTACTCTCACCAACTCTTCTTTGTGTGTTTACAACTGCTTATTAATAGTCTCTAGTCTTACAGCATACTCCAGCCTACTATTACAATGGAGAGAGCACACTTTTGAGTCCAATAAGACCTGGTTTTGAGTCCTAGAACCACCATTTATTAGTTCTCTACCTTGGGCAAGTTAGTTATCTTCTTTATTCTTTATTAATCTATCAACAGGCCTAGTAATAGTCCCTATCTCATAGAACATGAACGTTAAATTTAATTATATAATGTATATGAAATATACAGCACTGTGCCCAACTCACAATAAACACTAGATAAATGTTAAATCTCAGTATTTTAGTTTTTCTAAAATTCAAATCTGAACACATTGCTCCATTATTTAAATGTCAATAATTTTCAACTGCCCACGGAATGAAATATCAACTTCTAAGAATTACATGCAGAGTTCACCATGGGCAAGTTACTGCTTACTGCTCAGAGTACCTTCTCCCTGCATTCTCTTCATATTAATCATACAAACATTGTCGTTCATAATCCCTAATCCCATTCCATTTGGATGTGGCAGACTCAGCCTTAAATATCTGCAGATCTCATTCATCTCTTCCAATCTTTCAACCTGAAAGTGGACAATTCATTTTTCATAAAACACAAGTATGATCACCAGGAGATAGTGTTCCCTAAACATCCAGGCTTAAGAGATTTGTCTTCTTCTCTATCACTCTCTACTTTATGTATTTATGTAATCATAATTTTCATACTTAATTAGATTTCTTTATACTATGATCTCAGTTATATCATGTGCCTGCATCAGTATAATTTTTAAATTTTTCTAATATATGAACTTTTTTATTTCTGAAAAATATTCATGTACAACTCTCTATATATACACATTTGCACTATATAAAATATGCACAAAATAGACATTAAAAAGGATGAGATAAACATATAAAGAGAAGTGTGAATATTTTCTCAATGTCAAACCCTGTTCTGGAAATCATTGATTTATTTAAGTGTAGAGTCCTGGAGAACAGAGACTTTGTTTTTAACCTCAGTGCTCTGCACAGTGTTCAGCTTTGTTGTAAATATTGTTTGTAGAGTGACTGAATTAATGAATAATATTTATTTATATTAATCATGATAAAGAACAAAGTATTCCAGTGGGGATACCTAAAATGACCACTGGTTATTACTTTATGGCTCTCTAAGTTGTTCAAAGCTTAAAGCTCAGAGTATGTAGATAGGTGGATAATTAATAATAAAATGAATAATATGTGATATTTATTGAGGAACTCTTATAGAATGGTCTCATGGAATAGATAGGCAGCATATTTTTAATTCATCTCTTCTGATTAACAACATTTTTTTTCCACAGTGAATTTTTTTATAGAAACTGAAGAAAAGGAATTTAAGTTAAAAACTCCTGGAATGCAGATATTCTTATAAGATATGCTTATTTCTTAATTGATAAGATATTCTTATTTCTTAATTGAAGGGTGATCCAAATACTATATGCACTGGGAATTCCCTGACAGTCCAGTGGTTAGGGCTTCACACTCTCATTGCCAAGGGCCCGGGTTCTATCCCTGGTCAGGGAACTAAGATCCCACAAAAAGCTCTGCATGGGCAAAAACAGACAAACAAACAGACAAAAACAAAAAAAACCCCAAAATACTGTATGTGCAGATATACAGATAATGACATTAATACTACTACTAAAACTCTATCACCAAATGTTTACTGATTATTTCCTCTATACCAAGCACTGTTCTGAATCATTTTACATCCATTAATTACCGTAATCCTGACCCAAATTTATGGGTTAATATTACCTCCTTTTTACAGATAAAAAATCAAAACATAAAACATCTTAATATATTGTTCAAGATTATAGAGGTAGAAAGTGATGTAGCTAAGATTTGAATCCAGATATTCTTGGCTATGACACCTATCCTTTTAATGATTATTTCATACTGCCTTGAACATGTCTTATTCAAATACTTCTATATTCATTCCTCTGTCAATGGACACTTAAGGGAGGAATGGGGGTTTCCCTGGTGGCGCAGTGGGTGAGAGTCTGCCTGCCGATGCAGGGGATATGGGTTCGTGCCCCGGTCTGTGAGGATCCCACATGCCACGGTGCGGCTGGGCCCGTGAGCCATGGCTGCTGGGTCTGCGTGTCCGGAGCCTGTGCTCCACAACAGGAGAGGCCACAACAGTGAGAGGCCTGTGTACCGCAAAAAAAAAAAAAAAAGAAAAGAAAAAAAGAAAAAAAAAGGGAGGAATGGATAAAAAGGATGTGGAACATATATACAATAGAATATTACTCAGCCATAAAAAAGAATGAAATAATGCCATTTGCAGCAACATGGTTGGAACTAGAGATTGTCACACTGAGTGAAATAAGTCAAACAGAGAAAGACATACAACATATAATATCACTTGTATGTGAAATCTAAATACGTTGTGCAAATGAACATATTTACATAACAGAAACAGAGTTGCAGATGTAGAAAACAAACATGGTTACTGGGGTGGGAGGGAGGGATAAACTGTGAGACTGGGACTGACAAATACACACTACTATATATAAAATAGATAACTAATAAGGACCTACTGTATAGCACAGGGAACTATTCTGAATACTCTGTAATGACCTATATGGGAAAATAATCTATAAAAGACTAGATATATGTATATGTATAACTGATACACTTTGCTATACATCAGAAACTAACACAACATTGTAAATCAATTATACTCTAATAAGAATAAAAAAATACTTCTAGAATTAATTAATGGTATGGAAAAGCAAAATAAGGGCAATCTGTTGTCAATTATAGAGATCTGAATTTTAAGTGACAGTATATTTGCTGAGTTCCATAATATTGTAGAGCCTTTTATAATCAAAACATACAATTAGTTTCTTGTGTTTTAAAGATTTAGATGAGAATATAAAGTGGGTAAAAACACATATGCATGTTCAAAGCACCTTTCTTTTTTGAGAGTTGATAGCTGATAGAATAGTTGAAATTACTGCTAAAGTCTCTATGTAATGACTTTATCAAATGAGATATCCCTTTGTTGTGATAATTATTATTATGAGACCTTGAAACTTAATTAATTGGTGGTTTTTTTTTGCTATTTTATTGGCAGTCAGATAAAGTTCTCTATTACTGTGAATGGTAACACACTATGACATTACATTACAACTGAAAAGTAATTATCTTTATTGGACAGTATATCAAGTGAAAGGTTAATGGTATGTAAACTTCTTTATTGGAATGTAAAATGTCCCTTTTTATTGCACTATGTGTATTCAGCACCTTTAGCTGAGCTTTGCACTTTAGATAGAATATAAATTAATAAATAATTTGCTATTAAAAGTGTAAGAAATATAATTGTAAAGATGTTAGATTCCTACCTAAGTTGAAATATATGTTGAATTTTTCTGTTAAATAGTTATAAAATATTTCATACCCTTAAAAATGCAGCAAACTTTACCAATGAGTAGTTTACTTATCTATTGACTCTTACAATTTACAAGACTTGAGCTCAAAACTCATATTGGCTTGACCTTTCAGGAGACTGGATCCATTGGCCTGGTAAGCTATGATGTCTCTCATACAGGTAAAATATGTCAGGCTTCTCAATTTTAATAAGTGGCATGCTGAACTAAGTGAAAACAGATGCAAAGAAGCAGATGAGGCTGAAGGTAGAGTATAAGCTTTCCTTTTATAAATAACAAAATATGGTTCTGCTGGCATGCTATTTTATAATATGCACCTCAGAACTGTTTTGATCAAGAAAGTTATTCAAGAAATTATAACCTCTTCAGGAACTTCCCTGGTGGTTCAGTGGTAGAGAATCTGCTTTCCAATGCAGGGGACGTGGGTTCAATCCCTGGTAAGGGAACTAAGATCCCACATGCTGAGGGGTAACTAAGCCCAGGCCACAACTGCTGAGCCTGCACACCTCAACTAGAGAGAGAAAACCCGCATGCCACAAATCGAGAGAAGCCTGTGCGCCACAACGAATAGCCTGCATGCTGCAACTAAGACCTGACACAGCCAAGAATAACATAAATAAATAAATAATAAAAAAGAAAATACGACCTCTTCCAACCTCCAATGGATACAAAAACAGTATTCTAGACCTGCACTGTCTAATGAGTATCTCTGGGCACACATGTCTTATGAGCACTGAAAGTGTGGCTCGTCAGAACTGAGATGTGCTCTAAGTATTAAATATGTGTTGGATTTCAAAGATTTAATAAAGAAAACAAAGATAAGATATTTTTTCATAATTTTTATATTGATTACATGTAGAAATGATAATAGTTTGAATATATTAGGTTGAATAAACTATATTAACAAATTTAATGTCACCTAATCTTTTTATTTTTAATGCAGCTATTAGGAAATTTAAAATTACACATGTGGTTTCTATTCTATTCTATTCTATTCTATTCTATTCTATTCTATTCTATTCTATTCTATTCTATTCTATTGAAAAGCTCTGCTCTAGACCTTAGAAGAGTAGCACCTGGAGCCTCTGGGTCTGTAAACAAAATTCTCAGCACTTTGACTAACCTACTGCCTAGGGATCATAGCCTGTTTCAGAGTTTGTCAATACAAGAGCAAGTCAGAGAAGGTATCATGAGAAACAGTGAGACAGATAACATGCCCTTCTTGGGAAGGGATGTTTAACAGAGTAAGGAGAAAAGCAGCAAGTAAACTGCAGGCTCCCCTTGCTTCTTCATGTAAACCCTCCTTGTCTATTTACCGTATGAGAGAGAAGTGTATAAAACATGACATCTTACTGGGCTAACACAACCTTACTCCTATTTTCAGTTAGGTGCTCCCCAAATAGCAAATGTGAAAATTGGTACATCTACCTAGGACCAGGGAATGGTGTCACACCCAAGGCACTGGTATGCATTACAATAGATCATTTAGTTTTGAATAACATGGAATTTCTTCTATTATTAAATTCCAGGGGAAAAATTAAAATGAAAAATAAAATTCCATTATTTTTCGTAAATTTGAATCTGTAATAACTGAATTCAAAATTTTTCTAATCCCAGTTTTTGTTCTGAATTGCCTCATTCGGGTGGCCCTTAGTTCAGACAGCTGATTAGATTTTAAATTTCTTCTGGAGCAAATGCCACCTGACCAATATTAAATTGGATGTTTTTCCTTCCCTGTACTAAGATTATGCTTCTCTGCTTACAGTCATGTGATTTGCATATATGTTCTGTAGGTAGATTATATAGCCCAGCTTCATTGACTTAGGGTTTTGCAATAACATGTGATGTGGTCAATTGAATATAAGGAAATAATGATGCTTTCCATTAACAAGTGGAAGTTTAAGGGTGATTATATGGTTAAGTTAAGCTGCTTTCCATTCTTCATCGCTGGCATGAGAATGGCATGTTCTGGTTAGGAACCAATCAGCTTGGCCTCAGAATGAAAATAAACTTCTTGTTTTGAATGGGGCAGAGGCAAGTAGGTCAAAGCTTATGTAACAGGAGAGAGGAACATTTATTGCTTTCAACCATTGATTACTTACATTATTTGTTACCACAGCAATTTTGTCTGAAGCAACAATTGTAAGCTGGTGTGTTGTTTATGTTATATAATTATGGATTTAATGATAATTAGGCAAAATTTGATTCTAAAACCCAGGGCACAGTACAATGCAAACCCATATACTCTTACCAAACTAAGACCATATTAGAGGCTTGGTGACATGTGAGGAGGAGGAGGTTAAAGAAAAAAAAGGTAAATTGTCAGGAAACTCAAAAACATCTTTGTCTCATCCTCTCAGTTTGCCAATCACCTTGTATCAATTGTTCAGAGTTCTTCCATAGGAAGACTGGATATGTGAAATGAAGAGAATAATCTGTAATATTTCCCTTCTGGTCCACTTTTCCTCCTGGATACTGATACAGTATTGTTCCCTCTGAGGAAATATGTTGTAGGATAATAAGTATCACTCTATCAATCACCAAAAAGGTTAACTTGACTACATCATGAAAATCAAAGTCAAGATATACGCAACTCTTAATTAGATGGTTAGTGTTCATTGAAATATAACATGTCATCCCTGTTATATTTGATTGCCAAGTTTTCCATCATGTTTTCTATATTTTTTTATGAACAAATTTGTGTCATGACATTAAAGGAAAGCACAAATTTATAAATAACATTAGTGTTATATGATATCTATATAGCACTTGATAATTACCAGATTATTTTCAAATACATGATTATGTTTCACACTATATCTGAAAAGTTACAGATGTCAATTATTATCATATAAATTTTAAGTGTGAGGAAAGAATATTCAGGGAGACTGGAGAATTCAGTCAGGATTATGTAACTAGAAAGTTTCTGAGTTATACCTGGATTCCATGGCTTCTGTCTTTTATTTGGTGCTTTCTATACTATGCTCTTTATAACAAAGGCTTTGTTGATGTCCCACAAACATCTTCCCTTCTCCCCAGGCACTTACATAAACATGTAAAATCTGAGTTAAGTGCGTGCTGTTCTAGACTTCTTTTTATCATAACAATCATAGTACTTTTGGGGTTTTCCCCACTAGTTTGACAAATAAGCCCTAAATTCCATGACAGTAGGAACTATAACCTATTATTATTATTTTTTTAATTTACTCCAGCCCCACTTACTTTATTAAGTCCCATACATGCTGCCTTTTAAGTGAGCCACTAGAAAATTAACATTTTAATAATCTGAGAGCATCTCTCTTCTATAAAAGTAAGGATAGGTTTAATAATAATAATACATTATATTGATTGAATCAAATAAATAATTATTAACTTATCTCAGGCAAATAGATCCCTCTCAAGAAGAATATGACTGACCTTACACACCCCATAGCCTCAACTTTAGGTATAGCAACCTGTTTATCATGCTGACACTCTTACTACACCCTTTCTAAGATAAACCCAGATGATGCGACTTAGTCATACAGTTGGTCAAGGGAAAATAAATGATACAGATATAGGCTCTAAAACACTGATTCTTAATCTTTGCTACATATTAGAATCACCTGGGGGAATTCTTACAACAGCAATTCCATAGACATTCTATTTTAATTAGACTGGAGTGGGGCCTGCACATCAGTATTCAAAAACAAAAAATTCTGAAATCTAATGCATAACCAGGATTTAGAATCAGCTTCTTAAATTATGTTGTACCAGTCCCTAAAAATTATAGGGACAGCGTAAATGGACAAAGTAGGTATTTAAATTGTTAATCCAACTAGAGGATTGTAAGTAAAGAAAAAATATGGGAGACCGCTGTAAGTTAATGTTCACTCAAGAAAGCAGGTTTACTTAACCACAAAACCAAGCAGGCTTGCCTAGCAACAAAACCAAGTGACAGAGGCATAAGACATGCCCCAAAACAATAAAACAATAGTGGCATGAGACCCACATCCTGCCCAGTGAGCTCAGTAAGTTAATGATCCCTAGGACATGCTCTCAGCACACATGAAAAACAATAGTTTATGAAAATGTGCTCATTGTACAGAGACCTGAAATAATTTTTACAGTCCTGGCTTGATCATGTAGGGACAAAAAAAACTCCCCTCCCCAACCTGGAGGAGGAGCTGAGGAAGGAAGAACGATGACTACTCAAACAAGACAAAGAAGGTCTTTTTCCCCTCCCCACTTTTCCTTTGATTATAAAACTGTAGACCACTAAGTTCTCAGGGTAGCACCCTCTCACCCACCCGCTTGTAAGCCTCACAAGCATTCTATTCTAATAAATCACTTCTTATCTATCACTTTGCCTCTTGATGAATTTTTTCTGTGCTGAGAAATAAAGGACTGGCTCCTAAGACCCCCCGAAGTGACACCTATCAGTTTCAATAAGTCTTACATTTACAGATTTCAGGGAATTCACTGGATGGCAGCATGCAGAACTCTGGCTGCAGTGCTCCCTTTCATTCAAGAATTGCCTAGGACAGTAGAATAAATAAAGAGGGATGTACTACATTATTGTCAGCTGGAGAGGGGAATCAGGCTCTTGTTAAATTTGATTGTTAATTAAAAATTAGTAATACAGCCATTTACCTATCACAAAATCTTCCTGTATTAGTTACTTCTATACAGGTAATTAGAATTCTACTTTGTTACACAGCCTGGCTTGGCCAGGATACCACACACTTTCAACTGTAACATCGACTGTTGGTTGGGTGATCATGAGGAAGTTGCTGGATGCTGCAGTCACACTCATCTTACCCTGACTCAGAGAGTATTTTAAGCCAAAGAGCGCAAAGACTCCAAATGAGAGTAGTTATGACATTTAGGCAAGGTATGGTTATATCCCAATTAATCACAGTCACACAAACAGAACAAGCATAAAAATAAACAAGAAAAGTCATTTCCTTTGACAGCAAAATTTTTACTCTAACTTCATCAGGTTGTAGCTTCCTTTATATCTCTTTCAAGCAAGTGAACTTCCTATACTGGTAAATGAAAAAAAAATGCCAATTTTCTTTGTACAGATTTTAATAATTTAAACAGATAATTATAAAAATATCTGACCCATCTTAGTTTTACATATACCACCTTTTGCAAATATATCATCAGTCTAGGAACAAGAGGAATTTGTTAACTTCAGTAATTAAAGACAAGGGAAACAATATCCAGAACCAATGTTCCCATTTGAAAGACACAAATGGTAATGAAACTGAGCAAGACACTGTGAGGCCCTCCTGGGTACAATTCTTTCCATGTTCCCTCTTTCTTGTTTATAGGAAATAGACTTTAGTCAGCCTCCTTGACATTCCCTGAGTTCCAAAGGGCAGATTCAAACAGTTGCTAATCAGGGGAGGAAAGGAATCAGAAACAAAGGAGAAGCAGTCAAGAAAAAATAGTGCAGGATGGGGTAGCATCGTGGTTCCTCCTCAGGTAATATATATAAAAATATCTTTGAGTTCTTCTGCAGGAACTAAGGCTGTCACCCAGGTGGAGGATGGTAACTTCAGGCTTAGCACAAGATTCCTGGAACTCTGCCTTCCCTGTTACCTCACCAGCAAACAATCAGCAGAAAGTCTGCATACTGTGGAAGATAATGAACACTCTGATCCCCTCCTCGAATGATTCTCCCTTTAAAAACTTTCATGGTAGAGCAGAATCTTCAAAGTTTGTTCTTGGATACAAGTCTGCCTTCTCCCCATGTTGCCAACCTCCTGAATAAAGCAACTTTTCTTTTCTAACCAACACTTGTCTGTCAAATATTGACTATTGAGCAGCAAACAGCCAAATCTGAGTTCTGTAACAGTAAGAATGGGAAAAAATGTAATTTACAGAAAAATCAAACATATAATAAGATTCAGAATGCCCAACTATGAGCAATATCAAATAAGAAAGTTTTTTTTCAGTAGAATATAAAATGGTTGCAGATAAGTAACACATTGATTGCTGCAAAAAACAAAATATTAAAAAACAAATCAAGAAAGCTTTCTCACATTCAAAAGGAAAGGAAGAGATAAGAGACTAGAAGACAGCCAGAAGATGCAGAATTAAAGATGAGAACAGACTAAAAGTGACACAATAAAGAAAAATAATCAGTGAACACAAACTTCGCTATACCTGTGGAGACAAAAGAAAGATATTCTAAGATATCCTAATGATTTACATTTTTCTTTGTCATCCTTACAGAATGTGGAGCCTGTTCAGCCTTGAGAGCTAATATAGTTCTGTCAGGTATTGTTCTTCTCTTTTCTGTTCTAATATACTTTTCTCAGATTTACATAATTTTGCCTGAGAAAGGTAGGAAGAGAAAAGTTTCAATGAATAACAGGTATTGATACAGAGCAAGGCCTTATGGGGCTCCTGGGCACAAAATCTTTCTGTGTCCCCTATTTCTTTGATTACAGGAAATAGCCTTTATTCAGCCTCCATGACCTTCCCTGAGTTCCAAGTGGCAGATTCAAGCAGTTGTTAATTAGGGAAAGGAGGGAATGCGAGACAAGGGAGAAACAGTCAAGAGTAAAAAGAGTGCAGCCTTGGAGCAAGGTGCTGGTTCTCCATCAATGCACACAACAATATCTATGAGCTGTTTTGCAGATACTGAAACCTCCTCCACGTGGGAGAAGTTAATGATTAATGGTGGTATGCTGCCCACAAGCATGTAGACCCCAGACCAGTTGGAATCAGAAGGTTGATGATGCTGACTCCTACTTACCTCACCACCAACCAATCACAAGAATGTCCATGAGCTGATCATGCCATCTTTGAAACATTACTATAAAATTTCTCACTACCCTCTCCAAGTTGGGACACACGATTTTGAGGGCATTAGCTGGCTGTGGCCCCCTTTGTCTGGCAAAGCAATAAAACTATTCTTTTCTACTTCACCCAAAACTCTGTCTCCAAGATTTAATTCAGTGTCAGGGTACGGAGGCCAGACTTGGCTTCAGTACTATGGATTAAAAGAGACTAGGTAAAGATAGATATATGCAGGTGAAACTTTTTTACTTTAAAGCAAAAACAAAAATTCTAAATCTTACATGCAGAAACAAACAAGAATTCTTAAAGAAAAGAGAAAAAAAAGTGTTGGCATCAGGTTCTCCATCTTCATAACTCTGAAAGCTAGACTATACAGGCACAATTTCTGGAGTATTGAGAGGGAAAGCCTATGAATGGAAAAAATCTTTATGCAAGATATATTTTGTAAAAGTGATGGTGATAGTAGAATATTTTTGGAATATTTCCAAATTTTCCCCATAAAAAGGCAGAATACCCAGATATACAGACTGTATCTTAAATAAAAATTGACAAGTTTTGTTAGTGAACTAAACTTGGGTGCCCTCACTCATGCTCAGTAAAGCCAATCTACTGATATTAGGTTGTGGTGAAGGGAACTGCAGCATTTATTGCAGGATGCCAAGCAAGGAGTCCAGAACAGTATTAATGCTCAAAAGCCTGAACTCCCTGATGGATTTCAGGGAGGCATTTTTAAAGGCAAGGTGAGGGAGGGGAGTTGCAGGGTATGTGATCAGCTCCTGTACAATTCTCTGATGGGTTGATGGTGAGGTAACAGGATGCTGTCACATTGGTTAACATTATCAATATTCAGGCTCCAGTAAGTCTGGGGGCTATGTGCTCATGGTCATTAAGTAGTTAACTTCTTCCATTTGATGGAGGTTTTAGCATCTGTAAAACAACTCAGGAATGTGCATCAGATACTGTTATCTAGGTACTTCAGAGAGGCATCAAAGGAGAGGACATTGGCAGAGGGTTCTGTCCTAGGAAGGTCCCCTAAGCCCTGCTCTGTTATAGTTTCCCCCCCTCAACCCCAACGTGTGAGTGAGTGGGAACAAAGCACCAACATCCACAAGCCCTTTATATTCTCAGGGAATCAATGGGACATCTGAGGGATCACAGAAGGTGAGAACCCTCAAATAGCCAACAGACTTCTTGGGAAACACAGTAGGACAATTTGAGAAGAGCATTTAACACTGGGTTGTGTCTTACATATTTTAACATATGGGTTTATGCAAGTGGTCCAGAGTGAAATATATAAGGTCTGGAGTAACTGGAACACTATGAGCTCTCAAAACTAACCAGAAGGTTCTCTCTTCCACTGGAGAGAAATTGTTGGGAGTTGGATAAATTAAGGAGAATAGAGAAAATAGTAGAAAAGAAATGGAAAAAAATGCAGAAAATACAGAATACACAGAAAAGAGAAGGGGCACAGAGCCAGGAGATCAAAGAAACTGTAAGGTAATATTTCTAAAGTCATCACAGAAACAAGAGAAGGACTAGTAGAGCAGAAGAACTAGAAAATCTCTTCTTACCTCTCAAAGTCTTAGAAAGCTAATTTAATATATACATAAACAACATTGTTATTGTACCAAAAGAAAGGATAGGGGGTGGAATATTTTCCCTATAGGCAATGAGATCATGCAACAAATATATGCATATAAAATAAAAAGTTCTAACCTAATATTTCAAAACAAATGAAAACTGATCCAAAACATGAAATAATAATGTAAATCAGAATTAGAAAAACTCATTAAGTGATAGAATTCTAGAAAGACAAGAAATAAAAGAAAAATTCATTTCAGAAATAAACAATAAACTAAAAGAAAAACAAGAGTGAATGCCTTAAAAAAAAAAAAAGAGTGAATGCCTTAAGATAGAAAGAAAGACTATTTAAACATCAAGAAAAAATAAAATAAAATGTTGAAATGAAGTGACAGATAAAGAACATAATTAAAGTGAATTGAGCATATATATGTGTCACCAAAGAAGAAAGTGAAATCGATGAAACAAGACAAATACTAAAACATGAATTCAGAAAAATGTTACTAAAATTTTAAAAAGAAAAAACCCTCAAAATTACATATTGAAAGGACAGTATCTCTTAGGGAAAATTATGCCAGAATGCTTCTTTTGAAATGAAACCCTGAAAGAAAAATAAACAACAAAAAAATTGGACAAAATATCAAAATAATTAAGTCATTTAAAGGACAAAGGAAATAAGATGGTGATCAGATTTTTATTGCTAATAACACAACGCCAGAGATAATGAATATTTTTGATATTCAGGGAGAGAAAATGTGAGTCAAATGTCTATCTAAATGCATAGATAAGTTTCACACACAAACTGTCATAAACTTGCAAAATTGCTTTAGAAAGTACTCCTGAAATAATAGAGTAAGGACTTTCTAAAATCCATAAAAGCAAAAGGACCAAAAGCAGAAATTGTAAAAATCAATTTTTTCAGAAATCTGGAAATTAACCATAGGTTTACAGCAATGTAAAGAGTGTTTATTCAAGAAAACTGGCTGAATCTCATTAAGAACAGCAAGCTTTATGAAATCTTAATTGGCTCTATACCCATCATCCTCTCCCAAGCTCTGCAAGTAGCTTTGAAAAACAAAAACTACACAATAAGTCATGATAGCTGTGAAAATCAGAAGGCCAACAGCTGCTGGAGAAGACAACACAGGATAGACTCAGAGCTTGCTCTATGTAAACAGTTCTATCCTCAGGTCATTTGTGCAAAACCATTATAAGAATTATTTATAATCACAGCTGCCTGAGACAGCAATATCATTTGTGGCTAATAAGAGGCTGATCAAAATATTTAAAGGGAAAAACTAGGAAATAAGTTCCTTTAGGAAGTTCCAAAAAGCTCTAGAATATTCTCGGTGATCAAGAAGACCACAAACATGCACAAGACTGTGTGCATGCCCAGGAATGGCACAAGAACATTCTGATCTCACCTCTGCCTGACTTTGTAGCTGGTGCAAGCAGGAAGTGAAGATTAAGGCAACATTTTTGGAGATTAGAGAGACATCCCAACACACATACAAGCCCTTCTGCAAGGACTGGGAGACTTACTGGTTCAGGGCATTTAAGGGAATCTCTGTCTGGTCCTCAGCTGATCACTAAGCTAACCATGCAGAGACTTCATGACCATACAAAACATGAATGTAGAATTTACCAAATTAGTGCAGAAAAGACACTTAAACAAACAGCAATAATAACAAAAACAACAGCAAACAAATGACAACAAACAGAACAACAACAACAAAACTCAGAAGAGGGGTAAATCTGACTTCCAGAGTTGCCACATTATAATATTCAAAATGTCCTGTTCTCAAAAACAACAAAAAATTATGTTGAAAAACAATTTTCAACAAAAACAAAAAATAATAAACAAGAACATGACACCTACACAGAAAAGAAAAACAAAGAAATGAATAAAAACTGTCCCTGGAGAACCCCAGACATTGGGCTTATTAGCCAAAGACTTTAAACCAACTATTTTACATATATTGAAGGGTTTAAGGAAATCATGTGCAAAGAAACCATGAAAATGATGTCTCACCAAACAGAGGATGCCAATAAAGAGACAGGAACTGTGAAAAGGAAGAAAAAGGAATTCTGGAGTTGAAAATTTAACTAGAGGGGCTCAACATCAAATTTGAATGGGAAGAAGGAAGAATCAGTGCACTTGAAAATGGGACAATTGAGGTTATTCAGTTTCAGGTACAGAAAGAAAAAATAGTCAAGAAAAAACTCATACAGCCTTAGAGGCCTGTGAGACTCCATCTAGCAAACCAACATGCACATAGTGGGAGTTCCAGAAAGAAAATAGACAGAGAAAAGAACAGGAAGAATATTTGAACAAATAATGGCCAAAAATCATGAAAACATTAATCTCACATCTGAGAAGCTCAGAAAACTCTAAGTAGAATAATTTCAAAGAGGTCCATACTGAGACACATCATGGTCAAGCTAGCAAAAGCAAAAGGTAAAGAATCTTGAAAAAAGCAAGAGAAAATGACTCATCACATACAAGGGAGCTTCAATAGCTGACTAATAACTGCTTGATTATCATAAATCATGAATGCTAGAACACAGTGGGATGACATATATAAAGTGATGAAAGGAAAAGGCTGTCAACCAATAATTCTATATCAAGCAAAACTATCCTTCAAAATCAAGGAGAAATTAAGATAGTCCTAGATAAACAAAAACCAAGACTATTTGTTTCTAGCAAAATTTCCTTATAAAAACGTGAAAGGGAATACTTCAGACTGAAATGAAACAAGTACAGAGCTCTAGTAAAATTAACTACATAAATAAATATAAAATACAGTACAGGCAGGTTTTTTATTTGTAACACTTTTTTTTCTACCTAATTTAAATGAGAATAACATAAAGCAATAATTATAAAGCTGTGGGGATGGACTTATAGTATACAAAGATATAATTTGTATGACAATTATAGCACAAGGGAGGAGGGAGGATGTGGTATTATAGAGGAGCAAATATTTTGTATACTTTTGAAATTAAGATGATTTTTACATGAACTAAATTGTAAATTAATATGCTAATTGTAACTCAGGGAAACTACTAAGGACACAACTCAAAAGCAAAATTTAAAAAAAAAGCAAAAGAATTAAAACAGTATACTAGAAACATTTATATATATATATATATATATATAAAACACAAAAGGAGGAATAGAGGAACAAAAAAGTCATAATACATAAGGAAAACAAATAGCAAAATGAGGGTTACTGAGCTGAATGGACAACTACACTAACAACTGAACTGTTAACAGTTTTTTAAACACATATATGATTTTTATTAAGATTCTGAAAAAGTAGGAATTTGCATGGCCTTACCCCCAAAAAAGTAGCTTCTTTCCAATAATAAATCTGTTGATTATTAACAGGCCTTTACCAATTTATTTTCTTATCTTCAAAAAAAAAAAAATCTCTGCTCACTGTTCCTATTAGAAATTCATGATTTGTCAGTATCAATAAAATATTTTCTATGTTTTCAGCATTAAGAAAAAAAGGATGCTCAGACCTCTTTGTATACAACCTGAATGTTTTCCATCTTACTTGTCCTGTATCTTGATAGAATATGAAGAAATATCACTAATTACCTCAAGAAGTTGCTTTTGGGTTTCATGTATGACTTAGTCAAACACCAGCAAACTCAACATCTTATCATTTTATCAAAAAAGTGCACTATTTCATTTTGCACACTTTCTAAAATGTGCAACTTTAAAACAGAATTCCAGACACAATCACCTTTAAAATACATCTTTATTTTATAACAAGATTGAAAACTCTGAGAATGCTTGGTCAATTTTCTCTAGGAATCTTTGATATAATAGCACATAACCCTTTGAATAATACTCAGTTCCTTTAGTTACATCAGTAGGGAAAAGCTTCAGGTTAAAAAGATGGTAAAATTATTCTCAGAAAATAAAGTTTACAGTTTAAGTTACAATTACCTAAAGGTAAAATTTTTAGGAATATTCTCAAGAAATATTTTAATGCTGATTTGATCTTCTACTGGAACAAAAAATGGATGATTATATTACTAGACCACAAAATATGGAAATATAATTTATATTGTCTACAAATAATTCATATAAACTTAGTTGCAAACCTTAATTTTTTCTTTTTTTCTCCCCAAACAGATTTATCTCCAGCTACTTTAAGCATGTAAACAATTGTGAAAAAAAAAGAGAACAACATTAAAGAAAAGATAATTTGAATAATGACTAATACAATGACGGGCAACTTTCAGCTCAAAAGATACTATTTCCAACTTAAATTTGGGCTCTTATTATTAAAAAAGAATAAAATTTCTATTATATAAAACATTTCCACCATAAGGAAACAAATTGAGAACCTGAAATCTGATATTTGTTGATTCATAATACAGGAAGTTTTAAAACTTTTAAGCTGTTGGACCCAAGTATTAGTTCTTATGAATTTATCCTAAGGAAATTAGATGAACTGCTTAACTTTGCACACAAGGATATTCATCACAGAAAGTATGCCTAAAATAGAAGATTGAGCACATAAATTATAGGATACTATACATTGAAATGTTAATTTGGTGAGAAAGAATATTTATTGGGATGAGAAATGTTTATGCTGTACAATTAAGTGAAAAAAGTAGGTTGTAGCACATGTACAGTTTGTGTATCATTGTACAAAAATATGCACAATTATACCTAGAAATATGATAGAAAGGTATAAGCTAAAATGGTAATTATGGTTATTTCTAATAAGGGTAATTACATGCACTTTTGTTTTCCTATTTTGTCAACTTGCCATATTGCTGTAATAAAAGTATATTCTTTTTATAATAAAAATAGTATTTACAAAATAACATGATGGCACTTTCTGTCATCTTTACCTCTGAAAGAAAAAAAAAAAACTTAAGAAAAGCTGAGACTTTGTAGTGGGTGCTTTGATCTTTCAGAAGATTTTTGTTTAAAACATTGGAAATACTGAGTCAAATTATACAACCATATTGTAAGCTATTAATTATATTCCTTCAAAACTTGTAGTTTGAGGTTAATTAATTTGTAACTGCTAACTTATCAAAATATATTTTTATTTTAAATATTTTGTGTGGATTTTTAAAAGATGTTATATATGTTTCAAATATATTTTCTATAGGCAAAGTGCAAGAGAAGAATTAGAAAGAATTAGAGAGTGGTTTTGTGGCATCCATTCAGAGAGCATAGCATGTGTCCTTTGCAACAAAAAGAAGAGAGCAAAATGATGTCTGTTTCCCCCTAGGAAATCCAAAGGGTTAGAAATGAGCTATCTAGATAGTTTGATGGCTGAGTTAAGGAAAGATGGTTAGCCTCCCAGAATTGATGGGAGCAAAGAATGTTTGAGTGCTTCCTATGATTCAGATACCAACTACTTACAACTTGTCTTAGGTCCTATCCAAAAAGACCACCTGGAGGGGCAAAGCAAAATCAGCAGAGATAAACTGAAGGTAGTTCTGTATTACTACAAGCCAAGGAAGGAGCAACTTCCAGCCAGAAGTGAGATGCATTCACCCATATCAAAGAAGCTGTAACAGAGATATCCCCAAAGATGGAAAGCAGATCTCTGATGAAACCACGAATGAAATTATTAGTCAGTTTTGAACATATTTTAAGAGGGATATTGTTAATAACCAACACAGTATCAGTCAAATCTGTCAAGTCTTCTTACCCATTCATCTTCCTCAAGCTGCAATCCTGGAGCAGTTAGAAACTATTGGTGTGGAGTAGGACCTGTTGGGAAAACAGTAGATTTAAAGGACAGTAAGAAACAAATATAAAGCTGTTTTATGATTACCTTCATAGATTGTGCTTCTTCAGGTAAACATTATTCACTGGGAAAAGAGTAGGATTGTTAGAAAAATACATGAATCCTTATAAAATTTAGATTTCATATAAACAATGTATAATTTTTAACTAGTGTTAAAATGTTGCCTGGAATATTAGTATAATAAAATATTCACTGTTTAAATTCAAATTTAACTGAGATTTCAGTATTTTCATTTGCTAACTCTGTCATTCTTACATTCTTTGTACTACTTAATGCTTTTTGGACTGAAGGTCTTGTTTAATATCAGAAGCATTTCCCTTGCTTTTTGTTTTTTTAAGGATTTTTAAAAAATTTATTTTGATTTATTTATTTATTTTTGGCTGCATTGGGTCTTCGTTGCTGCATGCAGGCTTTCTCTAGTTGAAGTTAGCGGGGGATACTCTTCGTTGGGGTACGTGGGCTTCTCACAGCAGTGGCTTCTCTTGTTGCAGAGCAGGGGCTCTAAGCGTGCAGGATTCAGTAGTTGTGGCTCGCGGGCTGTAGAGCGCAGTCTCAGTAGGTATGACACACGGGCTTAGTTGCTCTGTGGCATGTGGGATCTTCCTGGATCAGGACTTGAACCCGTGTCTCCTTGGCAGGCGGATTGTTAACTACTATGCCACCAAGGATATCTTCCCTTGCTTTCTTTCTATCATTTTCCTGGTATATTTTCCCATCCGTTTCTCTTTAGCCATCTGGATCGTTATATTTCATATACACAGTAAAGAACTGGGTTTTGATTTGTGTATTCCAATCAGACAAGTCTTTTCTTACTGAGTTAAACTCATTTAGATTTATTAATATGGTTACTATGCTTGGTCCCAATTCTGCCATATCATGTTATCATTATGTGTTAATATAAAGTTATTTCACACTGTTGGCTGTCCTTTTCCCTTTTTTTCCGTATTTTCTCAGTAAATAGAGAGGATTATCTTTTTATTCTAAAAGACCATTATATTGATTATTCTTTGGTTTACTCCCTATGGGGTTGCCATGGACTTTCTGCTGCTCTTAACCATTAGCTAATACCAGGTGGCCCACTCCACATGGTTCTGGCTCTGCTACTTCACTTCAGGTGGGGGAGAGGAATAGCAAATTGCTGTTATTAGTGCCAGAGAACCCACTTTTCCTTGTGCTTTACTTATACCCAGATCAAACGTGTGTCCCTTTTTAAAACTTTTCCTAAACATATCAGATTTGAGAATGCCATACATTTCCTGCCAACCCTGACTGATACACAAAGTAACTTATTAAAAACAAACAAAACAAAAGTCATCATAATGGGTGACTACAAAGAGAAAGAAGAAAGATCATTGAATATAGAAGATAATTCTGAAATACTTCTCAAAACTCAAAGGAGAAGTTAGAGATAAAATAAGAAGATAAAATATAGGGTATGCAGATCATGGAGATGTGTTATGTATAAAATCTGTATTTTCAAAGAAAAGAACAGAGATGGTAAAAAAAAAAATCAATCATGAAAGAAATAATAGGAAAGCTGACTTGAAGAAAAAAGAAATTGCAAATTGAAATGGACACAAAGTTCTAGGAAAAATATTGAGGAAATCTTTCCTTAACTTGCACTGGAAAATACTCTGCAGCCCTGACACATTATAGTGACTGAACATGGAACTCTTTCCCCAACAAATTCAAGGTCAATATCATAATTCTTCAACATACTCCAAGAGCCGGCCTATTAGAAATTAGAAGATTGGATGAAATTTTCTAGCCAACACCAAATTTAACATAAACTTTAAGGATTAGAAGACAAGGAAATATTATTTCTCCAAATATGTAGCCTGAATAAATGTAGCTGTCTATAAAATGTAGCCTTTATGTGACAAAAAAGTCTATAAGGGTAATAACCCTGCCACCTTGATTACTGTTTGCCAGCACCTAGCACCCTGTGAATGCTCAATAAATGTTCATTGGAGGGAGGGAAAAAACAGAAATGAGGCTGACCTCAGAAATCTCAGTGACACTAAAATGTCAGAAGAAGATTGAGTAACATTCATAAAGAAAAAATAAACATGACCTAGTCACTCTGTAGATAAAACATTTCTCAGACATAGCAGGTTCAGAAAAGACCTTATCTAAATACGCTTCCTAAAGGAAAAAATCATAAAAATATGTTATGCAAAGAAAAATGTTTCAGATTAAAAATATATGTGTCAGCTCAGAGTATTATATATTATGATAGTAGTATAATTGTTGATCTCAGATTAATAAGCACAAAAAGTTTTATCCTAAGGAAATACTCACTGGTGAGCATGATGTTCAAGAAAGCACTAATTAGTATATAGAAAAAAATAAGAACAATGACTAGACACCCTATTAATAAATATGGCATACACATATAATAGATTAATATAAAGTCATTATAAATGTATTTTCAGAGACTATTTAGTTGCCTACAAAAAATATTATAGTTTGATGTTAAGTGAAATGAGGATACAAAAGCAACTAGGTGAGTTTTGGTTTCAGACTCTTCAGCATACTATCCTTCATTAGTTCCAAGGTAGTTAGATTTTCACACTTTAAAATCCTGCAAGAGACATCCATTTCACAGTTGATGGGATCTTATAATGATTTAAATATAATAATTTATTTATGACAAATGGAAAATAATAGAATTTGTTTACTTAAAGTCATTGATCAGATCTCAGTGATCTTTGTAACATTTCCTCCACACACATGAAATCCCATTAAATTTATAGTACTCAGTATGTAATGTTATTGCTGAATGACTGAAATAATTTGTGAATGAACATTCATTCCATCACATTTTTATGCTTCAAGAAATAACAAGTTCTTCAGCATTCTAATGCATTTTTTTCACAATCACAAACTAGAATTTTAGTGATAAAAATTACTAAAATTTTGAGAAAAATATAAGCAAAGTATAAACAAAATAGAATGATTTCCCGGAGAGAATGCTGTAAGCTGTGCCTTTAAAAAATGTAAGTGAACTGAAGAAGACTGTATTCATCTATTTGTCTCCAAATTTCACTGATTTTTGTAATTAGTTGGCGATATGGACCCAAATCTTTCAGAGACCATCAATATTATTAATTCTCATGTTTTTTTTAATGCTGACTTTTCCTACACTATGTTAAGTTTACAGCTATTGATTAACAGAACTATAGGGAAGATTAAAAAGAATTTTTAGAACCTAAATCTTGTGCTATTTTGGAGAGAACTTGTGTCTCTGAAGTTTAAAAGAATACTAATGCAAAGTAATGTCTTTTTATACTAAATCACTTTGTTTTTTACTATGTTTTAAAATCTGGAAACAATGTTACAATCAAATATATTAGAATATATTACCTTCTTCCTATTTAATTGGGGGGAAAAAGCCATAAATATCCTCAGCCTCAAAGTCACATATAGTTTTGATCAGTATTTTGAGTGGAAACCTGTGAACCTAATTAGTTTGCCCTAAATGCATATAAAATAAAAATCAATATTAGCATCTTGACATCTAACCATCAGGTCAGGTTTATTTTGAATTTACATTAGAAACATGGTGACAAGAATGATTTGTTTAGTTTTAGGTAAAAGAATATCATCTTCACCAACCTGCTCAAAAAATACATGATGGCATACAACGTTTGATATGGAGTGGGTAGTAACTTCTATAGAGAAGTTACTGTGTATACTACCTCATTTAAAATAAGACTGCAATATTAAAGCTAATTCTAGCACATATAACTGTTTTCATGTTTAAGATACATAGCATTCTTCAAATGGAGGAATTAACTTCTTAAGAACCAGACATGTCAACATGCTCTGATTACAGATGACATCTTGATGGAAGAGAAATCACAAGAGTTTCAGAGTTGATCAGACATGAGTTATGTACCCTGGAGAAAATTATGCAGTCACTTTTAGTCTTGATTTCTTTATTTACCATCTAGAGATTATTATACTTGCTCATTGATTAGGGGTTGAAAGTTATATAAAGCCACATAGGTAAAATGCCTTATAACATGCTAGGCCTATAGTACATGCTTAAGCACCTTTTTTTTTTTTTAACATCTTTATTGAGGTATAATTGCTTTACAATGTTGTGTTAGTTTCTGCTGTATAACAAAGTCTATTTGCTATATGTATACTTATATTCCCATATCCCGTCCCTCTTGCGTTTCCCTCCCACCCTCCCTATTCCACCCCTCTAGGTGGTCACAAAGCACTGAGCTGATCTCCCTGTGCTATGCAGCTTCTTCCCACTAGCTATCTATTTTACATTTGGTAGTGTATGTATGTCAATGCTACTCTCTCACTTCAACCCAGCTTACACTGCCCCCTCCCCATGTCCTCAAGTCTAAACGCTACATATGCATCTTTATTCCTGTCCTGCACCTGGCTTCATCAGAACCACTTTTTTTTTCAGATTCCTTATATATGTTTTAGCATATGGTATTCGTTTTTCTCTTTCAGACTTACTTCACTCTGTATGAAAGACTCTAGGTTCACCCACCTCACTACAAATAACTTAATTTCAATTCTTTTAATGGCTGAGTAATATTCCATTATATATAAGTGCCACATCTTCTTTATCCATTCATCTGTCAGTAGAAACTTAGGTTGCTTCCATGTCCTGCCTATTTTAAATAGTGCTGCAATGAATATTGGGGTATATATCTCTTTTTGAATTATGGTTTTCTCAGGATATATGCCCAGTAGTGGGATTGCTGGGTCATATGGTAGTTCTATTTTTAGTTTTTTTTAGGAACCTCCATACTATTCTCTATAGTGACTGTATTAATTTACATTCTCACCAAGAGTGCAAGAGGGTTCCCTTTTCTCCACACCCTCTCCAGCATTTATTGTTGGTAGATTTTTTGATGATGTCAATTGTGACTGGTATGAGGTGATACTTCATTGTAGTTTTGATTTGCATTTCTCTAACGATTAGTGATGTTGAGCATCCTTTCATGTGTTTGTTGGCAATCTGTATATCTTTTTTGGAGAAATGTCTATTTAGGTCATCCACCCATTTGTGGATTGGGTTGTTTGTTTTTTTGATATTGAGCTGTATGAGTTGCTTGTATATTTGGGAGATTAATCCTTTGTCAGCTGCTTCATTTGCAAAATTTTCTCTCATTCTGAGGGTTGTCTTTTCATCTTATCTATAGTTTCCTTTGCTGTGCAAAAGCTTTTAAGTTTCATTAGGTCTCATTTGTTTATTTTTGTTTTTATTTCCATTTCTCTATGAGGTGGGTCAAAAAGGATCTTGCTGTGATTTATGTCATAGAGTGTTCTGCCTATGTTTTCCGCTAAGAGTTTTATAGTGTCTGACCTTACATTTGTGTATAGTGTTAAGAAGTGTTCTAATTTCATTCTTTTACATGTAGCTGTCTGGTTTTCCCAGCACCACTTATAGAAGAGGCTATTTTCTCCACTGAATATTCTTGCCTCCTATAGCAAAGATAAGGTGACCATGTGTGCGTGGGTTTATCTCTGGGCTTTCTACCCTGTTCCGTTGATCTATATTTCTGTTTTTGTGCCAGTACCATAATGTGTTGATTACTGTATCTTTGTAGTATAGTCGGAAGTCAGGGAGCCTGATTCCTCCAGCTCTGTTTTTCTTTCTCAAGGTTGCTTTTGCTATTCAGGGTCTTTTGTGTTTCCATACAAATTGTAAACTTTTTGTTCTAGTTGTGTGAAAAATGTCATTGGTAGTTTGATAGGGATTACCCTGAATCTTTAGATTGCTTTGAGTAGTATAATCGTTTTCACAGTGTTGATTCTTCCAATCCAAGAACATGGTATATTTCTCCATCTGTTTGTATCAGCTTTAATTTCTTTCATCAGTGCCTTATAGTTTAAAACCAGGCAAAGACGTCACAGAAAAGGAAATGTACAGGCCAATATCACTGATGAACATAGATACAAATATGCTCAACAAAATACTAGCCAACAGAATCCAACAGCACATTAAAAGGATCATACACCATGATCAATTGGGGTTTATCCCCAGAATGCAAGGATTCTTCAATATATGCAAATCAATCAATGTGATACACTATATTAACAAACTGAAGGATTAAAACCATATGATAGAGGGGGGGACCTTGAAGATGGCGGAAGAGTAAGACGCGGAAATCACTTTCTTCCCCACAGATACATCAGAAATACATCTACACGTGGAACAACTCCTACAGAACACCTACTGAAGGCTGGCAGAAGACCTCAGACCTCCCAAAAGGCAAGAAACTCCCCACGTACCTGTGTAGGGCAAAAGAAAAAACAGAGACAAAAGAATAGGGACGGCACCTGCACCAGTGGGAGGGAGCTGTGAAGGAGGAAACGTTTCCACACACTAGGAAGCCCCTTCGCGGGCGGAGACTGCGGGAGGCGGAGGGGAGAGCTTCGGAGCTGCGGAAGAGTGCACAGCAACAGGGGTGCGGAGGGCAAAGCAGGGAGATTCCCGAACAGAGGATCGGTGCCGACCCGCACTCACCAGCCCGAGAGGCTTGTCTGCTCACCCGCCGGGGCGGGCGGGGCTGCGAGCTGAGGCTCGGGTTTCAGTTTCTGACGGAGCGCAGGGAGAGGACTGGGGTTGGCGGCTTGAACATAGCCTGAAGGGGTTAGTGCACCACGGCTAGCCGGGAGGGAGTCCGGGGAAAAGTCTGCACCTGCCGAAGAGGCAAGAGACTTTTTCTTCCCTCTTTGTTTCCTGGTGCGCGAGGAGAGGGGTTTAAGAGCGCTGCTTAAAGGAACTCCAGAGACGGGCGCGAGCCACGGCTAAAAGCGCGAACCCCAGAGACGGGCGTGAGCCGTGGCTAAAAGCACGGACCCCAGGGACGGGCAGGAGATGCTAAGGCTGCTGCTGCCACCACCAAGGAGCCTGTGTGCGAGCACAGGTCACTATCCACACCCCTCTTCCACGGAGCCTGTGCAGCCCGCCACTGCCAGGTTCCCAGGATCCAGGGACAACTTCCCCGGGAGAACGCACGGCGGGCCTCAGGCTGGTGCAAAGTCACGCCGGCCTTTGCCGCCGCAGGCCCGCCCCGCACACAGTGCCCCTCCCTCCCCCCCAGCTTGAGTGTGCCAGAGCCCCCGAATCAGCGGCTCCTTTAACCCCGTCCTGTCTGAGCAAAAAACAGACGCCCTCCAGCGACCTACATGCAGAGGCAGGGCCAAATCCAAAGCTGAGCCCCTGTGAGCTGTGAGAACAAAAAAGAGAAAGGGAAATCTCTCCCAGCAGCCTCAGAAACAGCGGATTAAAGCTCCACAATCAACTTGATGTACCCTGCATCTGTGGAATACATGAATAGACAACAAGTCATCCCAAATTGAGGAGGTGGGCTTCGAGAGCAAGATCTAAGATTTTTTTCCCTTTTCCTCTTTTTGTGAGTGTGTATGTGTATGCTTCTGTGTGAGATCTTGTCTGTATAGTTTTGTTTCCACCATATGTCCTAGGGTTCTATCCGTCCATGGTTTTTTAAAAAATTTTTTCTTAATAATTAATTTTAATAAATTTATTATACTTTACCTTCTTTCTTTCTTTCTTTCTTTCTTTCTTTCTTTCTTTCTTTCTTTCTTTCTTTCTTTCTTTCTTTCTTTCTTTCTCTTCTTCCTTCCTTCCCTCCTTTAGACAACGAATCATCCCAAATTGAGGAGGTGGTCTCTGAGAGCAAGATTTATGATTTTTTCCCCTTTACCTCTTTTTGTGAGGATGTATGTGTATGCTTCTGTGTAAGATTTTGTCTGTATAGCTTTGCTTCCAACATTTGTCCTAAGGTTCTATCTGTCCCTTTTTTTTTTTCTAAATAAGTATTTTTAATTCAATAACTTTATTATACTTTATTTTATTTTTACTGTATCTTCTTTCTTTCTGTCTTTTTTCCTTCCTTCCCTCTCTCTTTCCTTCCTCCCTCCCTCCCTGTCTCCTTTCTTTCCTTCTTACCTTCTTTTCTTCTTTGCTTCTTTCTTTCTTTCTTTCTTTCTTTCTTTCTTTCTTTCTTTCTTTC